>NC_140459.1:20495549-20898049 GCF_963576455.1 Neolamprologus multifasciatus | reverse complement strand
TGATGTAGTCTCTCTCTTCACGTGCATACCCACCACGGAGGCAGTGGAGACTGTCAGAAAAGGATTACAAGAAGACAACTCCTTGGAGGACAGGACCAACTTCACACCCGATCAGATTTGCACACTGTTAGACCTCTGCCTCACCACTACATATTTCAAATACAACGAAGGCTATTACAGACAAAAACATGGCTGTGCCATGGGCTCCCCCGTGTCACCTATTGTAGCCAACCTTTACATGGAGGAAGTGGAAAGGAAGGCTCTTGGCTCTTTCAAAGGAAGAGTACCCAGCCACTGGTACAGATATGTAGACGACACCTGGGTCAAAATCAAGACACAAGAAGTGGAATCCTTCACTGCGCACATCAACGCTGTGGATAAAAACATCAAGTTCACCAGGGAAGACACAAAGGACGACTGTTTGCCTTTCCTGGACTGCGCTGTGCACATTGAAGAGAATGGCAACCTCAACATCGAAGTATACCGGAAGCCCACACACACGGACCAGTACCTCCTGTTTGACTCCCATCACCCTCTGGAACAGAAACTTGGAGTAATTAGGACCCTACACCACCGGGCAGAACATGTTCCCTCTAAGCCTGAAGGGAAAA
This sequence comes from Neolamprologus multifasciatus, assembly GCF_963576455.1. Classification (NCBI taxonomy): domain Eukaryota; kingdom Metazoa; phylum Chordata; class Actinopteri; order Cichliformes; family Cichlidae; genus Neolamprologus; species Neolamprologus multifasciatus. The sequence goes on along the minus strand of NC_140459.1, from coordinate 20,897,438 downwards.
AGAAGGAACACACACATGTAAAGGAAGCACTCAAAACGTGTGGCTATCCTAAATGGGCGTTCTTAAAGTCAGCAAAGAGGCACAGAAAAGAAGATCAGACACCAGCGAGGGAGGATAAGAAGGACAGACGCAACAACATTGTCATCCCCTATGTAGCCGGTGTATCAGAGAAACTCAGGAGGGTTTTCTCCAAGCATGACATCCCGGTGTACTTCAGACCCAGCAACACACTCAGACAAAAACTGGTTCACCCGAAAGACAAAACGCCAAAACACAGACTTAACAATGTGGTGTAAGCTGTACAGTGCAGCGAGGAATGCCCAGACCTCTACATTGGAGAGACCAAACAGCCACTTCACAAGCGCATGGCACAACACAGAAGAGCCACCTCCACAGGACAAGATTCAGCTGTCCATCTGCATCTTAAGGATAAAGGACACTCTTTCGAGGATGCCAATGTTCACATTTTGGACAGAGAGGACAGATGGTTTGAAAGAGGAGTGAAAGAAGCCATCTATGTCCACTGTGAGCGACCATCTTTGAACAGAGGCGGTGGTTTACGACACCAACTCTCTGCCATCTATAATCCAGTTTTGAGATCCCTTCCCAGACGCCTTAACGCCCACTCACATCCTGGGCCATCTGACCTCAGGAATTCGCATGATAAGGTGGGGCCAGGTTTCACAGTGAACTCACCCGAAACTCTGGCTGATTGGGACCCACACCCAGTTCCACACCTTGGCTCAGGCGATTAGAGGATCATCAGGGGGTCCTTTTGTCCCTCTGTGGGGGGACACTCCCACCAGGTTTATATCTGGGACTCTCCACCATTTGACCTTAGAACTGAAGAAGCCTCTCGGATGAGAGGTGAAATGTCTTCAAGTAACTTAAAGAAGTCCAGAAGCTTTTCTTTGCAAGCTCCTTTGACGACCAACAAAACATTTTTTCTCCTTCATTTATGTCACACAATGCTGTATGAGACGTTTCTCGCGGTTAGTATCATGGTTGCTAGGCAACCTGAACAGCATGACGAAGGCTAGACCGTCCCATTTCACAAGCCTCTCACTTCCGCACTTCTCGTACTTATAGTACGCACCGTACGTAGTGCGCGTAGTGCGCGTAGTGCGCGTAGTGCGCGTAGTGCGCGTAGTGCGCGTAGTGCGCGTAGTGCGCGTAGTGCGCGTAGTGCGCGTAGTGCGCGTACTTCAAGCGTGCAGACCCTGAATTGGGACACAGCCTGTGTTGCGTCGTCTGTGTAACCTTCCCAGTTATGTCTCGTCATAGTCGTCACAGTTCTCACAGTCGTAGAATTAGTTCTTGAAGTTTCATAGCTTTATCACAGTTTCATCGGTTTTTCTTAGTCTGTTTTCCAGTTTAGTTGTCTTGCCTGCACTCGTCTTAGCTTTTGTTTTTGCCTTCTGTCATCAGCCATAATAAAGGCTCGCCTTTTGTTAAGTCATGTCACGTCTCCTTCGCTATGTCTGCTCTTGGGCCCTCCTCTAACTAACACACCATAGACTGTGATTTTACATTTCAAATGTAAATTAACGTAAAATCACTGTAAATGTAATAAAACATAATTTTCTTGTTTTTTAAATGTATTTGTCTGTACATATGCATATTTAGATTGTTAAAATACATTCGCAAATGTATCATAATTTCACAAATATTTGTCCGTTATTTGAAAGATTGAACTGTTAAATTCAAATATAATGCTATGGAAACATATATGATTCTCAAAAACTTTTTTAACATCAAATAATAATAATAATAATTATTGTTATTTAGGGCGATCGTAGCTCAAGAGTTGGCAGTTCGCCTTGTAATCAGAAGGTTGCCAGTTCGAGCCCCGGCTCGGACACTGTCGGTCATTGTGTCCTTGGGCAAGACACTTCACCTACCACCTACTGGTGATGGCCAGAGGGGAATTATAAAGTGGAATTGTAAAGTGCGTTGAGGGTCTCAAAGAGCGCTATATGAATGCAATCCATTATTATTTAAACCAACTGTTAACTGTATATTTCTGTACATTGAAGTATTATTATTCAATATGCCACATTCATTGACCTTGTTTATAGGTAATTTAATTGTTTAATCACATTAAAATGTTCCTAATTTAATGTTTAAAAGCACTTGAAAAAGGCAAAATCCCATGTAAAATTAGGGCAACAAACTGTATTGTCATTACTGAAAATAACCGTATTTTCATGTGAAAGTTATTTTCTGGTATTATTTTGGCACCCCAGCTGCCGAAATATTGCCGGTTTTTTTAGGATTTTTTTTTTCAAAACAGTAAATGAGGGATTATCATTGGGAAGAAGAGTGCTTCTTCCCTCAAGCAGAGCACTGGAGACTTCAATCAATGCCAAAACCAGTGCATTAAAGTTGTTCTAGCAACACATAGCTGATACTATGCATATTTCTACTTAAATCTGCCACCAGTCTGTAGTGTTAATTTGTCCTGATGCTAATAAAACTGCACTGAAAAGAACTGAGATTCCGCCCAAAAGTTCCACTTTTACGAAGCTTCACTTTTCTTGTTTGTTGAAAAAGATCATGGATGCTGAAAAGATATATTTCAACTTTATGTTTACGTTCATAGTGGAGTGTGGTGGTAGAATAGATTCCACTACATTTAAAATGTTTATAGAAGTGTTTACGTTGACATACTGTACATGAACTAAAGCAATTTCAGTAATAAAGTTTAATCTGACATCAAACAACAACAAAAAACAAACAGAAGCTGTTTTAATAGTTCACTTAAGGGCGGAGCTGCTGTGCTGGAGCTACTTAGAGTTCACAGGTGTACCTAATAAAGTGGCCAATGAGCTTGACCTCACTGAAACCCCATCTGAAATATGAAGCCTCCTATAACCCACTACTTTTTACAATAAAGCCCCTGCTGGATCCAGCCTCAACCACAAACCCAAACACTCAAATACCAGCCTACCCTGTCATTCTTTTGTATCCTACACACACACACACACACACACACACCATGGTCGTTACACATGCATACAGCAAACAAACAAACACGGGCATACACATATACAGTATTCATCTACCTATCCATCCATTCAAACGACAGCAGCTTCTGTGGGCAAGTCTGCAAAAACAAAAACCGGCTAAGTGTTGCCAAACACTGACTGCCAACAGCAGCAGTGTTCACCAACCCAACCTACAGCATGTGTGCACTGGAAGAGTGTTACAGGCAACAGATGCAGGTTGGCCTCTCTGTTACTCTAGCTAAAGATGGGAGGTGAAAGGTGACCAGAAAACGAGAAAGCGGAGAAAGAAAGGGGAAGAGGCACTGGGCCCTGTGGTTTTGGTGGGTTAAAGAGCAGAGCATGCTCACATATTAAAAGCCATCTGACACGTAGCTAACTAGAGTAGCGACTCTGTTTGCAAAAGACACCGCAGAGAGAAAGCGAGTGAGAAAAGCAAGCAGTCCCCTGACTTTTCTTCTACTTTCTCCCCCTTTGTTTTATCCAGATCCAACAGTGACGTGAGAAGTAAACGCTGACGTTAAATGGTTTCTTTCTTACTTTATCGCCACTTAATCTGCCACTGTTCATCCTTCCTTGAACATGTCATGTAAGACACGAGGTGTGGTGGTGAAATTTGGTGGGTGGGGGCACTTTAATGTTTTTATTTGCTCCCAGTTGTTTTCTTTTCTCCATCAGCATCACGTTGTGTAATGCACAGCTTTCCAGTAAAGGCTCAGATAAAACAAATCGCTCCGTGTGGACAAGTCAACACTGTTTGTAGAAGTTGTTTGTCTGTTTCTGATGCAAAGTGAAATTTCCCAGTTTTTCAGTGCTATTCAGTGTGTTCCCGTCACTGTACTCCCTTTAACTTTTACAGTTTTATTGCTCCTTTTAATACACAGAACATTTTATTTGCTGCTTACACAAATATCCCTGTTCCCAAGCATCTACTGCTCAGTGCCGACAACTTGCAGATCAGCATGCTCAGAAACCGCACACTGTTAATAAAGTCAGACAACGTCCGAGAGCCACATGGAAAAATCTACAGAATCGCAGAGCTACGAGATGCATAGCTGCAATCTGTCCATACAACCGCATGAATTTGAGCAGCAGAATAAATTATGGTGCAGTAAAAGAATGGAGTGCTTCAAAAATCCATTACAGAACTAGACTTCATGTTGAAATATTTGCACACAGTGTGTGGTATGAAGGACTACGTTGCTCTGTTTGTTTCTTTTGCTTTAAGTTTTTAATAAACCTTGAATGTGAGAGTGTGCGCGTTCATGTCTGACATCACTTTAAACAGAAAGGTGACCGCTTATAGCATTTATACTATTACAGATGTATGTCTGCTTTTTCTGTAATGTGCATAAGGAAGATTTCACCTCAAAATAGAGCACAGCCTGGGTGGGCTAACACACTCAGTGCTGGATTAGGAAGTGGTAGGCCACATCATTTTACTACTGACACATCTCTATGTGGCCCTGTGGGAGCTGTGAAGGTCCCCACAGTCAATCGTTCCACCTCCCCATCTCCTTCCATCTCCAATTCTCCCTCCTAAAATGTATTATTTTTATTTGCAATTAACATCACAAGCACAAATTAGTTTCATTTCCGAAAAGAAAACAGAGCACAGTCTCAGTTCAGGCAATACATGAAGCCAAGTACAACTGCAATGACAGCAGGTCAGCTGATGTCATTTTCAGCCCTCATCAGCTGAAATCCATACAACTGCCAAATTTCACACAGAGTACACTAAGCTGCTTTATCCTTTAACATTCATGCTTTGCCTGACTCAGGGCCAGAACAAAAGCTGGACGTGCCACCGTCAAGAGGTTCATTAAGTCCCATATCAAAGCCGTGAAATGAGTGTTCTCACCACCACCATCTTGGGTTTTTTTAAACAAATGTAACGAGGTCTGACTGTCAAACCCCTTTGCTAATGATTTGTCAATTAAAAGCCAGAGACTACATCCTGGAAAATCCCACTTTCTGACGCTTACAATAACCTCTAGTGGTAGTGTAAATATATATTTAGTTTAATCTCACAACATTCCAACCATTATTGCGTAAAGAAGTAAAAGCTGTAGATTACTCGATGGACATAAAGTTGAATTCATAAATATATTAAAAAAACTCAAAACAAAGAAACTCAAAAGAAAGACATAAGTGGACCTCTTTTGTTTAACATGACTTTTCTGGGTTAGAATACTTGGAAATAACCATCCAGACATTTAAGACAGAAGTGGCAAAACTTAACCTGCAGACGTCTGACATCAGGACTGGCATCCAATAGTTCTGGAAATAGATGTGAGGCTTGGCAAGTGTATGTTTGACGTACCTGACAGTGAAAGATGTACTCTGGGGTGGCCTTCTTAAACTTGATGTTCCACACCAGAGCAACACCGTCTGGTTCGTGTGGAGCATCCTCATTATTGTTATAGGAGGCAACCAGCAACTCGGGATACTGAGAGAGAAAGGAAAGACTTACAAGACGGGAAACATCCAGAGAAGGATATGAAAAAATAAAATACCAACAGAGACATGGTTCATTCTTGGCAAATCATTTACTGTTTGGAAAGGTTTCAGGCCTAACCTGAGGGGACCAGTCGAGGCAGGTGATCACACGATGTTTTGACCAGTGCTCGTCATAGAAGAGCCTACTGAAGGACAGACTGGAGCCACTGCCCAAGTCTCTGGAAGAGGACAGTGGAGAGAAAGGTCAAAGGTTGCTTAAACTCAGCTTGGTTCCAATAGCAAAATCCTTGCCAGAGTTAATAAGTACATGCCAACTAAAAAACTGACTTCATTCTGATGTCATTTGTGATCACTGGCAAAGTAACTCCTAGTCTGGGCTTTACCAAAATGTACACACCATAGTAACTAGGGTGAAAGGGGAGCAACTTATTTTCTGCTGGCACAGCCACTATTTTAAAGCTGGGACTATTAATTGATTAAATGCCCTTTTGAACTGTACCATGTGTACTGTTTTACTAAAAGTGTAAGTTGCATTAGAACCAAGGCAAACATTCATTTTATAACGTTTACAAAAGTTTTAAAGAGAAAAAGAAACCAACATAAATGAAGATGTGTTGGACTGGCACAATAATTTTAGGGTTGTTCGGCCATTCAAACCCATGCCATGAAGCTCCCGGTACCCAATTTCTGTGCTGATGTTAATGTTAATCTGGAAGTTTGGAGCGGGGTCGCCAAGCTGATGAGTTGGCATCCTATTACATAAAAAGTGAGCTCTTTAGAACAACCAACAAATAAGAGTCTGTATGGTTAGGTGCTTGATTTTATACACGTGTGACACTGACACTAAAAACGCCTGAATTCAGTGATTAAGAGATGGGGCTCAATACTTTTGTCCATATATTTAATATCAACTCTACAAGGGCAGCTCTCCAGTTGTAAGAAGTCTCTTATTGGAGTGGCACGGCTACAAAATTATAACAAAAATCATAATTAAGATTTCTTAGGTCAGTTTGGACAGTTAATGATCCATTTAACAAACCATGATCCAGTTACAGAATTTAAAAACATATCTTATTAAAATTGAACTTTGAATGAATGAAAAACACATCATGATAGTGGGAGACATCACAGTAATGTCTGGAGTTAAATCCAGACTGGAAGCTTCCACAGTGGGATGTCTGCAAACTGGCTGAGATAACCTGAGCAATCTGTAGAAAAAGGTACCTGCAGACAGCTGTTAATAATTTCACAGGCTCATTTATGGAAACCTGTCGGTTTAACTTCCCACGGACTTTGATGGCTGCAGCTTCCCGTTTAGTCATCTTGGCTTGACATGCACTAAGTGGCAAGTGAGTTTCAGGTTTTAGGTAGAGACAAAAGTACATTGCTTTAAGGGTAAAGTGTGAGCTCCATTTATAACATCAAGGTGGGAAAAAACAAAACTTCATAGCAACAATTAATGTAAAAGAGTCATTTTTTAACTTAAAGCTGACTCATCACCTGGACAAACCTGGAGCGTAAATTACCACGAATTATGCCCACCAGTATGTGGATGATATCTGTATTGTCTGCAGTACTATGTGAGGCTGTATGTAATGAAAAAAGGTAGTGAAATGTAGGTTGTTACACTTTCAAAGCACGTCCTTGAGAAAAGAATAAAAAAGGAGGGCTGATGTTGAGCACTGAGCCATGGCCTGTTTTAGACTTAATCTCTATTTGACCACAGGCTTCATGTTTCTCTGTGGCTGCAGTGGTCAAAGTTGAAGTGAGTCAGTAAAAGCAGCATTCTTCTATAATAGCAGAGCAGTATACTAAAACAGCTTTGCACTTATGACTCTTACAACTTCAACCAACACCTCCATTTAGAATAGAATAGAATAGAATAGAATTCAACTTTATTGTCATTGCACATGTCACAGGTACAAGGCAACAAAATGCAGTTTGCATCCATCCAGAAGTGCTTTAGCCATGATATAGATATATTACAAATATATATTAGCAATAATATAGAGAAATGGGTCTATTATGGTATGTTATAATAATATACGGTATGAAGTATGTTATGAATATGCTATAACTATAAGTATGTACAGGCTGTAATGAGTACAAGCTATGTACAGGCTATGAACAGGATATAAATATGAAAAACTATACAGAATATGAAATAAAAAACTATACAGAAATATGAGATATACAGCTATACAGAAATGTGAACTATGCAGGTTATAAACAGTTGTAGATTTAAAAATTATCATATTGTACAGAATGATTATTTACACAGAACTATACAGTAGTGCAGTTAAGATAAGGGAGATATGTAGATAATTTCTACAGAGGCTATATAAAGTGCTAGTGGTTATGAGTGGTGGTTCAGTCCATGTTATTATTGTGTGTATGAGGGCACAGTTGTCCATTGTGTGTGTAGGTGGTTGTGGGTGTGTGTATGTCCAGTCCATGTGTTAACGTGGGTCAGATGTCAGGAGGCAGAGTTCAGGAGTCTGACAGCTGTGGGGAAGAAGCTGTTCCGGTACCTGGTGGTCTTAGTCGGGAGGCTCCTGTAGCGCCTCCCAGAGGGCAGGAGGGTGAAGAGTCCATGTGATGGGTGACTGGGGTCTTTGATGATTTTCCCAGCCCTTTTCAGACACCACTTCCTGTGGATGTCCTTTATGGCAGGAAGTGGTGCTCCGGCGATGCGCTGGGCAGTTTTCATGACCCTCTGCAACGCCTTCCGGTCCGAGGCAGAGCAGTTCCCGTACCAGACTGTTATACAGTTGGTCAGGATGCTCTCGATGGTGCAGCGATAGAAGTTCACCAGGATGTCTGAGGACAGGTGGTTCTTCCTCAGAGTCCTCAAGAAGAAGAGGCGCTGGTGAGCCTTCTTGACCAGCTTGGAGCAGTTGGTCGTCCAGATGAGATCCTCGGAGATGTGAACTCCCAGGAACTTGAAGCTGCTCACACACTCCACAGCAGTCCCCTTAATGTGGATGGGTGGATGTGGGTCAGCATTCCTCCTGTAGTCCACAATAAGCTCCTTGGTCTTCTCAGTGTTAAGCAGCAGGTTGTTTGTGTCGCACCACTCAGCCAGACGATCCACCTCCTCCCTGTAGGCGGCCTCATCGTTGTCACTGATGAGGCCAATCACCGTGGTGTCATCTGCAAACTTAATGATGGTGTTAGAACCACTCGCAGGTCTGCAGTCGTGGGTGAAGAGGGAGTAGAGGAAAGGGCTCATCACACAGCCTTGTGGTACACCAGTGTTCATTGTGATTGTAGATGAGCAGTGGTTATCCAGCCGGACATGTTGGGGGCAGTTGGTCAGGAAGTCCAGTAACCATTTGCAGATGAGGGAACCGATGCCCAAGTCTGTCAGTTTCCTGATGAGTTGTGAGGGATGGATTGTATTGAATGCTGAACTGAAGTCCATAAACAGCATTCTGGCATATGTGTTGTTGTTGTCCAGGTGTGAGAGGACAGAATGCAGTGCGATGGAGACTGCATCCTCTGTGCTCCTGTTCTGGTGGTATGCGAATTGGTGGGGGTCCAGGGTGGGGGGAGACAGGATTTGAAGTGTGCTAGGACCAGCTGCTCTAAGCACTTAGTGATGATGGGGGTGAGTGCTACTGGGCAGTAGTCATTGAGGCTAGATGGGTTGGAGTTTTTGGGTATCGGGACGATGGAGGTGGATATGAAGCAGGCCGGCACCACGGCGTGGGCCAAGGACAGGTTGAATAGAACACGCTCTGAGAACACGCCCGGGGATGCCATCAGGACCTGCAGCCTTGTGGACATTGATCCTGCTCAGCACTGCTCCAGATCGGTGGGGGAGAGAGTCAGAGGTTGGTGGTCTGGCGTCATGTCTGCTTTGGTTGTAATTGTTGGGTTCCCTCGCTCAAAACGAGCATAAAAGTTGTTGAGCTCGTTGAGGAAGGAGACATCAGAGGATGCAGGGGAGGAGGGTTTGGTGGTCCTGTAGTCTGTAATGGTCTGGAGTCCTTGCCACATGACCATTTAGAGGCAACCCTTCGGATGGCTCTTTAAGCTGTGATTTTTGTCAGTTATTAGGAGGCTTTTTTTAAACCCTCTGAGAGTGTGACATCACTATGAAGACAAGTATTTGGAAGAACAAAAGCCACAATGTCACTGAAACTGCAGTGACTCAGTGGGCATGCACCAGGCTTGTTTAAAGGCATGGACAAAAGCTGGGAGGTTTAGTAAAATGGAAATAAAAACTGAATTGTAAATAAATCCTGACCCAATGCTCTGTCCAACCTCATGCTCCCATTTGCCTCCTTCCTGCTCACCCCTCTTTGTCGTCAAGGTTTCGGCCACTGTAATCGAAGAAGATGTCGCTGTCTTCAGCCAGAGCTCGCTCCATCACTCGGATGCTGCAGTCGAAAAAACTCTGAAACTCAGAGGAGTGCAGGATTTGTTGCCTCTCCTCCTCGGTCAGCTCCCGCAGCACTGGAAATGAGCCTGTTGGAAGAAGTATCAACATAAACATATAAACACACAGAGACATGTGAGACTTGTAGGCCACACTTCGCACACAATGTTGTTGTAATAGAAAATAACAGCAAGGTTTGAAACACTTTCCTTAAGCCCAAATTGTGTTTTCTCAGGATTTCCCCTGACAGTAGAGGGTAGAACCTGGTAAAGATGATAAAAAAAAATACTGACAAAGCAATTTTGTTGCGTTCCTAAAATGTTAGGAGGGAGGGGGGGGGGGGCATTTTCACAGACAGCATTTTGGGCACTGGTAGGACTGATTTCCTACTCAAATCCTATGAAGTTGAATACTGACAGTGCTCAAAGTCTTCACCGCAAAAAAAAATCCTCAGAGCACAGCTCCCCCCCCCTTTCCCCCCCACCTCCCCACTGTGCCCACAGTGCTACCAGTTGAACATCAATCAGCTTTTGCAACATTGCTGTGCTACACAATACTGCTTGTCTCACCCAACCAAGCAAAATCAAGAAGGAATTGGAGTTGTAATGCCAACACTGCAAATAATAGGCCAGTAAGGGGCAAGCTTTGGAGCTGCCCAATCAAGCTATTGTGGAAGTGACAAAAGCTGGACTTTTACTTGAAACATCTCACATGAGGCGAGCATCAAAAAAACAAAATGTTAAAATGTCCAACCCTCTCATTCGACTTTTAAATATCCTAGGAACCAGAAGTAAGCCTGCAGCCTGAGAGCAAAGTGCTCTATTGGGTTGATCCAATCAGTTGCGATCAAATCCAAATCAGTTGTGACCGAACTTTGAATAAAAATACTTTTTTTTTTAACCTAGCAGAAACAAGTTGTGAAGAAAGCACTCTGAAACTACGGTCATCAATGCTTCCAGTGCAAAAAAAAGAAAAACTGCCCATGGAGACAGGCTGTTAATCTGCTGTTTCTTATGCAAATGATATAAAAGATGACAACAGAAATAGTCTCCAGTGAGTTAATGACTAAAGACAGTGAAAGGATAATGGTTGTACACTAAAACAGGGGAACAGGGCTGATTGCTTGACCTCTACAGAGAGAGCATCCAGTGGTTCTGGAAAGGGTTACTGCACATCAATACAAAGTTCCTCTGAATGGTCTCTTTCAGGATGAAGTCATCACTGAGTGAGCAAAAATTATTATAGCAGAGATGTCAAACTCATTTTACATCATAGGGCAGATCAGCCCATTTTTATTAAGTGGGTCAAACCAGTGAAACTCCCCTTTCTGTGATTCTAAAGAAGTTTAATTACACATTTGATCCTTAGGATGTCTTAATAGACTGTAAAAAAAAACCCTGTAATTATAAAACAGAAAGTTTTTGTTGCTGGTTTTTCACTGTCATTTGATGTTTTTTTTACTGCCTATAATCACTTTAGTGTAGCATGAAAAGTCATGTCGATGGTCTTTTTCAGTAAAGATAGAGCTGTAAAACATATTAAAATACAGGTAAAGTCCATAAATTTACAGCTTTCTTCACATGTTCCAAAGCTGTCCACTGGGGGCTGATTCTGGCCCCCATGCCTTATGTTTGAACCCTTGATTTATAGGTCTATGCTATGGCCAGTCCCACCTGTCAAACCAATGGAAGACTTGTAGAATCAATGTCAAGGTGCACTGAAGCTGTTGTGGCAGCATGTAGTGACCCCACACCTTAACCATTTTTCCTTTAATTATTCCCCCCTCTTACGCACTATATGAATTAACAGCTAGTGTATCCAACTATATCCACACAAACACTGTACTCTGCTTCTACTACTACTTGCAAAATAATCAACATGTGGCTATGACATTAGACAAGATTAGCATTCTCTTCATCTCTATCAAAACCAGAATTGCATGCAGGACGTAATAAACTACAAACAGTTCCTAATGCATCATTCCTAGTAAAAAACAAAACAAAAAAACGTAGAGCAAGAACTTCATAAACAACACAATAACAAAGCCCTGTGAGCGACCCGCCTCCCTTTGAACGTAATGGCTGCACAGCACGGCGTCCAGTTTTTGAAGTCACTGTCCCCAAGCACACACGCGATTTTACTCACACTAACACACACACAAACACACACACCGACCTTTACCCTGCCTCTTGACTTTGATCCCTCTCCATCTCTTTGTATTTCTTACGAGTTGTCAGAAAAGACCCAGTGCATCGAGTGGCAGAGATCAAAGGCCAGACCTTGTAATAGGCCAGGATGGAGAGGAGACGAATGACTGCGTGTTTACGAGTACGTGCGTGCATCTGCCTATCTGTGTGTGTTTGACTCACACTTGCTACAGTCACGCATATTCAGAATATGAATATGTCCATCATGGCTTGTGTTTGAACCAGGGCTTTTTTCTAGGACTTACACACACGGGCACATGCATACACGTACACACACTTCTCCATTCCTCTTCACTTTGAAGACGAACGGGGTCAAGTGACAGGTTTTTAATCAGTGCTGACCCCAAGATGCCATGGTCCTGATATGCTGAAACCTGCCCCCACCCTCCTATCTGATCCACCCACTGACCTGAGAAGGGTGTCACACACATGAGAAAAAGAATGGGAATTTTATTTTGGGGTTGCATTAAATGAATGGTTTTGGTTTTTTTTTGCTAAACTCGTATTACCTTCTTTGGTTTCCCTGTTGTCGTCCTCATCCTGTTGCTCCGACTCTGGCCCCGGCTTCGTTTCCATCAACTCTTCATCTTCTTCTTCTTCCTCTACTGAGGGAGAGTAAAAAAAAAAAGAAGAGAGAGAGAGACAGAGAGCACTCATGTTAATCAACAGCTGTTCCAATTTTCTTCGACCTCCCGCTGCGTGCTGCCTCCCCCCTCCTCCTTACCAAAATAATCATTCCCAGACATGCACCGGTACACCTGACTGACTAACATTCAGACCAAATGGGTTTCATTTACAAACACACGCACTTTGTTTTTTAGAAAACACACAAATTCCAATGCCACGCAACTTCCCTTACAGTTGCGTAGTAAGTAAAGGCCAGAAGCTCGTGTCCATCTCTACTGTCCTGCATGCACATCTGTGTGGGCAGCTTGGTTACTGTGCACCGAAATCACAAACACACACACACTTGGCAGGAAATGTGAGAGTTTTGTGTGCTCTCCCCTCTTTCCCTCACCTTTGACCCCATGCAAAGAGATCTTGTGATGTATGTGTGTGCATGCGGGTCTGTGTAAAAGGGGATTCCCTCTGCATTCCCTCCAATCAGTCTCTGCAATTACACTTGACTTGAAGAGAGAGAGTGTGTGTGTGTGTGTGTGTGTGTGTGTGTGTGTGTGTGTGTGTGTGTGTGTGTGTGTGTGCGTGCGTGCGTGCGTGCGTGTGTGCATTTGAGGTTCAAGTATGAAGGGTTACTGTCAACATAGGCACCTGCTTGTCAGCTACTGCCCCACCACCCCTCGGGCTATGTGTTGCTAACCCTCACCAACCTCTCCTCCTCTTTTCTGCTGCTCCCTCCCTCTGAAACAGATGCTGAGAGTCGGGGGGCCTCTCTGAAGACCTCTTAACACCCTAACACGGCCACCAGACACCTGTGGTCCGCTAACACACACGCTACACACACATACAATCTGTCTTTCACTCTCTCTCAAACACACACACACCCGGGCCCTCGCCCACAGTGCCAGGGGTGGTGAGGGGTTAACTGGCAGGGTCAAACTGACAACAGTTGCTCAGTCCAGTGGGAGGAAGTGACTACATCACACTCTCAGACATGTCATCTCTCTCTCTCACACACACAGAAACACACACACATACACATGTCAGGGTGTGTTTAACTCAGCTAGAGTATGGCCTGGGGCACTGTTAAAACCACTCGCTCGAGGGCTGCTCTTGCACCAGATGAACTGTCCATTTGTCACTGGGGCTCGCCTAAGCTTTTGATGAACTCGCTGCTACGAATACAATTGCGACTGGTGGATCACTCCACTGATTATACTGATGCTATTACAATAATGTCCTGCCTTATTCTATTCACTGTATTCCCAGAAGATCCTTCCCTACCAGTCCTTGTGTTTTCTTTTCTTTTCACTTCCAAGTAAACGTTTTTGATATATGACTTTAATTTTCATACTGTGTTTATATAATAAATGACTACGCTATATCAAATACATAGTGGTGAGGCTCCAGCCAAGTTAGTGGTTAACAGCCAGCTGTACTGATCCAAACACCAGTGACCCACCAGTATGGGAGAGAGACCAGAAAGAACCAGACAGGCAGACTGCCAGACTAGCTCCATGTCTGAGCTGCCAAAACAGACACACTACAAACAGGGATACCCTTTTTTTTCCCCAGGTCCTTTTGTCTCTTCCTCCATGACTCAGTTTGTGAAGGTTGATTTCTCCCAAGTGTTGTTTTTTTTGGGCTGCCATTGTTTCCTCCAAACTGAAGTCATTAATGAGAAAAGCTACAGGATGTAAAAGAAGTTAAAAAAAAGAAAAAAGAAAACAGGAAGGTATATTACACACAACTTCTATTCTACTCTATTTTCTTGACCTTATGTGACCAGTCCGGTGGTTGGAATGTGCGGTAATGGGGATGGGAGGAGCGTGAGGAAAGCAGAAAGAAACCACATCGAGGAGCGGTCAAACTGTCAACCCCCGGGACCACAAGACTGTGGAACAAGGCAGCGTGATTCATGGTGTATGGGTTACCTCACTGAGGGGAGACGGTCCAATTCCCGTCCGAAGATACTGCTGATGTCTTTGCCAACGGCCATGCATCAAGTTGTTCTGTAACAGTACGCACCAAAAATATCCCTACTATTTCCTTTAAATGGAAATTTTCAGAGATGTGTTTCTGCGTGCGCCCAGGCTAAAACAAAACCTATACTGTGGTAAATGGTAATCTAAAACTTTATGTAAAAACCTTCACAGGACAAGCAGAGAGGCACTGCTCGGTTTTCCTGTGGCACAGCAAAGTAAGCAGGGAAGGGAAATGAAAAGAGACAATCTCTCACAGTGTGAGTGTGTCTGCATGCTACCCTGCAAGTATCCTGCACACTTTCTTGTTTCCACCTCATTCCAGTCACGGGATGCTTTCTCTTTCCACCTGCCGCTTAATACCGCTCCTCGCTGCAGGACGACGGTTAACCGGTATCCTCCCCCTCACTGCAGACGGGGGTCCACCTTGATGAAACTCTGCTTGGGGGCTCCCGTTTTGGCCGGCTACACACCCGGGGTAATGATATCCTCTGTAGCCTGGGGCCTCCGCATCTGGTTGCCTCAATCTTCCACTGGCTGCTTTCACATGCTGACCAGGCCCAGTCAATTCAGAGCAGCCCAGCAGGTATGCAGGCTCTCAGCTTCACGGTGCTGGCATAGAAACAACGTACACGCGCGCGCACAAATGTGTAAAAGTGTTTGTTAACGCAGACACACACACACACTGGCAGAGGTATGCACTCTACCCACAAGGGCAGATGTATAAAATGTGACTGTAAGAAACACAGAAATGTGCTTCAGCTTAGCAAGTTGGAAAGATTGGGTGTCACCTATAAAATGCCAAAACAGCTAATATTAACCCCTCAAGCAGCTATTGCTGTCATCATTCAGTTTTAACAGCAATAAAAAAATCTGTTACTGGATATAAAACATATTCCGTTAATTTATCTGAAGACGTATCAGACAGATTTTTAAATGGGGGAAAAAAGAGTGCTTTGATATCAGAATTAGTGTCAGGACAGAAAATGTGTAAACACTATTTCCCAGTAAATATGAAGCATATGTATAGTGAGAATCTGAATAGGGCTGCTAACACTCGTAGTACGAGGACTAAACAAGAGTCAGGAACAACTGACTCTTTTGATTTTATAAGGACAAAAATCAGTGTGCTGGGACTTCAGCTATACTTTTAAGATAACGCAAACAAAAAAGTTAAGAGAGAATTTCTTTCCTATTTTCACCCTCACAAAGTCCACTCGTTCTGTCTGTGTGGCCGTACACACAAATGTTTAACTAAATGTGATGCTTTCTTAAAAAGATGACTTTTATGCAATCATCAACTTCTTACTTGCATTTTAATCAACAGAAATTATTCTGACTTTGATTAATTTAGTATTTAGTGATAAGTTGAACAAAATTCCATCGCGGATACAAATTTTGGTGACCATAACGTACATTCTCAGGCGGATGATAAACCGGAAACTCAAAAGGATTGGGAGTCATCACCAATGTTTTTTAAAAATATTTAGAAGTTAATAATCGCTGTATGTAAGAAGATGTTTGTAAAAAAAACTTGACCCACCAGTTAAGGAGGAGACAGGGCACATACATAAAGAAGAAGCAATAATTCTGAATAAAATGCATCTGAATTACATAAAATCAGGGGTTTATTTATTCAAATAATTAATCTTTAGATTTTATTAAATTTCACATTTTGCATTGTACTTATGTAACAAGATTACATGGAAGATTTACATGTAATCAAATTATTTAAAGGCAGCATTTTAGCCATAAATACTTTTTGGAGTGTACGTACATATGCTACAATCATTCAGAGACCAAGACAACCGAAAATATTCCCATTACAGATAATGTAACCAGTATCTGATGCTTTTATAGAGAAATAATTTGTTAAATTAAGCACCAGCGATAGTTAACAGTTTTGAACCATATATGGATTACAGTGGCACTCTATAGATGGATTCTGTGTCATAGAACAAAATCCTTCTATATTAATATTGTAGATCATTTACACAAGGGAAAGCACAGAAAATATCACATACAATAAAACATCTTTTCCCTTTTGCTTATTTCACATTTTCTGTATCCACACAGCAAAACATCTGTATGTTTACACCCTAACATGATATGCTTATTTTCACCTTTTCCTGCACATAGACTTATATAGACAAATCTGGAGCTAGCTACGAAATGTATGGTAAGTAGCTACTGTACCAGGACTAATAAACACTTTATCTTGTTTTCAGTGCATGAGGCTCTTGTTAGCCAGCACACGCATCATTATTGCTTTTATGGACCAGCAGACGAGTGAAATAGTTCAGGTGAGAGTAATGTGCTGATTTGTTTGTGGAATAAAGAAAACATAGTCTTAATGAAGGCTGAGCTACTGCTGAGAGTTTCATTAGCTTAACCATTGTGTATTACTTCACAGTAGGCAGCAACTATTGAGCATGTGGAGAGAAGGATACTGACAGCATATAAAACATGATGTACGCCGTCTTCTGCTTCCCTTCAGCTGCTACATAAAGCACAAACGGTGTGGCGTCACGGCCGTGATGTGTTAGCACGCGCTCTTTGGTGAAGGATCAAAGCGTTAGCCAAACTTTTATTCTGAACCCAAAACTTTAAGTGCTAGCTTGCTGAAATGTGTTCGCACATGCTTGGAGTGATTGGCATAGTTATCAAAGAGCTGTGACTAGACCCTAACTTTGTCATCAGCTGCCATTATTGGGGCAGAGCTTCACACTTGTCACGTCAGTATGGAGGTGACTACTCGGCTGAGTCACACACCATCAAAGTTGACAGAGCTCATAATTTTTTTAGAGTTCTTCATTGTGTTAATCACAAAGAAGGAGAGATACTGATATGAGAGAGGAGAGGCGGCGGAAGCAGGGAGGAGGACACAAAAGAGAAATCCGGCGAGATTTTGAGGAGGGGGGCATCTCACGGGCTGGGAATAACCCTACAACATCATATACACATTATTTATATGGATACACACACACGCACACATACACATATAGACTTCACAGACGTTCTGGTGGATTGGCTGTGGAGCAGACCACAACACAAGCACTATGCAGAGGAGTAGGAGGAGGTCAACAAGACTTAAAAGGCTCCTCTAATGTGGCCCTGGCACGACACACGCGCACACACACACACACACGCACACACTCCTATCCACTAACTTCACTCAGAATAAGTCAAACTCCAACCTTCTTATTGTCACACACATTCAAACTGCAACCACATCACCTCTTTGGATATCAACCTGAGACACCGGGGGGAATTCTTTAACTTTTATGAGTCCTGCCTCCAGTAATGCAATCCTTGATATTTAAGAACAGCCCACGCCCATTAAAAGAAAAGAAGAAAAACAATAATCAAACCACATTGATTTTACAAGTCAGCAATAATCACACAGCTTTCAAATAAATAAAAGGTCAAAATTCATTTAAAGAGTACAAAAGACCACACACACACCATCCTACAATACTTTAAATGTTTTTTTACAGATGGACTTGTCACACCGAGTGTCTCTGTGAACTGTCTGCGCAACCTAAAGAAGATCAGAAAGTTGTTTTCTTTTATGTTGTTGTTGTTAATACGCAGCTGGACATAAAACTCTCTTTCTGAGCGCAGAGAATCACCGCTAACATTTTAGGGACCTCTGTTAGTCAGGTTGGAAAGAAAATTGATGGTTTCGAGCCAGCCATGCAGGAAAGTCGAACAGATCTTTTTCTCAGAGGTGAGAGGGCAAGTCCAACCTGCGCAGAAATCTCAGTGATCGAGACAGACGTGACACACTGTCCAAAACAAAAAAAAAACAAAATAAAACGCATGGCATGAACACAATCTCTACAGTTGCAAGTAGTAATTATTTGTAGAATACTTGGATTTTAGTGAAACTGCATAAAAAGTCTTCAAAACTCTGGCAATTTGATTCTTTTTTCATTTTTTAGGTAGGGGGTATTAATTTATTTTAATATAAAGTAATGTTTAAAATTCATCATAGTTCATCAAGTCATGATTGGCACAGTAGGGGTGAGTAAGTAAATATTCCCCACATACCCACACATTAGCAGCAGGGCCTGATGTAAAACTGCTAAAGCTAAAACCCGCAGCATGATTTAGATTAATTCATCTCTTCGCCACACTTCCCCACACTGATCAAACATTGTGTATATGTGTGTGTGTGTCTAAGCCTGTGTACACCCAGGTCTACACCGTATGAACACATGCATGCCCACACATAATCCGCTT
This sequence comes from Neolamprologus multifasciatus, assembly GCF_963576455.1. Lineage (NCBI taxonomy): Eukaryota > Metazoa > Chordata > Actinopteri > Cichliformes > Cichlidae > Neolamprologus > Neolamprologus multifasciatus. The sequence continues at coordinate 20,878,537 of NC_140459.1, read as the reverse complement.
TCATTAATGCAGCCCATACAGGCCTTTTGGAGGTCTGCGGGTAACTTCGCTGTGCGCTGTGGGCTGGTAGATTCTCCCTCCATCTCTTTCTCTCTCTCTCCCTGTCCCACTCGCCCTCCCCCATTCTTTCTAGCAATGCCACCCAAGTCTGGCCGCGACCCAGACCCACATCTTTAAAATGAGCCATCATGCCACGCCATGCCATGCTCTGAGCCCCACCGCAAGGCTCTGATTAAAACCCATGACTTCAAACTTTCCAAACTGTCAAAAACCCAGTCAAGGAGAGCGAGACCAACAGAAAGAAAATGTCTTACATAAAAAAAATAAAAATAAAAATTGCTGCTGTGGCATCGACTTGCTTTTCGACGCGTCATCTGAGCTGGTATTTGTGTCACTCAGAGAAAGTGCTGTCTGCATCTATGTTTTTTTGTGTGGCTCTGATGCCACAAACACACACATATAAAGTAGTATTTGATTTGATATAATGATGGAGGAAAAAAACATAGGATAACCATTTTCTTAGTAGCTCACTAAAGATTGACTCCCTTCTACTAAAAAGACAAAAGTTTGCACTACACCTCAGCAACGCGGTCACATAAGCTACCTTGATTTGTAGCAAAGACCACAACATCACGCAGTCTAATGTGAAATAGCTCGTTAATTTAGCAACACATATCCTACACATATTTGTGGTTAATTATTAATCATTCAATATCATTTGATACCCATTTCTTTAAAAAAAAAAAAAGGGGGGGGGGGGCTGTCACATTTGGTTGGTGAGACTGATGGAGCAGAAGTCTATGTGCCAAGAGTGCTCCCTGCTGGAGAAACACAGAATTGCATGACAAACTGCAGCCAAACAAAAGCAGCAGGGGTTATGAATTTCACTTCAATCAGCTGTCAAGCTGTATGATCTAAAAAAATTAAAAGGGCTCAATCAGTCGCAACTACAGCAGAAATGGATTTTAAAGCTCGCTGAATTTCAACCACAATAATCTGAGGAACAATTTTAAAGACACCTAAAGCTTTGACCTAAAGTATAAAGCAGTCAAAAGGCTCAGACTTGCAACGGAAAGTGTTGACAAAAAATTCTTTCTAAACAATTACTGAGAGCAGCTTTCTGGAAGATAGCTGTGGCAGTGAACTGCTACTCTATCAAATGAAAACCTCTGAGAGAGGACCACCCAAGCAAATGTTAAAGACCCACTTTTGTTTTACATGTGTATATAAAAAAAGGAAAACCTCAAGAAGAGGAGGGAGGGTAGAGCGTGCATGTCAAAAAGTCATGTTCAACACAATGCAGATGAAAAAAAAAAGTTGAAAAGAGAAAAAGGGGAAACATGAAACTAAACATTCCTACTCATCTCGAGCACTCATCAGATGGCAGATATTATTTTGGATGATGGCCATTTTACCTAAGAGAGGGAGAAAGCCAGAGGGAGGGAGATGAAGAAGGGGTTCATGTACCTTATTATACGGTGGTCATAGGGGAAAATTGCAATCATCTGTGACTCACTTGGAATACCTTACACACACCGAAAGACATTATTTTCCTCTAATATCAAGACTTTTTTTCTCAGTTTTGACTGCCACGACCATTTCGACAGAAACCGCCTGGGACCCCGCATCAATTTTGCGAGTGAAACAGGAGTGAAGGCTGTGCCCTTTGGAGGGCGATGACGATGAAAGCCAAACTCAGACTTGTTTTATAAAGACAGAAAGTGAGAAGCGTTGGGCGATTAAGTGTGTCTGCAGGGAAAACACTGTGAGAGATCATAATAGCATAACCCCGATCTGATCTTCTGTGTGTGTGTCTATGTGAAACACACTTGGTTTAAACAGCATCACGAGAAACTGCTACCTGAAGGCAGTCACTCTTTCAGTCCAGAAGTCAACAATCGCAAAAAGGCACGTCTTCGATGTACTTTTGAGCAAAACTAATTCAAAGTACATTTTGTCCAGGGTCCTCCGCGTGCGCTCACTGCGGTTGATCGCTACACAAATTGTGCCTTCACAAAAAACACACCCTCTGCTCTGTTCAGCCTGTTGTAGCCGCCTGGCTGGAACAACAATGTATGAGACAAATACTTCCATATGTGGCTGGGTACACACACATTCATATGCACATACATACAGAAAACACACAAGTGCCTAGCCATGCAAAATACACACTCGTGCAATCACATTCCTCTCTCCAGGACCTTGAAGACGGCCCACAAACCCATCAGTCATGTCAGTTTCATATAGAGTGGGAGTGTGTTATATTCACTGTTTTTATTTGAATCACTGGACTGTGTGAAATCCTAATGAAGGGCGCAGGATAGGTTGGCAGAGGAAACTTCAAGTACATGAATTTTGAGTATCTGGTGTGAGCCTCAGGCTAATGCAGCAATACTCTCCCTGCTAACGATTGCTAGTAGAAACTGGACAAAGCAAAAGCACTATTATTTAAAATGTGCCAATAAGCAAATAATGCTGTTAATTTTATGACATAAACTTAGATTTTACAAGCAGTGATTCTATTGTTGATTTTAACCTCCTGGATAAAAGCGCATCCGCTCCACTCTCAAAACTCCAACATGCTTCATTTTCTCCCACAGCTGACATACACACTGATGAACCAGAACTTTACATATTAACAATATCGCGCCAATAATGCACATGATTATTTTGTAAATAACTGTGTTATTGTTGTTTTCCTATGCTCTGGTACAATTCTTTTTGTAGACTGTTAATATTTTAACTTTACCTTAATTTTTTTCCCATAAGTTATGCCTTTTATTTCTTCTTCAAATTATCTACAGATATCACCGTAATGTCCACATCTGTGTCCACACATACATGCTAACATGCTGAGATGTACCTGGCGATAAGATTTTAGCAGCAGACCATTCCTTTTTTTTGTTTGGCAGTTGGAGGGCAGAGGGACAGACTGCATATGCTGCAGCAAATGCCCCATGATCCTCCTTCAGTCACAGCGTGGTCACTACGGAAGCTCCCTTACACATAAATTGGTTTTTCAAAAGGCATAAAGTGCAGTAGGAAAGTGTGTACCTCACAGATACTTGAGTGGAGGTTTTTTTTAGAGCCAATCAGGCTCAAAGTAGAGAAGTGGGGATGAAATATAAGGCAGGGGAAGAATTTATCATCATAAAGAGGCAGTTTCACAGAGCTCGCATTTCTTAACATTATAATTTTCTTTTTCTGTTCACGCACACACACACACACACAAACATAAATCAACGTGTGTTACGTTTTATGAGGCTGCTTAAACTGATGGATAGCTGCTCTGGCATGATGGAGGCGAATGCCAGTGCCAACAACAGAGTTTATTACCTTTTTCATCCAGTAGTTTTTGATCTAGTCGTGCTTCCAGGACCACGTGATACGAAGAGCATTTGTGTATGCAGATGAATATTTAATGGTGTATCTAAAGCCATTCGTGGCAAAAGACAGGACAGGACATAAGGATTGGTCCGTGCATGCAACTTCACTATGACTGAAATTTATAAAATCTGCTGAAAAGTATGCAGATCCACATTTCTACCCCTGTGTATATGCACAGTTTAAGGCATCTGGCTGTAATTTTCTGGTAATATCAACTTAAGCCTGTTTTACTTTTGTCTTCACACCTGCCTGTTTTCCTTTCATTGAACATGCTGAATGTAACAGCTAGCTTATCTCAGCACTTTTGTAAATGAATGCACATTATTTACGTCACCGATGAGCGATCGTAATGCTGTGACCAGTAACATACATATTCTCCAGTCTGTGCATTATCTATGTAAACATTTTTTAAAGAAATAAAAGATATAGAAGAAAATACTCCACACAGAGCACGTGGCTGGGTATTCTTTGACTTTTTTTTAGTAAATACTTTCTTCAATACCATTTCTTCTTCTCAAATGTGAAGTATGGCTTTAATAAAAGGCCCTGGATTTTGCCTGATCAAAAAAAATGAAAAACAATCAGTAAATATCTGATTAAAGAAAAAATAAACATGCCTAGAAAAGAAATCTCATGTTTCTGATATTTTCTAACTTGTAGACACACGCTTGGTAACAAAGACAATATTAAGGCATTATTCTCAGTTCTACTGTTACTATTATCAAAGTTCAGCAGTAACACATACCAACTCTGGACCCACACTGAATAAATACATAAATAAATAAAACCAGTCCCATACTAGTGTGTCTCTGTCATGTGTGTAATGCAAGAACTTCAATAAACGAGTGAAATAAACCTTTCAACTCTTATAGTAATGAGTGTCAGACCTGGCTTCCAGTAATTCGGCCGATTTAAAATCCAGGATTGGACTGGATAAAATCCCAAAAGACATCTGTTGTAAAACTGTTGATAAATATCTAAAGTTCAGGACCTGTTGAACCATATTTAATACATTTAGGAGTTTGTGGAAAAAACACACACCAAAGTAAACACTCTAATTGGACCAGTGTGCTGCCAGTGGTCAGGATCATTTAATAAATTTGGAGTTTGGTTTCTTAACTGCTCTATTACGGGATTATGTGGAGCTCGAGTGACATGTGTGCATGCGTGGCGTTTGTATGTGTGCATTTTGTGGCTGTCTGTTTTTTGTTTGTTTATTCCAGTGTATGTTGTGTTTACATTTATGAGTCTGAATGCTTGTGTGGAAAAAACAAAAAGAACCCAAAACAGCACACACACGCACACGCACACTCAGTATTTTCAGATTAGTGTCTGGACATGAGGTTTCTCTTGCAATTAAAAGCCATTACCGGCCCACCAAATGGACCTGAGGAGTAAATTTCTGACCAGTTATACACTCAAGCTGTACAGAGCCTGAGAGCTAATGGGCCAGAAAATATTACAGAGGCGGGAGAGAGAGAGAGATTTGTGTACCCCTAGTTTTTTTTCATACAGGCGTGTAAACATTAAGATGATGTACACTCTTGACCCCATGAACTTGTAACCCTGAGAAGGGGGTTTTCCAAAGTTGCAATATCAAATTATACACAAATACTCAAAGAGTTGTATTTCTGAGGGCCTGCTTCTGGTTCACTGCAAACAATTACTGCTTTAATGTCAGAAGTGCTTCGTCGCCCCTCGACGGCCCCTGCCGCTTCGCCTCCATTTCTGTCTCTCTTCTATTCCTGCTTATTTGCTAGTGGCCACGAATTTCTCTTCACCTTTTTTCACTCTCTCTCTCTCTCTTTCGCTCTGCTTTTCCACTGTGACCTATTATGGGTCTTTTAAGGCTCCACTGAGCAAAGCCAATTTACTACAAACTGGGTGTAAGGCTCACACTACTCTCATGCAAACCTGCGCGCTTGTATACGTGCACATCCGCATGCGCAAAATGCCTTCAATCACTTTGACCTTTCCTTATCTTGCCAAGATCTCAAGTAAGCACATACACGTAGTGATAGCTGTCCCCAGATTGGGTTCAGCGGACTTAAGTGTGGCTGTCAAAGTACTGGCATTTGCTTTGTTCATTACAGAGCGGTGCTGGCTGGTCCGGAGAGAGGATGAAGGGGAAAAGCAAAAGAGGGAGACAGAAAGGGTGTCCAGAGTTTACTACACCTATGTGAAATCTCACCTTTTCGCTTCTCTTTCCTTTTTTTTGTTAGACTTGAGGAGATTGGAAGTGCTGTATCTCAAAGAAGGTGAAGAATTATGGGTATTTTTTTTCTTAATTTCCAGTTAATGTCTTACTTTGGGCCTTGCAACCATTAACATCCTCTCTGAGCGTATATATTACAATCTGTGCTGCAGCCACTTGACAAACTCTTTTAACTTGCCCACAAACTCCTCCTACACAATCAGGATAACCAAACTTGGCACACAGGTACATCTGAAGCGTCCACAATGGAAGAATGTGGGGACTAGAGACCAGAGAAAGTGAATTACGTTTGGAAACTACAAGCAATTACAGGCGAGTGGGCTTTTCTCAACTTCCAACCAAGCAATTAAAAGGGACATGAATAGGTAAACACATGTGTGTAAATTTGTAACATGATGAAAGGTAAATTTAAAAAATCCTCTTTTATTGGCATATATTAAAAAGAAATTCAGTACATTTAATGGGAGTGCGCACTGTCTGGTTGATCACAGTGCACTCTTGCTTTAGACAATTTAGCTGAAGTGGTTCATTAATCATACAAAGATGGAAATGCATTTTGCTGCATGGAAACATACAATCACAACCATATTTGTCTCTTTTTTTTATGTACGCAACATCAATATTTTTCATTCACTCCAATTTCTCTTAATCAATGTAATTAAATATATCAGTTTTCCAACAGCACAAACGGACCGGAAAATACTGTAACATGGGCGTGTAGTAGTAATAAAAAAAATACAATCGATAATAGTTTGGGGGGGAAAACTCATGGACCAAATGTTGTAACCTTCCACTAGAAAGAATTATATGTGCACTTAAGGAGAAAGGAAAAAACATGTGAAAAGGTCGGAGACCAATTTGGAATTTTCGATCTAAAACATTTTGTAAACTATGCAGTGTTTGGTTTGTTATATCGTTTGAATTGATAAATACAAAATGCATCTGAGTGTGAAGATTTGGTTTGCCATGCTTGTCCCTTATCTAAAAAATGACATTGTTTATTTATACATGTGTATGTTATGCATGTGTAAATAAGAACAGCAGTTTAGTGTTCATTTTCTTTTACCGCAGATCTTTGCTTTTACTTTGTTTTACAGTTCAGGTTAAATATATAGAAAATTATTGGTCTTACAACACAGACATAAGTGAACCGAGTACTTTGTTTGACCTTAGTAGGCCAGTCTACTATCACACACACCACAGTAGACCTTGGTTTATTTCTCTGCTATGACCTTAAACAAAGCATCTATCCGTCACAACAAGCGTGTCCATTCATACGCATTAGAAAAGCAGCAAATAGCTGGAACCAATCGTGACTGGGGCTAATCCGATTGCCTGGCACAATGGGCACTCGGTACAGACCAGATCAGTGAGCAGCCAATGGGAAAATAACATTCACAGGGAGCGACGCATTACAATTACGTAGACACAAATTGGTCTCGGAAATGAAAAGCCTTAAAATTAACTGGTTTAAATGAGAGTCACACACACAAACTACATGGGCACTTTAACACAAACTCCTGTGTACAAGCTGCACGCAACGTAAGATCAAATCCAATTTCATGAAACTGCACTCGGGCTTCAACACACGCTCACGTCACACCCACACAAGCGCGCATAGCCAGCCACTCTGGGCACAAGGACAGATAAGAGAGCACGAGGGGTCAGGAGTTCGAGGAAAAGACGCCATGAGAAACTTCCTGACTCATCTGTCAATTATTTAAAGCAATTACAATAACACACTCAGGCAAAAAACATAAAAACAAAAAAGATCAGTGTTATAGTTTTAATGTGACGACACCTCTTGCTTTTATGAATCAAATAGTAAATTCACAAAAGTTTAATACTAATCCTCGCACTGATTCAATCAGATGGTTCTGACAAGACATGTCTCATTAGTCAGAATTACTGCTGAAAGACTCAGGATCTGTGGGGATGCCACCATAGTCAGACTTCAAGAACAGAGAAGAAACTATTTAATTTCAGAAGAACTTAAAACTAAGAATGTGAGTAACTCAAAGATTACTAAGGAAATATGAATACCGTGAGCAGCCTGTTACCACAGGAAGACCCAAGCAATATCAATCCTGATCCACTCAATAAGAACAGGCCTTTGGACAGTAGAAATAGTGAATATTTGCTAGTGCAGTTGCACGAGAACACCAAGGGCTACAAGCTGAGATTATTGCTCTAATTCCTTGAAGCAGATTTGACACAAACACACATTTCTATGTACTGGACACATAACCTCTCTGAGGATCAGTGATGCCTTTTTTTATATTTACTTCTTGAGGGTGCAAAAAGCCCTAAATTTCACACTTTTAGGTTCAACAGACTTTTATTGAAAATAAACCATGTAACATTTTTACTGAAATTTGAAATCGCAGCTTAACTATCCATAGATGTGACCTAGAATGAAACGTATGCTGCAAGCTGGGTTAGGTAATCAACAGAAAGGAACAAGCCTGAATAAACACACAGGCAGAAATGCAGGCAGGTGTTACCATCTACCCTCTTTCCCCCCTTTCTATAGACACACAAGCTTTGTGGCAGTCTGCAAAGGAAGGGTCTCCTGAGGCCAAGGTCACCTCCCCGCAGACCAACACAGCTCTGCTCTGGTTCCCAGATGTTCATATGCGTCCACACACAAACACACAAAGAGACCTCCTGAGCATACTCTTGGAAGCTGAAAACAAACAAACCTAAATGGACAGACATATAGTACTGCTGCGGGCGCTAACCAGTCACACTGCGACTATTTGTTTATGTGTACACAGACTACTTGACCTGCATATAGTAACTGCTGCGTGTTTATTTGTTTGCCTGCTTAATTGCCGAGTCCTTATCTCTTTAACTACCATATCTGTCTTGCACATTTTACAGCAGCTGCACATTTGTTTGTCGAGACCTTGTATGCGCGAGCAAACATGACCATGATAAATTCCATTAAGTATACTTGTAGGCACATGTGTATGTGTGTGTGAGTAGATGTCTCCCAGCACACATATGTGTGCACTTGTTGAATAAATGATCTATTCCTGGGTCTGTCAAGGAAATGGGGGTGGGTGGGTGGAGTAGGGGTGGGGGGATTGAAGCAGGCCATTTGGATGCTGATCGGTACAGATGTGTGTATGTGCATGGTTGTTGCTGGTGGAGGGTGGGGGCAGTGGAATCCACACCAGACCATCTATTATAATGACAGGAAGCAGGAAGTACAACCCCTTCACAGTCACATGGCTGCCAGCTGTCTTGGCAACAAGAAGAAGGAAGATAGAGAAGATGATAGGGGTTGTGTGCATGTGTGCCAGGCTGTGTGTGTGTGTGTGTGTGTGTGTGTGTGTGTGTGTGTGTGTGTGTGTGTGTGTGTGTGTGTGTGTGTGTACCAGGTATTACTCACATTGTGGGGGACTTAAATCTGTTTTCCTTATGAGAAAGCAAGTCCTCATATAAATCCCTACATTTTAAGATGACGACATGTAGTGGTTACGATTAAACCTCTCTCCAGGATATCATAGTAAGACGTTGTACTATCCTCTAAAGTTGTGGCTACACAAGTATTTTTGATTGATTGAATCTTTATTTTGAACATGTTAAAAAAGTACAACAACATAGAATTAAAAGAGACAAATAAACAAAGCAAAACAAAAAATATAACGAGCAACCACAACTACAAATATCTGTCATGTTCAAAAAGGAGCAGGAAGAAGCATGAGCTTATTTAATCCCACCCCTTTTCCACTATCTAGTAATTTATAGACTCCAGAAATACCTCCTTGCAATCACATTATATGTCATGTGTATTTTTTTATTATTATTATTATTCTTTTATTTGTGTGTATTTGTAATGTCCTAATGGAAAATCTTCATTTTTCAAACACAAAACCTAAGTGAAATTATGCAAAAACTCAAAATGTCCTCAACCCTAGTCTCAATTCAATTCCTTCTCCATTAGAATGAACTCAAATGTATAAGCCGTTCACTTGCACCCATCGATGTTCCACAAAATCCACACTGCACTTATAAAGCTAAATTTTAACCACATGGATCTGTTTAGTAGCTGCAACTCAGCACGCCAGCTCCCACTTACATGTATACATTTTCACAGGTATGCACACATACCTTCACGTTTTTCACATGTAGAACTCACACCCATAAAAACACAAAAACACACTTTTTCACCAATTTCCTCCACGCTAAAGCACACTGGACTTTTGGAATTTAAACTTTAATGAATATACGTAAGAAGCACGTATTATTTAAACAGTGTCACAGATATGCATTTGTATGCCATATAATATACACACTAAAATTGGCACTCATCTATCAAGTAATCTTGGGTGAAATATATCAGCCTGTTTCCACATATAACGAGAAGTCCAAAGCATGATCTGTCTTCTCCCTTTGTAAGATCTATAAGCTCCATGCTTTGCAGGCTTAGACCTGGGTAACTAAATCGTTGTCACATTCAAACAAAAACAGCAATCACTGTATTTCTTCTTTAGCATCCAAAAAGGCTCTAAAAATCCTCACTTGTGAACACATACACACAAACACACATAAATATTCACCTTCAGACAGGGTGCAGGTGGGTGTCTGAGTCTCCTTGCTGTAAGAGACGACCTCTTTGGGTAGGAAGTCTACTTGTGTGATCTTAGAGGCCCCCAATCTCTGCATCCTGCGCCTGGATGGCAGAGAAGACGTTCTCATTAGCTCCTGATCTACTGTGAATAAATCCAAGCTGTCGATCAAACAGGGCATCATTTTTCATTTCAAATGCCAAAGTTTCAAGTAACAAATTACATTAAACCATTAAATATTTTATTACTTAAAGTCCCTTAAATTTTATTTAAGGGACTTTAAGGTTTTTCAGTATGACATGCGGTGCCAAATAGGATGTTTTGCAGGTGATTTTTATAAAATGTTTTAATAGTGAACAAGAGGAGAGGAAAAAGCTGTACCCGAGCTCAGAATCAGCCTGCAGCTGCAGCACAGAGGGGTCTGTGTCCCACTGCAGTGTCCTGATGTCACCAACAGGGGGAGGGGGAGGGCAAGAGAGGACATGCATGTTTACAAACAAACACCTTATAACAAATACAAAAACACTAAAACACACGTGCTGTGCACAAACAGACATTAGCACATGAATGTGCGCACAATCTTATGCACTGACACCACTTATTTATAATAACCTATCACAGGAATTCCCATTGATTTTCATGCAAAAATGGCTCTGGAAAAAAATTTAAACAGATAAAGGAGATGAGGCAGATATATTATATTTCATTAAACATCAATGTGCTCTGTTATTTTAAAGATCTCTGCTTACAAGTCGTTGTGGAAGAAAAAGATTGATTTATATCAGTGGAAAGGCTATTTGATGTCCTAGTGACTACAGAAATATTTTTATGTACACTACATCCAGCTAAAACAAACATATATGTGTCCAGTGACATATACATCTGTAGCATGACTGACTAGAAGCCTGTACTACAAAGCAGGATGTGGTCTCATCAGGGGTAACTTCAGGTTTAATTCTGGGGGTTCAGTACTGCAAACATGGTTCACTTCTTCCTGGGGTAAATCCCTGCTGCAAATCTAACCTGCTCCAGAGTTGGTTATGGTCTAAATTAGAGATCAACAGCTATGAAATCACCGCCCACTGACCAATCAGCTCTCAAGGAAACAGCGTCACCATTATGAGAAGTTCTCTCAGCAGTAAAGTCGAATGAAGTTTTTCTAATAACATCTGAAGTCATCAGTGATCAACAGAGATTCTTAGACACAATTTTATTTCTTGATTTTTTTCTTGTTGGCTGCAAACAATTTTAACAATGTTATTGTTCTCTAAGCATTATGATCCTAAATCGGGCAATTTATTTTTACTTACTGACCTATCAAATTTACAGGTAGACTAACGTTTGAATTCTGTTTTTAGATTCATTCTTTACTGTTAAACATCACTGGGGTTACAGCTGAAAAAACTGTCTTTTAAACATTTAATGAAATATTTGATTGTAACAACTAAATCCTTTCATGTCTTAATAGTAGAGTCTGTATTTTTGCTGGCTTTCTTTCCTGGATTCAAAAAGGCTCAACTTTATTCATAAAACAGTTCTCCTCCAGGCTTATTGAGCACTTAAAGCACCCACACATTCATACAATGCTTTTAATACTAAACCGCAGTACAGTGCATTTCCAAACAGACTCCCCCACAATGTTTCTTTATCTGTAGCAGCTGTGTTACTTTCAGTCTGCATTATGTGTTTAACATCGTCATACTTTTCTAATTGTGCAGGATTTTTGTTTATAAAATCCTTGACAGTACATTTATGCATGTTTGTGATTGGTCAGATGCGGTCACTCCTTTTATGTAAGCGTGCAGCGGAAATTCTGGGTTAACATAGCAAGTTGATAACCAGGGGCATTTGACCTTTTATCCTGATCGAAAATGTGATGGTAAGTGAATCTAGACAACAGAAAGGTATTCTGGGTATGTCGAAGTTCAGGCTCACATGGTGTTTTTATCTAAAACTAAAGGGCTGCTCTCCTGTAGTTTTTTTTCATACCTATCCTCGCCCACTGTGCAGTTATTCTAAACATATTTATGTAAAATTCAGTGTTTCACATTCAAATTAGTGCCAAACAATGCATGGAAATCATGTAACATGCACACACACACAATAAGGGTTTGAAAATTGCTGTGGTTCACATACATGATGACAGTGTACTTTCTATACATCATCAATATTGAATACATCCCTGAGCTCAATGCTGAGATTGGTTTTGGGGATTTAAGAGTCAAAAAGTTGCTGCAGAAACCCGAGGAGGTCTGTGGCAGCTTGGCTGAGCTCTGGCAGCCATAAAAGGATAATGCTTCCAGCCTTCACTACACTTCTTGATGATACCTTCAGGGACAGCGAGCACACCCGTTAACATTCAGCTTGCGCTACAAAGCGCCAGGTGAGAGTGGCAAGGCATTTCTTTAGCCTGACAGGCCGGCTGTTTTACAGTAACGGGGATGACACTTTAAGCAGCACTGGCAATTCTCTGAAGACTGAAATGACTTCTGTGGTTCAGCTCATGAGAGCAGAAATCTTTCACCCCAGTATTAGAGGAGACAGGTAAGCTTCAGATGAGAACACCAGCAAAGAGTGGAGGAAAGCTGAACAGAGAAGCAGGGGCACTGCACTGCTTTGATCCTATAAATCACATTGAGGACACAAAAATAAGACAACTGACAACACTGTGGGTTTAATCTCCCATTGAGGGTAACCTCAGCCAAAGAGAGGTGAGAGGGTGTGGGGGGTAGGGGGTGAGGGGGATTCCTGTGTTTAACATGAAAATGCTTACCTTGAGGTCTGTGCTTGGGACTTGTTTTTAGAGAAACCTGACCTAAGAAGGGACACACACATACACAGCCACAAATGGAGAGCTCAAAATGGCATGCCATCATTCAGGGTGGATTTGGGGGTAAAAAAAAAAAAAAGAAAGAAAAAGAAAAAAAGAAAAAGATATCATTCCAGGAATTAACACTAACTCACCAATTTGTAAAATCCAATTTGTAAAAGCTAAAAAGAGATGAAAAATCCTACATAAGGCAATTTCTGTCTAATACAAACTTTTGCATGTTCTGTAGCCCCAATTCCACCCCTGGAGTACCAGAACATCACATCACTAATGACCCCTGAAGGCATCACTCACACATCATCCTCACAGTCAGCTGTCGTTAAAAAGCAATGGAAAGCGCTTGATGACCACTCGTGTCTCAACAGCATTCACCAGAGCCGCCATGTGCAGAAGTCAGAGAGCTCCAGCACGTGTCTGGGTGAGTAATGAATGAACAGGCGTAAAAGTAAATCCTGCAGTAGCCTGAGCATGTATGATGAACGAGCGCTGTGATTGCAGCCCGTGGAAGGGGAAATGCTTATATTTTGTCACTTACACTCAAATGAGCCACTTTGAGACAAACATATGGTTCATGTCCATTGCTTCATACAAGAGCTAGTTTTATTGGCTCACTGTGGCTGCTTTCTAAAGGTTTTCCACTATGGTTCTTGCTTTCAACAGCTTATATCTGGATTTATTCTACAGGAAAGACATGAAAGGAAAAGCTGTAAAGTGGTCATCAAAGCACTGGATGCCATGACAAATGAAAGACACCAAATTCAAAACCTAACCTCACCACTAGGAACATTCATCCTTACCTAAACCTGTTGAGCCATTCACAAGGAAAGAAAGAAAATATGTCATATGAACCATAAACACCCACAGCCAAAAGCCTTTTAAAATTATTATCCTTTTAAGATGTTAAGTCTTCAAGAAGCCCTACATCGGTGCACAACTATACAATTTGTTGTATAGTTCTCAAACCAAACATGTGAGGATAAAAACTTCTGTCATGGTTTTCAAGTGTCTCCCACGCAAATGCACTGGTCGAAAAGAATTAAAGGAACACTTTTAAAGCACATCAGATCTCAGGGGGGGGGGGGGGGGGGGGGGGGAAATTAAGCTGGATATTTATAATGATATGGACTGAGTAATGTTAGAAACCAAAGGATGCCATTTCATTTGATGGAAATGAAAATGATAAATGCTCAAAACTCAAAGTGAAAAATGATGTGGCAGGCTAGTCCATCACCGCAGTAACTTAAAATGCTTCTCAGTTGTGTGTATAGCTCCAGCGTGCTTGCATGCATAGCTGACATTCACACCAGTGGCCTGCTGGCAGTCCTCATCCTATTTCAATTTGCACAAAGGGGCAGATACTGGTCCTGCTGATGGTTTAAGGACTTCATACGACACTGTGCAGCGCTCTAGAGTAACTGCCTGACTCCTGGAATCTCCTTCATGCTCTCAAGACTGTGTTGGGACACATAGCAAATCTTCTGGCAATGCACGTATTGATGTGCCATTCTGGAGAGGTTGGACTACTTGTGCAACCTCCAGGTATCACCTCATCCTACCAGTAATGACACTGACCCTAGGCAAATGCAAAACTAGTGAAAAAACAAAAGATGAGGAGGGACAAAAACACCTGTGGCCTCCACCTGTAAAACCTTTCCTGTTTTGGGAGATGTCTCATTGTTGCCCCTCTAGTGCACCTGTTGTTCATTTCATGAACACCAAAGCAACTGAAACTGGTTAACACCCCCCTCAGCTACTTAACTGACACAATCAATATCCCACAAGTTTAACTGACTCCGATTAAAAAGAGTTCCTTTAATTTTTTGGAGCCGTGTGCTTAAAATGTAATTTTTGTTTGATATGAGAAGGTGAAAAATGTTTGATGAATTTGTGTTCACCCTTAGAAATGTATTGATTTGAACAAATGTGATGAACTAAGGCTTCTGGAATTACAGCTCGACAAACAGTGTTTGATTTTGGCCCACCTGCCTGCTGCTCCTCCATCGGCCGAGTCCTGGCTCCCCGTCTCACTGGGTGTGCTTACTGATTTGGAGGGGGACACAGGAGTCGGGACTGAAAAATAATTCAAAAATTTACATTATAAGCTGCATGTCATTGACAAATAAAAAAAAGATCTAAAACAAAAAGATCAGCTTTATACTCATTATTATCTATTTATGTTCAGCAGCTTTGAAGACACGTTATAAATAACCTAAGCTTATAATAAGCACTGGAAGTGACCCAGTTTTGAGGTGTAGGGGGTGTTATTACAATTTCAGACCACTAGAGAACAGTGGTCTTCCAAAAGCTCATTTCAAGTGACCCTGAGGATTTAACCTGCTCTGATATTTGAAGATTTATCATAAAAGGAAAGCAACACTCATTTGTAAACTCAAATGGGTCCATTAGAAATTGTTTGATTACTTCTGATCAATTATTTCTACCAAATTTCAGAACAGAGATAATCAAAGGGAGACAACAAATTAAACACATAGCTGGTGATGGTGTGCATCTTAGCCTGATGCATGGAGGGTTTTTGGCTGTAATAATGAAGGTTAGTGTAGTTTTTGAACAAAAAGGCTATTCTCTGGTGTAAGTGTTCTAGTAAACATTTTAGTGAAAAGAGTCAAAGAACATTTTTGTATTCATTTATTACAATACTGCATACCTAGTGGAGGCTCTGGTGAGATCCCAATGCTCTGCAGCAGGGCCTCAGTCTCCCTACGCTTGCGATCTAAATCTGAATCTTCTGGGGTTGCTTCTGTCTTCTGCTGGCTTTCTGTCTGCTCCGGAAAAAAACCCCCCACCAGTTTATCCATCATAACTCAAAGAACAGCTTCACTGCTCAAACATCATAGATTAAGACATGCAGCTGCATGCACATTTTGATCCATACTTAAAACACCGACCTTGTGCACATGCATAGATGCTGTTCGTGTGTCACAGCCTGACAAAAAATCAGTCAACCGCACACAAAAAAGGAAAACATACAAAATGAGTGACGATGGTGGGAATTTACTCACTTTTTTCCTTACCTCTTTCTTCTTCCTCTCCTCCTCCTTCCTCTTTTTCTCCTCCCTGATCTGGGCAAGGCGCTGCTTCTTGCGCTCGAGCTCAGCTTTTAGGTCGCTTTTGTCCGACATGGTGTCCTGCGGGGCTTAAAGTAAGACGACCAAACAAGAATGAACTACATATGATTCTATTAAGCATTGATTTAGAAAATCTCCTGTGTGGCAGCTATAAATCTGTATGAGTCAATGACAAAAAAAAAAGTTTTTTAAAAACTTAAAAAAAACGTATTTTTAAGTTCAAAACTGGATTTTTGACTTGAAAGCCAAAACAATATCGGTTAGCATAACCAAATATGAATATAAAATACATATATTTTATATATATTTCTTGTGTCATGGAACAACTGCCACCCTTACTGAGCCAAGTGGGGCTCTTCAAAGAACCCACCTTACGCTACTAGTGGATGCCACCTGGGAAGTGGCCCAGTCTGAGCTGTAGAAGCTCCAGGTGTCTGGGATAAGTGGGTCAATACTGAGAAGAGAGCAATCTTGGCAGAGTGAAGTACAGAGAACATACACAATGGTTCTCTATTACAAGGTTGAAAATAGATTTATTTAATTTTTTCATTATTCTTTACCCAAACACAGCTGGGTGAATGGGCTTAATTTCAAAGATATAAAGATGTTATTACCACATTCTGAGTGCTGTTTTGTTGCAGTAGTACATCACATTTCTATAGATCTCAATGGTATTTAAAGCATACTTCCTGTAACAATTTTATTACCTTTTGAGAAAAACCAGCTTTGCCTTGTGTAAATTAACTCAGCCTATGCTTTTCAGGATCAACTTCCTATTTGATGCTTGCCCCACCCACCTATGCCAAGTCAAACCAATGGGGGCATCCATGTGTGCAGTTCTAAAGCCGGGGCTTAACAAAACAAAGCTTTCTTAAAACCTTTGTATAATTATGCTCTCCTATTCTAATTCTTTCATTTAGTTTAACTCATCCCTTAGAGCTGCACCATGTGATCTACTGGTTAAGCTCATCTAACTATGAGCCTGCTACATGCTGCTAATTTGAGGCCTGTATTAGCTGTTGCACGCGGTAGCAACAATATATAAGTGATTGGCCAATTTATTAGGTACATCTGCTCAACTGCTCATCAACACAAATATCTAATCAGCCAATTACATACCATCAGTTCAGTTTCATTCAGACATGGTCAAAATGACCCTTCAAACTGAGCATCAGAATAGGGAAAAAAGGCAATTTAAGACAGTTTGAACAGGGCCAGTAACTGATGCCAGACGGGCTGGACTCAGTATTTCAGAAAGTGCTGATCTATTGGGATTTTCCCACAAAACCATCTCTGGGGTTTACAGAAAACTTTCTGAAAAAATATCCAGTGGGCAGCAGTTCTCAGGGAGAAAGTGCCTTGTTGATGACCACACTGGCAGCAGACTACACCAAGGTGGCGCTCCAGTCAGCTAAGATCAAAGTTGAACAAAGCATTATTACCTGGTCTGACAAATTTTGATTTTTGCTGTGACGTTCGGATTGTAGGATCAGACTTTGGGTTAAACAACATGAAACTATAGATCCATCCTGCCTCGTATCAACAGTTCAGACTAACAATGGTGGCACAATAGTGTTCGAGATATTTTTTGGTATACTTTGGGCCCCTTACTACCAGCTGATCATCATTTAGTGTGCTGGTGTATTGTTGCTGTCCTTGCCCATTCTTTTATGATGGGCATGATCAGCTTTTTGATGGCTGCTCCCTGCAGGATAACGTGCCGAGGCACAAACCTCAAATCATCTCAAACTGCTTTGTTGAAAATAACAATGAGTTCACTGTACTCAAATCCCCTCCACAATCACCAGATCCCAACCCAATAGAGCATCTTTGGGATGTGGCGGAACATGAGATTCCCATTATGGATGTGCAGCCGACAAATGTGCAGAAAATGTGAGATGCTATCATATCTATATGGATCAAAATCTCTGATTAATGTTTCCAGCTCCTTACTGAATGTATGTCATAAAGATTTAAGGTAGCTCTGAAGGCAAAATTGGGTCAAACATGGTATTAGGAAGCTGTACCTAATGAAATGGTTTGTGAGTGTATAGGCAGAGGTTCAAAACTATCACCAAACCTGAGTGTTACGCACATAATTAAGCCTAGCTGCGCGTGTGTAGGTCGTTTTATCTTCTTACACATTAGCACAACAGAGCTGACACATACAGAGTCATAACAGAAAAGATAAAAAACATAACTACATATGCAACAGGAAGAAAAGCAAAAATTACTGTGCTCCATTGACGGCTATCGCCATTAAGGCATTCGCTGCTAGCTAATTGCAAATGTGACAGCATTTATACAAACGTCGACGCCTTTAAGGCCTTGTCATCAACGTTAGAATGACATTTAACAACACAAAAGGGGCCTAATTTACCGAAAACAACCGTACAGCGAATAGTGTTATTGTTTCACTCGTACCTCCTCGTCCACTCGTTGTGATAACGATGGGTCACCGGCAAAGATGCTGTCTCACTGCTGCACCTCGGGAAAGACAAATCAACACATCCTCCACCGCTGTCCAAATGGCACCGTATCAAAGCCGCTGTGGTACCACCGAAGAGGTCGGTTAAGCCTTTTCGTGTGGTTACTGACAAAACGGGTTAAAACGGGGCATTTCCGCGCCCGAAGACCCCAAACAACAGATGGAACAGGTGCACGGCACGCCGATACATCCCTAGGAAGAGAGAGCAGGATGATGCTGAGAAGGAAGAGGGGGTGAAATCCCACCTTATTTGACCACGACTGCGAACGCCGCCATCGTGTGGTCAAGATTGAGAAGTGCGTTTTAAACGGCTAAATCTAAAAGGTGAACAGGAATTATTCAGCATTTCGGACGCATAACTTTAACAAATAAAGAGGATTTAATTTGTGGTTTGGATATTTGAGGGTTTCATCCATATATATGTACGTAATCAGTGTTTTTTTTTACTCTAAGGATAAAAAAAAGTTTAAATTAGATAAGTAGTTCAGAGATGTCGTCGGTAGGGGATGCACGTAGAGCACGTTTAGCATCCCTCGATGCTAAAACGACTCCACCCAAAGTGAGGACAACACGGGTTCTGATTGGTTGTTTCTAATGTCATTCTCTGCATCCCCCCCCCCCCCCCTTCCCCGTCTACGGTCAACAACACACGTAGCACAGCACAGAAGTTGAATTTGAGGGGCACAAAGCAGCCTGTAAAATGCAAAGACGCTGCTAGAGAACAGTAACACCGGGGAACCCATAGTTTCCTCGAAGCTCTTCAGAGGTATGACTGAAGCTAGCTGAGAGTCGTCAAACTGGGCCGTGCTGAAGAGATAAAGGACTGTTTGTTTCTGAGTTGGGGTCTGTAAAGGGGAGAGGGGGAAAATGAAGTTCGCTCAGTTTTTGCTGAAAAACAACTTTGTGGCTGGGATACCGAAACAAGTGGATAGGTTTTCTAAGTTTTCTCCATCTCCCCTGTCTATGAAGCAGTTCATTGACTTTGGTAAGTGAACTAGAGCAAATTGTTGTTGTTTTTATTTTATTTTATTGTGTTTGTATGTGTGTCTGTGGTATTGGTACTTTTCCAGATTTTAATCGTAGGTCAGAGTTCAGTTCAGGTGCGAAACAAACTGCCCGAAGGAAGCATATGCCCACAAAGATGACACAGAGGTCATGTTTTTGTGCTTGCTCAGTGATTTTTTTTTTTCTTCTTCTCCCTGCTGTCGGCTGTCATGTGACTGCAGGCTCGGCCAATGCATGTGAGAAGACCTCCTTTGTCTTCCTCCGCCAGGAGCTTCCTGTCAGATTGGCCAACATCATGAAGGAAATTGATTTCCTCCCTGACAAACTCCTCGGCACTCCATCACTGAGGCTCCTCACCAGCTGGTAAGAAATTCAGATGCACAGCAACAAAAATCATATTATAAATCCCAGATTCCTGCACTGTTCAACTGGTCATTCAAAGCATGCAGGTCACTCACGCCCTCTGCTTATCACCTCATAATATTACTTCCCACACATTACAACATCTGCATATCTACAGTAACTTCACACATACAGCCATCCTGTAGTTTTCCTAATCTGCACCTTAGGTTGTGTGACTGTTAACTTTAGATGTGCACCAAATCTCTTCTTTTCTCAGCCAGAGGATTTCTGTGCACTCGCTTGGCACCTGATCTGGGAACATGTTTTATGATCTGTTCTGGATTAGATAAGACAGCCAGTCCCTGTTTCACATGGTTGTGTTGTCCCAATGGGGCTTCATGACTTAATTATTAACGCATATGCCTGGTCTCGCTTAAGCGGTGCTCTGTGAGGAAGCAGCAAGTGTTTTTGACTTTTGAGGAATGCATGCTACTTATTGCATGAACCCATGTGCACACTCCGATTTCAAGGTGTAGGAGAACTCATAACCATGTTGTTCTTTTAGCACGTTAACCGTGAGAAGAACAGCTGTGATCTCTTTATTGTTATCATACTGTAGCTATGTCTCTGACCAAAGCAGCTGAAACTTTTGTTCCTAGTCTAAAGAGGTTGGGCCAGGTGTGGTTCACTTCCTTCTGTAAATGTCCTTCATTCAAATGGTGGCTAAAATAAAGTGCTTTGTTACCACTTTGGCATGTTTAGCCCTCTAGAGTTTCTGAACTTATAGAAAGCTCTAGTCCTTGTGGTGGGAATGCACTGGTCCCTGTAGTGGAAAAGGCCCCATTTACTGGAGTTTTACTGTTGTGTGTTCTGCCTCTAGATTTTACTGTATGCATCACAAAGCAAACACTACAGATGTTGGCTAGTCAGCCTTGTTTGTTTGCATGATTGAAGAGCTCAGCCAGCTTTTCTCAAAAACTAAAATAGCAGTTTGCTTTTCCACCAAAGCAGCATCAAACACTGCAAATGGTACACTATCCATGTTGATGATGTATAACTTACCAAGCCCAGGCAACAACCCCACTCTTAAATAGAAGTCACCGCAGCAACTATATTTGGCCATCTACCTCATGGAAAGTAACGTCCTTTTTCCACTGAGCTTTGCTTGCAAAAATCATCGATCTGTTGTTTGTTATTGGTGTTGACGAGTCAAGACACTTGAGGCTTTGGCATTTGTGGGCAAAGTTGCATAAAATGTCTATTACAGGATGTCTGTTTGCAGAGTGTGGAGGGCCCGGAAGGTCATTTGAGGGACACGCTCAGTGTGTTGAGTTGAAGCTACACTGCTGGTTACCTTTCACCCAGTTTTTGTGCAGTGAGGCGGTGCAAGAGAGCATGACTCGATGAGCTCAGCACTTCCTCATTCACCGGTCTAGACCAAAAACAATCATCTTTTATTTAAAGAGAGGATGTTGTTATGTCATATTCCAAAAGCTACAGCAAAATTCTGCCCAGAGTAGCTTCTTTCACATGCTTCTTTTTCAATATATATTGCCTTTCTTGCCCTTTTGATTTGTGATAAATTAAACTGTGCTGCTTTAAAATCTATTCTTTTGTGTCCATCAGGTATTCTCAGAGTTTGTTGGAGCTCATAGACTTTTTAGAAAAAGATCCAGACGATAAGGATGTCCTGAAAAAGTAAGTCGTATGCAGAAACTATTCACTATATGTGTACTAACTGTAAACAACTGTCTCTGCCAGGCTTTTTGTGTGTGTTACAAATCAAATTATTTATTAGGCGAGTGATGGCCAATGCTAATTCAACATCTGTGTAATGACACGTTAATTAATCAGTAGTGCAGTTGTCTGAATTCCTGATACGGTTCCGCTATTCATGCTCACATGAAATCACAAATACCCCGCATTGCATCGAGCAGATATGACGTCTCATTTTTGTCATATCTGCTCGAGCTGAACTAAACATACCCCGGTCTGGCAGGGAGTGAACTGTATTTTAAGGGAGGAGCAAAATGAATGCATTGGAATTTGAAAACTAAAACCAAGGCATCATTGTGCAAGAAAAAGTGGGACAGTGGACATTTAATCTCAAGTTGTTTACCTAGTTTATTCATTCAGTGCATTCACCGTCTGATGTTTGCTTTGACTTTTTGTCAGGTGCCATCTGTTTGAAATTGCTTCACTCAAAGCAGTTCCTTAAAGTTACTAACTGCATTTATAATAGCACACTTCTACAGCTGATTTCTTATATGGCTAACCTATGTGATGTGCTCTCTATGCTGATGTGCAGTAACTCTCACAATCATCGTGTCCCTTCACATATTCATGCATTTATCATGTTGTTGTCTCCAGCTTTACACAGACTCTAGTAAACATCAGGAACCGGCATAACAACGTGGTGCCCACCATGGCTCAGGGGGTGGTGGAGTACAAGGAGGCTTTCGGCGTGGACCCCGTCACCAACCAGAACGTTCAGTACTTCCTGGACCGCTTCTACATGAGCCGCATCTCCACACGCATGCTCATGAACCAGCACAGTCAGTATAGTTACCTGTGATTAACTGTGAGTTAATCCACACAGTTGTTATCATTCACAGTTCATGTCATTAAAGGAGCCCTCTGAAGTTTTCATTTAAATAAAAGTGAAATAAATGAGGTTTAAGGGTGTTTTCACACCTGCCAGGTTTAGTCTGGTGTAAACACGGTAATCGCACTCAGTCTGGTTCCTAATGAACAGCAGTGCATTTCATTTATGGTGTGAATGTGAGCTGAAAAACTTCCTGTAGCCATGTAAGCTTTGCATTCTGGGATGCAGCAAGGTACAATACATGTGCAAAGGTCTGTACAGGCGAGCAGCTAGCTGTGAAATGAACGTAAATTCTCAGTGTTCTCCGATAGTCCAGAGCACAGAAATCTTCCTTTTGTATTTATTTCAGTTGCTCCAATAAGCAGACTGAATGTTCTGTCTTGTAATTTGTAGTGACACATTCCCGTTTGATTGGAGTTAACTTGGAGTTATTGTGTGCAAATTAAATCAGATCACAGGTGAAAAGTCATAAAGATTCATACCATATGGGGTGGCTGTAGCTCAGGTGGTAGAGCAGGTCATCTACTGATTGGAAGGTTGGTGGTTCGATTCCTGGCTTCCCCTAGTCTGCATGCCAAATATCCTTGGGCAAGATACTAACCCCAAATTGCTCTCCGATGCATCCATCGGAGTATGAATGTGTGTGAATGTTAGCTATAAAAGCACTTAGAAAGATGTGCTTGTGCGAATGGGTCTGAATGGGTGAATGCACAAGTTGTGTAAAGCGCTTTGAGTGCTCAGATGAGTAGAAAAGCGCTATATAAGAACCAGTCAATTTACCATTTACCATACCAGACATTCTATAGGTGTTGACAACACCGTAAGAAATACTATTGAGCCCATTGACTTCCTTTACATTCTGTATTGTTGGTCAATGCTAAACAAATCAAAGGGAATCAGCTTTTACAGCTGAAGCTTTGTTAGAGATCTAAATTTCCAAGGAAGCTGGCATTACTTATTTAGCCAGGCTAGTGTACATCACTAGAAGTTAAGACAAAAAGAACTAAAATAAAAAAGGAGGTTAAGTGGAAGTAAAACCAAAAGCTTTAAGTTACACTTGATGAGCTGATTCAGCACCAAGTTGTGTTCTCGTGTATTTTTAAGAGCATTTTTTAAAAAGCTGCAGTAGCAGAAAAAGATTCAGACCCTGCTTTTGCAAAGGGGAGGAAAACCTGAATTACAATGTGCTGATTATGGACTTCCACAACTAGTGTTAGCTACTACATCTTTAACCAGTATGGCATAATTAAGGCCCAACCTGATAACAACAGTTTTACAGCAGTGTAGCACTGCTGTCACACTGACTATTTACTGAGTCTGGCTTTATTTACAGCTGAACAAAGCATGTATACTGTGTATGTATCATAGATGACCCTCTCATATATATATTTTTGTTTAATATGTCTACTTTAGCATTGATATTTGACGGCAGTGTAAATCCAGCCCATCCCAAGCATATTGGCAGCATTGACCCCACCTGTGACGTTGTGGAAGTAATAAAAGGTAAATAATGATGTTTCGCATAGCTATGCACACACACTCACGCCCATGCACGCTGTGTGTTATCTGTTTCCCACCACTCGTCTGTACATACAGCTTCGTGACCTTTTGACCTCTGATGTTTTGAGTCAACACACATAGTGTGTGTAAGCGGTGTTGTGTTGTTATAGTGCGTGTGCACATATGATCACTGTGAGAACAAAAGCGAGGGCTTCTATACCCTTGTTATTTCAGGATGTGCAGGTCTGGGTTTTTTTTGTTGTGGTAACAGTTTCTGACGCCGAGAACGTCACATTTTGATTCACTTTGCAGATGCCTACGAAACCTCGAAGATGCTGTGTGAGCAGTACTACCTGACCTCTCCAGATATGAAGATCACAGAAGTCAATTGTAAGTGTTTTAAAAAAATAAGGTTTACTTTATAATTCAGGATGTAGCGCTGCTTGGATTTTCTGCTCATTGCCATCTGTGAGAGGAACGTTTTGCTGGGTTTCCTGTTCCAGAAACAGAACTAACTGAAAGTTACTCTAAGTTAGTTACCAGGGTGACAGGCTTTGTTAACCAATTACGATCACTGGCAAGTTTTCTTATCTTTGACTCCTCCCCTTCTGCTGCAGCTGAAGTCGCCTTTTGACACTCAGTTCCTCAAATGTACGGCTGATACTAGAACATGTATAAGAATGTGGTCACTTGCAGAAGTTTACATCTTCACAAACACTGAAATCCCAGTTGCATGTTTGCTGTTTACGCATGTTTGACAGTTTTATAATCAAGCTGTCATGAGCGTAGAAACAGGGGTCACTGGACCTCGCGGATTTATTATCAACTCAGAATAAAATCAGCAGGTCACATCTTTATAACACTGTGACTCCATGAAGGTGCTAAAGCATTGCTTGCATGTTACTGTTGTAATCCATGTTTAAATGAACAAATCTGTATCAAGCCTTAGGATGAACAATCATTTGACTTGGCCTACTCGGGCCAAATGATGGAAAAAATACCTGCTGATTAGGTAAATATTTGTGAGTACATTTGAGTGTAATGACTTTAGGATTGTTGTGGACTTTTGAATGCAGACAGTCAGACAGAATGCAGATAGTCAAGATGTGCTGTGCAAAAGTCTTTCTTTATATTTTGATAGGAAAATGAGAAAAAGTTGCAGCGATTTATTGAGATTTGTAGACACCTTTAGCTTCACCTTTACAATCATTCTGTCATTAATATATAAGGACGGAGACAGGAGTTATGTCACAGGGTTATATTCAGCTCAGAATAGAATCTGTAGTCTCAGTTTTTCTAACTCTGCGGCACAGAGTCACAATTTGGATAAGAAAGGCTCTGCTCATTACTTGTTGCAAATCCTGATACCGAAGCACCGTCATTGTTGGCTTTCTTCTTCTACTTATGCACATATTTAACTCAGAGTGGACATACCAAGAATTGATAGAATGAACTCTCAAGGTGCCAAAGTTTTTGGATAGACGGTTTTTGGAACAAGTCCCTGCTGTTCTCCTGAACATAATCTTTGTTAGTTTTATACTCAAGATATCTGTTTCCTGTCTGCTGGCTCTGCCAAAACCTCGACACTAGAGGTTCCCAAACTTGAACCATAACATTCATATCTACATAGTAAAGATAGCTGTATGCCATTTTTTTCTCTTCTTAAAAAACCGTATTACGTAAAACTGTTAAAACAGAAAAAGAAACTGCTCTTTAAATATATAGATGATATAGATACACCTGTTCTGTTACATGATATGGTGAGACTTGATCAAATAGAGTTTAATCTATCAAGGAAGAGATTCAAGAGACCAGCTGCACACCTTTTAAGACCCTGGTCTGTGACTATTATAATACATTTAAAAAGTGTTTTTTGGGTTTTCTTGTGGTCAATGTTTTGAAATGTTTCACAGCCAAAAACCCTGGCCAGCCCATCCAAATTGTATATGTGCCATCACATCTCTACCATATGCTCTTTGAGCTCTTCAAGGTACAGTATTAAACACGCACTATTGAAAACAGGACATTTATTGCTGTTCCTGATGGGTCTCCTCACTTGTTTTTCTGACTACGTGTTCTCTGTCAGAATGCCATGAGAGCTACAGTAGAGACACACGAGACGAGCACGACGTTGCCCTTGATCAAAGTTCGTGTTTCACTGGGCACTGAGGATCTCACTATCAAGGTAAATGAGGACACCATGCGTGATGATAGGCTGGAACATTTAAGCTCCAGGCAGCACTGTACGTGTTGTACTTTGTTCTAAGTCTGCAGACTTGATACGCAAAGTACCACACTCTTTAGATTATGTTTAAATGATAAAGAGTTCACAGGCAAAACACTAAGATAACTCTTGTAAATGCAGAATGCTTGTGTTTTATTTTTAGATGTCTGACAGAGGAGGCGGAGTCCCTCTAAGGAAGATTGAACGTCTCTTCAGCTACATGTACTCCACAGCTCCCAGTCCAGTCCGCGTAGACAATGGTCGTAATGCCCCTCTGGTGAGACTAACACTGTCACACTTGCTTTTAGGCTTTTTTTGTCCTTAAAGGTGCAAATCTTACTACTAGAACTCAGTAGCACTGCCCCTCCTCCTAAAGTTGAAGGTGGTGGGGTTGAAGCTATGGTGGCTATTGTAGGAACTCTGACTGCTGTTCATTTGCAGCAAGTGATGCAGGCTGTTAGTCTGTGTTAAGAGATATATTCTAAAACACTTCTTCAGTAGAGAATCAGAGAAGAGAAACACACAGAATTTCTTGCTAGCAAGGGCAGCCTCCAGAACTCACACCCCAAGAGTTTATTATGTTAATCTCAGTTAGCTGCTGTTAGTCTCTGTTAGCAGCTGTTATCCTCTGTTAGCAGCTATTATCCTCTGTTAGCTGCTATTAGCCAGCATCAGTGAAACGTTTCTTGAAGTGGATCTAACATTGTTAGATTTAGCAAATAAACTCAATGTGAGAATTTAATCAAACTGTTTATCTGAGGAAAAGTGAGATGTTTAGGACACTCAAGCCTAACATTTGCTGTCATAATATGAGAGTATAATCAGCTATAAATCAGCTGTTATAACATTGTCTGCTGTCTGGAGACAGGAGGGCTACATGTCTAATAATGTGCTGACAGTAAGTAGCTGCAACAATATCTGGAATAAATGAGCACATTTATGCACATTTTTGTGTGTTAGAGTAAGGAGGAAGAGGCTGAGGTGGAAATTTATTCAGTCTCTAGCCACATACATCAAACGTGATTAGTTGGAAAGGTGTTCTCCATCTTGGCCACTGTATTCAAGATGGTGGGGGAACATGGTGGCATCAAAAACTGGTGCTTTCTTCTATGTATGTTTAATGGATTAGTTCTAAGTCCAAGAATCCAACAATTTATTGGAAGATGCAATTAAACACTAATAAATGTATATTTAAGAGTACAACATTCTTGTTTTCCATTAAACAAACTAAAAAAATACCTCACCTCTATTCCTGCCACTGAAACAGAACCTGTACTGTGGCCAGTTTTTGCCTGTTGAAATTGTGGTGTTCTTCAAAGCTCTATCCTTGTCCCACTGTCATTTTCTAAATATAGTTAAGTCCATAGGTAGTTGAACAGTGACAAAATTCTTGCAGTTTTGCCTGTGTACATCAAAACAGCAGATTTAAAAATCAAACAGTCAGGATGTGATTGAAGTGTAGACTTTCAGCTTTAATTAATGGAGCTTAACAACACTTTTAGACTGAAATTATACCCATTTTTATACACATTAAAGTCTACAATTAACATATCTTCATGATATTGCCTTGAGGTGACTTTTGTTGTGCTTTGGTGCTATATAAATAAAATTGAATTGAATTGAAATACTCAGGGTTTACAACAAGGTGCAAACTGGTGTTTAAACTCAAGAACAGAAAGACCAGATTAGATTTTGCCAGAAAATATCTATTAAAAAAAGGCCTTCTCAGTTCTTTTAAACAAATCTTTGGACAGATGAAACCAAGATCAACATGACGTGTATGGAGAGGGAGAGACGGCACATATTCCGAAGTATATTATCTGTCAGACATGGTGGAAAGAATGTCATAGCATAGGAATCTGTGGCCGCCAGTGTAACTGGGTCACTAGCATTTATTGATGAAGTGACTGCAAAAAGCAACCAAAGAGTTTCTCAGGCCAAAGAAATTGGATATTCTTCAATGGCCAAGTCAGTCACCTGATCTCAGTCCAGCAGAGCATGCTTTATAATTACTGAAGTCAAAAACTGAAGGCAGAGAGACCAAAAAGCAAAAAACAAGCAACTGAAAACAGCAGCAATAAGGAAGGAAACACAGCATTTAGTGATGTTCATGGCTTCAAGACTTCAGGTTGTCATTGACTACAGAGGATTTTCATCCAAGTTTTAAAAGCATTTCTTATGTTTAAAATTAAACAGCTTTATCCACTTCATTTAGGCCTTAATGCAATACTATGTATGAAAATGACTGTAATTCCTAACCAGTTAATGCAAATTGTTTTGGTGAACCGCTTGAATGAAGGTCTGCACATCAATGACATCTTGATAATTTAATTTAAACTGCACTGTGGTGGTGCACAGAGGCAAAACTACAGAAAATTGTGTCTTTATCGTTCAAATTGTGGACCTCAGTGTGGGTGAATGGAGCTCTGCTGGGTCTCAGCTAGACAACAAAGGTGACTGGGCCTGTGATGTTAGACCTGCACAACTGTGGAAGGCTACAAACGTCCAGTGACTTATAATGGAAACTTTTTTGTCTGTTAAATCTCTGCTAAAGACAACATTTGATGACCTTCCCTGTACCTTTAATGATAGGTTCTGAAACCTTAATGACAGCACAAATCAATAAAGACTGTTTAACAACTGTTTTTTTTTCCAAGGATAGCTGCAGAGGCAGAGACCACCCTCACTAACGTTTGTGGCAAACCCTGTCATTTGGTTCTGCAAACAGGCCTGAAATATCACAGAAACCACTCAGTTTAAAAAAAGGGTTACTCCCAGTATGTTTTCAAGGGGAAAAATAGAGTAAAAATTCCCTTTATTGACAAGCTTTTGTGAGAGTTTTTTAAATATAATTTTCAAAATTCTGGATTGTTCTTAGTTTTTCTTTGTTTTGGAGGTGCTTTTATGATTATTCTGATGTTTTTTTAATATTTGCAATGTCTTTGTGTTAAGCACGTTCTAATTTAGCCAAGAAAAGTGCAATATTTAGAAGAAAAAAAGGTCTATAATTATATTTGAAATTTGAGTAAAGTTCAGTAAAATCTCGCTGTTGTCTTTAAACCTGACATTAGGAGTAAACCTGAGTCTAATTCACCCTGTTTTAACCAGACACTTACACAAACAAACATGGCTGCAAATGAGCTTATTACACCGTGAAATGCAGTCAGCAGTGGTTCACTGGTTTAAACTCTAAGCATGAGAGAAACTGATATTTTTTTAAATGTTGCAGTAGTTTTAGATTAATCTATAAAGATAGTGTAACCTTGTTATGTTTCTGCTTTCCCGACCTTTATTCAGGCTGGTTTCGGCTATGGCCTGCCCATTTCCCGCCTGTACGCCAAGTATTTCCAAGGAGACCTGCAGCTCTACTCAATGGAGGGTTATGGCACATCAGCGGTCATATACTTGAAGGTGAGAACAGCTCCACCTTAACACATAGTGTCAAAAAATAATGTTGAAGGCCAAGTTGGTGCAGAGTTCACAAACTTACATGCTGTTAGCCGGACGTACTGGATAGGCTGAGTGGAGGCAGATGCAGAGTAACTATTTAATACAGAAATGTTGTTAGTATAATTTACAAGGTTACATTCTGGAGATCGAGGGATGTGGTTTAAACAGGCTACTGACTTCTAATTAGACACACATGACCTCGGCAGGAGAGCAGGGTGGGCGAGGGTGTGGTTAGACTCCAGTAATGAGTTCCCCTCCATGCTCTATCACTAGGCCCTGTCTTCAGAGTCTGTGGAGAGACTTCCTGTTTTCAACAAGTCGGCCCTGCGGCATTACCAGTCCACCACAGAGGCCGATGACTGGTGCATGCCCAGCAAGGATCCAAAGAAGCTCGGCAGGTATGAGACGATGATGATGTCAGACTGAGGAAGGAGAATGAGGAAAATGAAGAAGAAGAGAGCACATGTCGGAGGAACCAAAATGCTTTCAGCGTGTTGCTGGACTTGGATTTTTGTCGTGGACTCTTCTCTCTCCCTGAGAGAGGGCGGAAAAAACTAAAGTTTATTGTTGGTATGAAGAAAGCAGTAACAAACCTAAACCTGAATCTGATTTCAGACCAGCCGTCACCTAACATAAGCTCACCCCACAAAATGTGCTGCTAATGGGAATGGAACAATTAATAATCTCCTTTTCACCTCAGTGATTACGCTCAGAAAAAAAGTCCTCTTTGTGTTTATGTAACGTTAGTATCATTCACAATCCAGATGTTTGGTTTATTAAAATCACAAGTATTTTGTGTTTGTGCATTAGGTTAAACGTTTTTGTTTTGTTTTGTTTTTTTAAAAAGGCCAGCCACAGCCGACTGAAGTGTTTGTGTCTTTGAGCAGAATTGGGTTGCGTTCGCTGAGTGCCGCATAAACACAAAGGGAGCAAAGTCTGTTTCCAACGATCAGCTATAATATGCAGCGCTGATTCATTCACACAGCTTTCAGCGTTTCTTTGTGAACAACAGCAAATGTGAAATTATTTTTGCTGCGATGGCACATTTGTGTGTGTTGGAGGATTTTCAGTGTCACTAATTATGTACCTCGTGTCTTTATGCAAGCTGAAAGGAGTTTGAAAAGTGGAGTCATGCAGAGGAATGAGTGGAGAAATTTATCATGCCTGGTCAGATGGGTGAAAAATAGTTGTGAATGTTGCCTTTACAGTGATTTTAAAGTGTTAAAGTATGTGTGAAGTTTAATGGGAAGTACAATTTCTGCAGGAAGTTGTACTTTAGCTCCCTGTTATGTAACACACTGTAAGTCTTCACCCTGTTATCTGTGCCTGACATGATACAGTCAGTATTGGAGGCACGTAGGAACAACACAAACAGATGAGAGAGGACCTTATGTAAGATGTAAGCCATTAGCTGCCAGTCATACTTTTATATTCAATCCATTTAGTTTTAAGTTTGGAAAAATGTCTTGGGAACTTAATGTTGAGAAAATATTTTAACCTTTACGTGTTGTTTTCCCTTGAATTCATAGATGTGTAGTTTTCACCTTTTACTCTATAAGTGTCACTCAAAGGCCAAGTGTCCCTGCACTGAGTCTGTGGTTCACCACTAAAAGGACCAGTGAATGTAGAAATTAAAAATAAAAACGTGTCACCTCTCAGTGTATCATTTCTTCAGATCCACTTCATGCTTCTGCACTGTTGTTCATTTGAACAGTCGGTGAACAGAAATGAAACTGTTTACAGTCTGTAAACAGCTCCCATTTGTTACCGCCCTCTTAAAGTCTCCCTTCTCTTTTTCCACACCTCGTTTTAGGAAACTTTGCTGTTTGTAAGTCGCCATAATAGACGCAGTCCATTGGCTTTCTGTGGCCGCCTTCCAATAGAGGCCGAGAACAGGCTGTCTTGTTTTGCAGCTTCCTCTGTGTGCCCACAAATGCGGTGCTCCTTTCTAGTTTGGTTTCTCTTTGTTTGTTTGTGTCACTCTGTTCTGTTTTGCAGTTTACTGCCATCATCATACAAATACAGGATTATGCAAGGTCGATCTGAAAGATAAGAGAGAGTAAGACTAAGTATAAGATCAATAAAAGCAAAGACCTTTTCTCCAACGTAATCCTCACTGGTATATTTTTAGAATTAGGCCACTCGGGTACTGGTCCTTCAGTCATCCTAACAATGTTCCCTCTACAGAATATGAACACATGCAAATCAGAAGGCTACATCAGACACTTGGTTTGGATCTCTGCTGTGAATCTTGGCATAGAAAGTTAAGAAGTACAAGTGAATACAAATATCACAGCACAAATATTAGCTTTGTTCCGTGTTCGACTGTGCAACGTGCTGGGGCACGAGTTCGCCTGGATTTGACCTTTTTACTGTTGACACTGTTTGTTTACTTATAAAGTTGACATGCCAGTACTGAAAAGCTGCAGCAGACACTTTTGGTGCATGAAGAGATCGACTGTCTTGTTTAATTTTGAGACTTCACAGATGGAGTGGCCCAGGATGGCTGGGATAATCTCCAGGCCTCCTTCCACTGAACTGGATATGCAGATACTAAAAAGGATTCATGGATGGATTTCAAGCTGCAAGTTTTGGTAATGTTTGGTAATGCTGGTAAAGTACAAAACAGAGGTCCTGTACAGACACCTCCACATGACCTATAGACTGCTGTAAGGTTCATAATGACTGTACCTTTCTATCTGAATTACTGGTTATAGACAGTTTCTGCTCTTTTGTTCACATTTCATTTATTTGCAACTGCACTACTGAGTAGAAGCTCCTGTAGGCAAGCGGTCTTGTAATTTCTTTAAGCAGCTGTGGCGACCCCTTGTGGATGAAGGAGCAGCCAAGGAATAGTTCTCCAGGCTTCTTGAAGGACAATCAAAGCTCTTCTTTGGATGTTGGCTGCCTTTTGTTCCCACACTGCCTCAGTAATGCTGAGGTCTGGGCTCTGGGGAGGCCGATCCAGGGCTGACCGTGGCCTACTGCTGCCTTTTCTCACTGTTCTTTAAGAATAGCTTCTCGACAGGCACCCTTCCACTGAGTCCATTTCTGATGAGGCTTCCCAGTGTCGGGCCTTTGTTGGATTTTTTTCCTGTTTTTTAAGGACATGACTTTCAGATCATTTCAAACTGTAGCTAGATTTTTTAAAATTTTATTTTAGATGTGCTACTTTTGCTTTTGTCCTCGATTTGTCCAGTTTCCTGCCCATTTTTAAGGACACACTGCACTTCATGCCAAGATGTACCAAGTTGTATGTCAATATCTCAACTATTTTAGGCTCAAAACTTTGACACAGTATTATAATCACACTTTCAAGTACTGAAAGTATGATTATTCAAACAATAAATATTTTGTAGATGGTTTTCTGAATATTTTAAAATGACTTCTGCTCGCCTCAGATATTCATTTTGTGTGTCTCTATAATGCATCATTAGAGACGACACAAAAATACCAAGCACGAAGCTTTAATCTTAACGTTTCATTAGGTTGACAGTTCATTTATCTCCTCTAGCGTCTCCTCCAGTCTGCCTCAGTCTAATGACTTCTTTCCTCTGTTGTACATTAGTCTTTCTCCCAGTGACTCAGCATCTGGATGAAATAGACAGACATCATTACAGCATGCTGTTGTGAAAGGACTGGGCCATGTTCTGTAAAGGATTAAAGGCAGACAAGACACCTTTCAGAACAGTTTCCTCTAGGAGAGGATTTACTGTGCTCATTCTGGTAAAACCTGAAAAGAATATTAGGTTCTTCTTCTTCATTTTTAAGATGTTATCTCTGATCTGAGGGCTGTTGGGTGCTTTCTTGCACTGCAGACAGTGTTTTCCTTTTTTTTTTGGCTACAAGCAGTCCACTGGAAAAAAAGCACTTGTTCTGGAGGGTTTTGTCAAGTGTTTGTTCTCCTGAAAGTGGAACATGAGTTTGAGAGTGCGCATTAAGGGTGGTTGCCGGGTAGATTTGGAGCCTTCTCTGCATGGGCTGTCCATAGAGCGAGAATCTGGTAAACATGGACAGGTGGAAAATAGCTACAGCAAAGAGACTTGCACTAAAGACACTTTAGATGCTTCTTTTTGGGTGGCTAAAGGTCCCTCTGTCACTCTAAAGAATAAAGTAAATGCAAACATTTGCACATTTGTCGATTAAACATTTAAGGGTTAGGGAGTGATGCTGTCACTGCTTTAAAACTTCTTTCTTTTTGCTTTTCTGTTATCATCACCTTAGACATTAATGAGGGTGATCTAGAGCTTCGTACATCTCATTTTTAGTCTTTTATTGGGTCATTACAAAAATGACTTATAGATCCCATTATCTCAGACTCCTCTGGGTGTTGGCAGAAACGAGACGCTGATAATCAAACTGTTTCTTTTTAATAAAATTAATTTCAGACTCACCAGGCTAGTAAAGGTCTCAACATAGCAATATATCTAAAATGATCTCTCCCCGCATGACGTCACATTTAGTTTCATTTTTTCAATATATTCTACATTTATATCCTCAAAAATTGATATGGAGCAAATTAACTACTAATAACCTCTTTCAGTGGGTTCAGACGCTGTAGAAACCTTGGCTGTGTTATTTGCACTACTGATTAATCATGAAGCTGCTTGTGTTTTCAGGCTGCACCGTGTCACGACAGGCAGCGTTCGAAGCTCTGTCCTTCTAATTGGACACCTTCTCTTTATACAGACAAAAATGTCAATCCACAGCTCTCATTGAACTTTTAATGCCCCCATAATTTGGTCCTTATCTTTGAAAAGACCAAATGGTTGTTATTTTTGAATGCAAGAAATTCTGAATGTGGTAGTTTGTTCTCATAATAACAACCTAACAGAGAGAAGACAACACTAGGAGTCATTTGGGTTGGAAAAAAAGGACTTACTTTATATATTTTTCATTATTTACAAGAAACAAAATTTCGGTAAGAATTTTCTCACAATATATTACAGGGAAGTTATTTTTTGGGCAGGTCCACTATCAAGCCTTTATGTGTAGTACATATATCACTATGCCTTAAGATTCAGACTAGACACACCATTGCCATCTATATAACAAAAACACCAATGAGGAGAATTTAACATCTAAAAGCATCTTAAAGCTATTTTAACAAATCTCCCCTCTGACCCGCCAGCTGTCCTGGAATGTTAGCAGCTATTAACTAAAACACAGAAATGGTTCATCCTGCAAGCACAAAAAATACCTTTTTTTGTTCTTTTTCTGTGCTTTCTGAGGTGTTTAAAATAAATAAAATGTTAATGATGTTGATGTTACATCTTGCACCACTTTTCATTTCCACAGTTAGCGGAGAGGCACTTAATAAATGTTTCTATTCGGGTCATTAGGCCTCATTCTGCACATCAGAACACCAGAGTCTCTATCAGTACAGTATCCCCTCAGGTTCTAGTAATAAATACTTCTTCATGGATAATGGCAGAGGCAGCTGTGCTACTCCTCTGTCACAGAAACCACCCAGGGCAGCTCTGATGGCACATCTGGAGAGGTGAAGCAGACTGCGAGGAGCGTCGGTGCAAACAGCAAACAAGGAGTCGTAGAAGTCTTTATGGCGCTGAGGAGACAAAAAGAAACAAATGCTTTTGTTTAACTTCAATTAGAGGGCACACTCAGTCATATTCAGCTAATGTAAGCTGAATTTAAAGGGGCAATACACTAATTTAACAGTTAAGAGACATCATATAGCTTTGAACTTGTTCATCTATAAATATTTCATCTTTTAGCAATATTTTCAGTTTTTACAATTTTTTAAATTATAAATGATATTTCTTACACAGGATTATGTTTTTTCCTTTTTAATTTCAGTCAGTGTGTATGTATTGTATTTAAAGAAAGCAGTCTTTATTAGCTCTACCTTGTAGCAGTCATCAGGAAGAGCAGCTCTCCACTTCCTTGTGGGTTTTAAACTGCTATAGGAGTTAACCAAGATTTCTACAACTCTGGGGTAGTCATGGCAGTTCTGGAAAACCTGTGCAAAACATTACAGACTTTGTGGTTAAACATATAGTATAACGCAGATTATTTCAGAACAAACCCACATCATCATCATCATCATCTCTACCTTGTGGAACTGTGGTGAGTAAACCCGTGCTGCATTGTAGTTGAGCAGCAGCTGAAAGCAGAGGTCTGGTATGGCCATAGGCCTGACTTCCGTCACTTTAAGGAGATACTGAATGGGAGAACAGCCGTTGATGTCCATGGCTCGTGAATCTGCCCCAGCCTCCAGCAGCATCTTTATCAGGATGTGATCGCAGTTCCAGGCAGCTTTGTGAAGAGCTGTTTTGTGGTCCGCCTCCTGAATGTTGGGATCTGCAACAGAAATCAAATCTGAAACATTGCAGTGGAAGTAAGGGGAGGGGTTAAAGTCAAAGTCAAGGAAACCTATCTCGAGCGTCTTACCAGCTTGATAGTCCAGCAGGAGGCGACAGACTAGATGATGGTCTTGGCTGTAGGTTTGCTCCTTAGTGTCAAAAGACCAGAAGGCTGCAGTCATCAGAGGAGTCTCCTGCAGAGAGTTCACTGCATTCACAGATGCTCCATGAGCCAAATAGAGAGCCACCAGCTCCGGAACACCGAATCTGGCTGCCGTGTGTAGAGGTGTGTCCTCTTCATTGTTGTGGCTTGCTTTGTTGACTTTTGCACCTCCATGAGAGGGGAAAAAAACATTTTGTTGTCGTTTTAGTGGTTTCTGCAGTGACTGTATTTGTGCTTTTACCCTTGCCTTCTCACCTTTGAGGATAAGTTGCTTGGCACACTCTACAGACTCCCGGGTAATGCAGTAGTGCAGCGGCGTGTGCCCGCTCAGAGACAGGCTGTTGACCCTTGCCCCGTAAGCCAAAAGCAAGGGCACACAGTCTCCATTGGACACCTCGCAGGCCACGTGCAGAGGCGTCTTCCCATTGGGCATCAGATTGACAGCTGCACCTTTCTGAAGGAGTACCAGCGCCGTCTCCACAGCATTGTACATTACACATACATGGATACCCATGGCCCAGGACTTTTCCAGTTTGTAGCCGGGTAGCCAGTATCCTAAAAGAGATCAGAAAAGTAGGAAGGAACTTTCAGCAACAGTAAAGTTTTTGTACTTTTAATTCTTCATAATTACAGCAGTTTCATCTAAGTGCTTTGTAATGTTTGAGTTACACACACACAATTCAATATATTGCATTAAAGCGTGTGCAATAATCCATCCTATGTACTATGGTTCTATGGAAGTTTTGCACCACCTAGTGGTCAACTTACTGGACTGCTTACCAACAATGGAGAAGTGTGAGAAATCTCATAATAATAATAATGGATTGGATTGATATAGCGCTTTACAATGCCATTATTCATTCACTCTCATATTCACACACTAGTGGAGGCAAGCTACAGTTGTAGCCACAGCTGCCCTGGGGCAGACTGACAGAAGCGAGGCTGCCATATCGCGCCATCGGCCCCTCTGGCCAACACCAGTAGGCGGTAGGGTAGAGTGTCTTGCCCAAGGACACAACGACCAGGACAGAGAGCCCGGGGATCGAACCGGCGGCCTTCCGGTTACAGATACGCTTCCCAACCCCCTGAGCCACGGTCATGATCTGCATTTATACTCAGCACACACACACACTCACAAACACACACAGTTTTCCTGCACCTTGTTTGTACGAGGCGAGGACCATGCTGGGATCTTCCACCTCCAACACAACGTCAATGTCTAGTTTGCTGGTTTGTAAAATCTCAAGGACTTCCTGTGCGTTGTTGGTCTGCAAGGCCTCCAGGAACCGTTGCTTCAGCTGTTTTTCAGCCAGTTTTCTGGGACTCAAACCCTCCATGAAATCTCTGTGCAAAGGCCCTAACGCTGCCAAATCGTCTGGCTTAGACGCTAGTATTGTCCATAAAGCATGGAGTATGTTGGAAAGCAACGCACAAATGTTGACAATGAAGGATTCCAGCATACCAACCATTGCAACAACTCCAGCATCAGCCCGCCCATAGGAGTTGCATGGAGAAAGAAGACAAAAATAAAACAGATGAAGAGGGGCAACAAGTGACAGCAGTGCGTCGTCACTGGGAGAAAATAGTCCTGGAGAGAAATTAGGATGAATATAAATAGAAAGCATAGAGGATGGGAAAGCTAAAGCTGCCTGACTCTAGACCAGTTAGTGTGCTGGGGGGTGTCCAGTGACAGAAGGGCATTGTGCCTTTCTATCAGTGGATGTTGTAAAAATAATCAGCTTTATGAACCTGAGAGAAAAAAACAACTCTAATATTTTTATGTGTGTGTCTGACTGAATAGGACACATGCAGAAGAAAAAGAAGAAGAAACAAAAGCAAACTGTGGACAGTGGCTGCACATTTTATTCAGTGTGACAGGTAGCTGCCCTTTCAAAGTTTTCAGAATGTGACAGCAAGGCAATGACAAAAAAAAGGAGGAGGAGGAGAATAAGCACAGCTTTTTTAAAAGTGAAAGCATGGCTAGCAGTTTGTGGCAAATATCTTTTTGCTATCCCTACATACATAAAAAGAAAAAAACCTTCCAGACATGATTCATCTGTGTCTCTGCCCGCCGGGAGCACTGAGGTCCCATGTATACGATGGTTTCATCACGCCTGGGAAGATCGGTCAAGCACATAGAAAAGATCTGGAATCCCGTTTTTAGCTCAGGTCTGACCTTTAAGCATCCTCAGCCCTCTGGAAAACAGCGCATCCACATTGACACAATACAAAACAAGGCTTCTTTAGGACTCTTACAGCATATTGCTTTCAGTGTTTAACTATACATACAAAAGAGTCTGCTGACTGGTTTGTCAGGGTGTGTGTGGAGGGCTATTAATAGAAGGATTCAAGTGTTACAAAATATTTCATGAGAATACATCATGAGCAGTTTATTAGAGTAGCACGGGAGCAGCACTATGGTGGTATTAGAGGAAAACCACAAGCACAATGGGACTATACTACTGACTTTTTTCTCTCGTTGCAATATCGACCTTTAAATCCTTCATTTGATAACAGCCATTTGAATTGAAATCACTTTCTGATCATGTTTGGCAAAAGTAGGTAATCATACAATTCTGGATAAATAATTATTAAATGTTAATAATCCTCTTATTTCGTTATCATAAACAATAGTACATTGCTTCATTAAATACAGAAATAAATAAATAATAACACAATCTACTATCATGTATACCCGCACTGATACCCCATCTATTCTTCTCAGCCTGTTAGCAGCACACCAGACAGGGTCATTCAGATAAAGATATCATCACAGCTGCCTGTATATCTCTCATGGTGGCTGTGGTGTCTCTACATTTAATGTAAACCTATAAAATAATTCCTGGGAATGATAAAGAAGTAACATAGGCAAAATGTCTCTCGGTGAGCTTTGAAATCTTAAAATAAATCGTTCCAACAATGATGAACCAATTTCAGAATAAAGTCCAAAATATATTCTGGCTGTAAAGTTCAATTCCACTGTAACATCAAAGTTTTAGGTGAGATCATCTTTAAGGACAGTTTCTGCACTTTAGGTGTCGCACAAAGCATCTTTATGGCAGCATTACAAAATGTTATTTTCAGGACATTCCAGAGAAATCTGCATGACAAAGCTTGGGTCATCGGAGATAGTAAAATGACACGAATGAGGACGTCGTTTAGTCTATCGTATGTGTCCTGATGCTTGCACAGAAGAGGGCAGAGTTTGGAAAAAGTCTACTAAGCTGAAATTTCTAAAGGCAGCGGCAGGTATTACTTTGTTACTGAGAGAATATAAAAAGAGGTCAAAAGCAGGTTACAAGGGGGAGTCAAAGCAACATTATGCATTTAAGCAAGAAGTTTCATTTTTATCAACTTTTCTGTTTTTTGTGGTTCGGGTTAGGTAAGTTACAAATGTAATAATTACACAGTACCTGAAATCTCTATTAGAACAAGTCCAGTCAGTTTAGTATGTCTTCATCATTTATACTTTAAACGGCTTGAGTATGGTACATGTATACGGTAAGGGGCACTGTAAGCCAGTACGCAGGTCAAATTTACAGTGGTTGCACTTCCAGTGTTCTTATAAGAAATCAAAGTGCTCGTTTCCTCCGGCGAATCTTTAA
Source organism: Neolamprologus multifasciatus (assembly GCF_963576455.1). Lineage (NCBI taxonomy): Eukaryota > Metazoa > Chordata > Actinopteri > Cichliformes > Cichlidae > Neolamprologus > Neolamprologus multifasciatus. Next base: position 20,838,737 of record NC_140459.1, on the reverse strand, counting down.
TTTCCAGTTCAATTCCTTTAGGGAAGTTCCAGTGTTGCCTTATTCAGTAGTGAAAGTAAGCAGCATGGGGACACCTGGTGGTGGGAGATGAACACTGCCTCATGTAATCCAACACAAAGACCTGAACTGTATGTGCTTCGTGAAAGCCATAAAGAGATTCTGCTGATCTTTAGATTTGAGCAGGATATACATAAGTCTATTGAAATGGCACATCATCTACATCCTTATTTATCACTGTACATGTCTATGTCTAAAGGTGCTATGATGGGTAAGAGAAGTCTCTGGAGATGATGTGGTAGGTGACAGAGATGAACTTTTCACAGGCGCACTCTGGATATGAATAAATAAAACCAATTTACAGCTATAAACAGCAAAACAGAATCCATAAATTCTGGCTAAAATCACAGGATGGGTGTAAAATGAGGCAAATGAAGGGCACCATTCTGTTATCCAACTGATCCTTTTGGTTTTGTTTGGTTGGTGAAAAGGTCACTCAACAACAACTGACAGCTGGGTGTGGAGCTCCACCTTTCAGAACTACTGAACTACTGAGCGGGCGTCCCTCGGGGTTCGTTTGTGGGGCCTGCTGACGTTCTGTTCTGCGAGATGCTACTTGATGTGGTGCTACAGTAAAGCGGGAGGTAATCTGGGGGCTCGTTTCACTCCGCCGCACTTTCTTTACGTGCATCTTTCTGCTGCTGCTCCAGCTCTCTCTTCCGCAGCTTTTCGCGCTGTTTCTCCATCTTTTCTTGGTTCCTCTTGGCCTTTTCCATCATAACTTTAAGGTCTTTGATCTTCTTCTTGATCAGTGTTCGATCCTGGGAAGAAGTGACCCGAAGAGCCTGAAACAAATTAGCAAAAATTGTTTTATATTTATATCATAAGTATAATTATTTTGCTTTATTTTTTTTAATCCTTTATATTTCTTTTGCCAGACCAGTTATGCTCATCTCATAAAAACACTTTATTGTTAGGCCTATACCCTTGGAACTACTTTTAGCAGCAATGAAGTCATAGTTTTCTGAAAACATGTATCAGTCTCTCACATATAATTCTGAAGGAATTTTTTTATCTACTCTTTATGGAAGTTTCATTTATAAACAGCCCTCTTAAGGTCCTGGCATAGCATTTTAATTACGTTAATATCTTTGAGGACTTTGGCTGGGTCATTGTGATGTGATCTGTATTCGAAATCTAATTAAGATGCATTTAATAACAAAAAGGTTTCTGTTACCTTGAGCTCAGCACTATTCAGCTGAAGCAGCTGCACTCCATCTATATTTTTGGCAGTGAATTCTGGAATATGGTGTTCTAAGTTTAGGCCCATAAGCCAGTGGGCCACTTGCTGTGAAGTCCATTCGGTAATGCTGCGGTTCTGCCACTGGTACTGCTTTGAAAACTGCCCCTCGTCTAGCATCTGAACATACATGACAAGGAAAAGAAGCGCATACGATGAAAAACCTATCAGCTCCATCTTTAGTGCTTAATTTGGATGAATAATGGGCTCAAACCCAGTCAACAACATCAAAAGTTCCACTGATGCCTACATTCAGCACGTAGAAATACTGAAATTCTGGGGGCCATGAAGAGAAAAAAGATCGTTCCTCACCAAAGATGTGTAGCAGTGAGACACAGACAAATGGTTTACACAGAGCTCAACAGACACAGAGACACGCATGCATTAAAAGAACCTCAGTCTCACCTCATCATCTATCATATCCAGACTCTGAATGTTGCAGCATAGAAAACAACAGAAAATGATTGGGTAGTTAACAGAACAGAAATGAAAAAGCTACCTCTGTGGTAGCCTGGCAAATAAAAAAAAAAAGTGTTTTTCTGCAGTAAAAACAAGATAAGCTTTCGTGCAATAATGTAAAGAAAAAAAGAAAAACTTTCTGGATGTTTTCTATAAGATTACACACTTTATGCATGGGCTGATTTGAACCAGCGAAGATAAATAAGCTTCTATTTATGGTTTGTGTTTCCATATTGAACTTCCACGAAGATGTTTCGGGAACATTTAGTACCTCATCTGAGGACAGCACCGGCGTGTGTGAGCGTCCTGACATCTTGGCTTCACTGAGCAGACCGCTGATCTCTACTGAGCTGCTGCTGCTGGCACTCAGATCATCGCACAAAGTGGGTGCCTAAGAAATCAACAACACGTTCGTAAGACTTGTGGCGAGCCAACTGGCTCTGCGGCTGAATTTAGCCGATTAGTTGGAACACTTCTCTGTTATTGATGTTTCTGTGCAGTGTTATGTGAAGCCCAACACGATGTAGATGTTACAAATTTATTTAAGAATGATTTTTTTAACTTGAGAGAGTGGACGGGGAGTGAATGAATCAAGAAAATGGAGGGTTTTTTTCTCCCAGAATGAAACTGATGTGCTTCATTGCCCTGTTTTTAAAAAAAAATCAAAGATTATGTTTTAGGTGTTTGACAGGCTCCAAGAAGGAGTGTGTGCATATCTGTCATTTTTTAAAGATGCTTGAATAGCATGCAAACTATAAATTTGGCTGGAATTTACGTGGACACAACACTGCTCTGCAGAGAAACTTTATCTGAGCTACTAAACGTTCCTTTTTTCACCTGAAATACACAGATTTATAATTTCCGTGATATATGGCTAAGAGTGTAGAGCTTTGTCTTATGCCCAATAACATACAGTAGCTTAACCCAGTCCTTTTAGTTTCAGTACCATCTGAGGTCAAAGGCTTAGACTGTCAGCTTTCTGGGAGGACTCCTTACCTAAAAGCTCCATAAAAACATAATTAAGAAGAAGTTCTGATAAGATTTATCTTCTCATGTGCACTCTTCTTAAGCTGAGGGTGTCTTGGGAGTGAGAGAGGACTGAACTGGTGCAGGATCAAAAATAATCTCCTTTTTAATCCTATGGTAACCCCATCTGATATTACACAGGATTAGCCAGTTTTCACGTAAGTTCCTACAACTTTAATCTTATTGTATCAGGATGGGGTTTAACTGATTTTATACACATTAGAAAATGAACTCATTCACACTGTGATCAGATTTTTCTGCTAAAGTTAAATTAACACCTAAAATCAGATCATATTTTTGCTAAATGATTATGTCTTTTTTAAGTGAGTTTCATTGACTGTTACACAATTAATTGGGCAATTATAAAGCAAATTATGGATTTCTATTGCTTTGGCAAGGGAATTTCCTTTTATATAAGCCCCAAATTACATCTTGGGGTACAAAATTATTTCCATTTCAATTGTTTGAAGCGTTATTATTAAACATAAAGGAATACAATACCACATAATGTGAATAGGAGAAGAAGTGGGGCCATGTGAGTGCAGTCTGTTCAATACAAACAACACAGTACATTAAAGCTACAAAGTGAAGAGACCAAACAGTAACCTGCAGTGAAAATGCAGAACTTGTTAAAAACTGCACGGATGCCAAGAAGACTTTTTTAAGTGCATGTATAATTGTGCACCACAGAGGGCAAAGCAGACTATTATTCAGAGAGAATCACTATTTACCAAGGTACCAATGACCAAATCTCACACACCTTGGCCTTGAGGTACTCTGGACTGTTCTCTGCTGACGGCTCTGTGGAGCTGAGAGACAGAAAGAGGTGCAGGGAGTTCCGAAATCAGCCATCGTGAAGTAAACATTTAAAATCCTCGTGTTTATTAGATGGAGAGAGACAAGGAAAATGCAAACAGTAATACCTGTTTCCAGGAGAAGCTCCGGGATCTTTGTCCTTCACTTTGGTTTTCCTGTGAGGAGGTGGAGTGGAGTTGAGTAACATATGTGATGCAGTTTTTTTTGTTCATGTGCTTTGTTAACTATGAACCTTTAGTAATTATTCATACAAAATGACTTCCATAAAAGATCAGTTATTAAATTGTCTCTCTTGGCTCCTGACGAAGGCGGTCGCACTTTTCTCCTCCCCCTTTCCCTTATCTTCCCTGCTTGGCTTCTCGTGTCCTTGTCTAGTCTCGTCTACTTTTCTACTCTTGCCCTGGAACACTCTCACAGTCTGTTCTCTAAAACCTAAAAGGGGAATTATGGATTTGATCAACTGGTCCCTGAATGCAATTGACACCCTCTTTTCAACGAGAAGCCTGGGCTCGGGTGAGCCTGAGTGTCCTGGAGGGACGTTCCCTGCCGGATACACGATGGACGAGTGGCATAACTGGAGGGTCCTGTGCCTGGCGCGGCTGTCGATCGAGGACATTGAAGACATCTACCTTTTCGGAACCATGATAACAGGTTTCTTGCTGATCGGAGCTGGCTTGGCCCTGGTTTATCGAAGATTAAAGAAAGTGGAATTGGCTCTTCAAAACCCCACAAGGCTGCCCGCTGTGATTGAAGCGGTGGGACGACTTGTGACTTCTCGAAATGAGCTCATTGAACGCAGCACGGAGCTTGAGGCTGCAGTGAAAACTCAGACTAAGACCTATGAGCGAAAATTGGATAACATCACGGAGAAACTCACGGCTCTCCAACGAGAGATTGAGAGACCAGTGTTGGAGTGTTAGAGCGGCTGTAAAATTGACATGCAGTTGTTCGAACTAAAGGAATACCACCATCATTTCATGCGGTTACCATATAGGCGCCAGCTGTGGTCTCAAGGCTGGAGCTGAACAAAACAAATTTTCACCCTGAGAACAGACTGTGTTTAGACTGTTCCTCCCCTACGCAAGGCCACCTGGGTTGGCTGGAAGACTGTTTACTTAGCCTGGCAGGGCGAAGGACACTCTCTCAGCTAAACTCAGGACACACACACGCATACACATACACTGATACACACTCATCCCCCCTCCATTTCCAAATGCCTTCGATGCTTGTCCCCTCCGGGGCAGATGGCGGGTCGACTGGACCAGCACAGACATGCTGCAGGACCGGATGCGCTATCTACACCGGCTCTCTCTTACCCTTACCCACCCCAGTTGCTTGTCTTGTGTTTTTATGGTGTATTGACAGTCATGTGCTTTTTGTGCTGTCCTTTGTAAATGTGCATGTGCCATGAGCGTGCTGCTTGCTGTAACCTATAATTTCTTTCATGATTAATAAAGAATTTCTGATTCTGATTAAAACTGCAGACAATAAAAGCTGTAAATAAATACAGCATGTTTTATCTGCTCATGTGTGTTCATTGCTCAGCATGTTTGTAAATGCTCATCTGGTTCATTTAGGTACACCTGTTCAACAGCTTGTTAAGACAAATGTGTATTCAGCCAATCACGTGGCAGCAACTCAGTGTATTTAGGCATGGCAAGAAAACCTGCTGAAGCCAAACCGAGCATCAGAGTAGGCTGTGGCTGCAGGTAGTCTGGAGTTTCAGAAACTTGGATGTTCCTGGAATACCATCTCTAGAGCTTACAGCATCAGGAGACGACATTGGGTACCACTTTTGTCAACTAAGAACAGGAAACTAATGATGATCTGCTGCAACATTTGAATGTTGGGTTCAGAATTTGGCAGAAAAGCATAGATCCATCCTGCTTTCTACCAGTTATTGAGGCTGCAGGTGGCGTAATGGTGTGTGGGAATTTTCTTTATATATTTTGGATTCCTTAGCATCAACTGAGCATCGCTTAAATGTCACAGCCTACTCGAGTATTGTTGTTGACCATGTCCATCCTTTTATAACCACATTGTACCCATCTACTGATGGCTGCTTCCAGCAGGATAAGACACCATGTGACAAAGCTCAGATCACTTCTAACTGGTTTCTTGAACATAACATTTTAGCACCTTACCAAAAGGGCATCCAGCCCAGTACAAGTAAGCTGTACCTAATAAGGTGCCCAGTGAGTGTACACAGCACTGCTCTTTTATACGTGATCCTTGTGTTTGATTAACAACTTCATCTATCAACTTTATTTCACAACATTTCTCTGGACAATGTATGCTGCATCAATTCACTCAAAAAGTTAACATGTCATTGCATCATCTGCTGTCTTACCCAGGGTCCAGAGCTGGTCTCTGCTCCTCCAAACTATGAGAGGGGCTCGGAGACTGAGAACCTGTGATAAGAAACGCCCCGCACTGACATTACTCCTACATCAAATGATGAGCTTAAAAGAGTTCTGCATTATCAGGATCCAGGAGTGCTAACCGTGGAGTGTTTTTCTTGGGGAGCCCTCTGCACTGGCCTGGACCCTAAGTGCTGGAACTCCTCCATCGCAAGAGGCCACACTACGAAACGGACCAGAGTGGCTGTGGGATTGACTTCCACGACCTTCAGAGATCTAACAGCAGAGAGAAGAAGAAACATCAAGTTAATTTAAGAGGCCATAAAAATGTGAGAAATGTAACTAAGGAGAGAGTGAAAGAAAAGACAAGCGAAACCTCCAAAGAACTCCCACAGAACGAAGAGGAAATTAAGTGCAATCAAAGAATAAGAGATCTGAGCAGCCAGAGCTGCGCACTAATCTGACAGAAGTCACTTGACATACTTTCACCATTTCTAATTCCTTGCCCTCTTTTCCCCAGGAAGCGCCACAGTGCCTTAGCTTCTGTGTTCCTGCCAATTCTGATCCAGTTCTCGAGTTGTTTATCTAATCTGAACTTGCTGAGTTAAGTGACAGCATTAGCCAAACCCGAGCCTTTCATCCAGAAAAAAAAGACTGTGGCTGTTATTATCACACTGGGAGAGACAATAAGTTGTGACAGAACCACACACTCAATTAAAGTGGCAGAGCAACAAGCGGCAATTAATCCATTAGAAGGAATAAAATGGAATGGACAGGGGTTAAAGGCCCACAAACACGCACATACCAAACACCCTGTGGTGAAATCTGAGACATATTAAATGTAAGAGTACGCTAATGAGAATAATGGAGCTCGTTTGATTAAAAGTCACATCTGTCTGCATCATGTCTGCTTCATGTTTCAACAGTTGTTAAATAAGAAATCGTGTACTGTGTTAAGGTTTCACTGAGTAAAGGAAACACGTGTTAATACAAACCTCTTCTGGTGAGCAGATGCTGTCTCTGGGAACTCCTCCGTAGCCCTTTATTTTGCTGGGTGAGTGGGGAGAGCCCTCCTTCGTGTCTAGAGTCACATCCACATACACAAGAAATGGTGAGCAAAAACAGCTTTTGGTATACCTGTCCATCTGTCCATCCGTGACGTTTGTTTTTTAAATTTTACTTATTTTAAACTTCTTAATTTTCCCTGACCCTGTGTCAACACCCACATTAAACACATCTATTAAAAAAACCATCAACTCAGTTAAAATGTCCAAACTTCCCCCATGAGCGACACTTCTAATTAGGCAGACAATTATCATCGTTCTCCTCATTCCCTGAGTGTGCATGGAGATGCTGTCAGATGAAACAAAGACTGAATCACTTAAATTTCAAAAAGATAATTTCAGCAGACCCTGTATTCTCCTCCCACGTGTGCTCTCTCCTTTATATCCTGTTCAAGCCATATCCCTTGGCCCCTCTTGTTTTAATATAGCATACAAGGGCTGCATCATTCCTCTCACTACTATCCTGTCTGCGCTGAACTGCACTAGATATGGTGCTTCTTCTACTGTTCTGACGGTTACAGCCACTGAAATGAAGCCAGCGGAGCTTAAAAAGACTTGAGGAGAACAAAGCCTGACAGATGGGCTCAGGTCTGATTAGTTGTTTGTTTTTATTTGCAGTAGTTCAGAGTGAAACTGGACTCAGAGGTTCAAGTGTGAGGATTTTTAAAATGAAATGGATATTTCCATATTATCTATAGTGGAGTGTGCGAGTTTACAGTAAATAACTGGATATTGCGATGTTTTTAATGTACTTTAAAAGCAAAATCATCATTAAACTGCAAGATTCATTAAACAAGCTAACTTAGCACAAAACAACGGCTAGCTTGCTAGCTGGCTAGCACATTTCACTAGCCAGCTAGCGAAATGTGCTAACCAGCATTTTTAGATCTTTGTTAAATCCATCAAGTGTAAATAAAGAAGGCAAATAATCACCATGATTGCTTTTCTTTTTTAATTTATCAGTTTTTTACTGATTCATACAAAACAAACCAATATATGACATATTCATTAGTGAGCTTTAGAGGGTGGTAGGCAGCTCTGGTTTTACTCCCACTACTCCCACACCCGCTAAGCAGTATTAATTTCACTGACCAGTGATTTTCATCATAGTTTTTGACAACCTTTTTTTCTTTAACGAAAACAAGACAATAACTAAATAAAATTAATGCACAGGGACAAAAACAAGATGGAAATAGTCTGGAGAGACAAGATCCAATCAGAATTTATTAAGTTGTGTTTTTGGTTTTTAGGACCCATGCTCCCTGTTTCGCATGAAAATGGGACAAATTTTTAACACTTGTGAGGAAGAGAAGAGCAGACAGACACATTTTGCAATTAATGTAAAGGATACTGAAATGCTAAACTGTGTTGAGAATCTCTCATCATAATCTCGTGATATTTAAAAGACTAAAACTAAAAGAATTTAGATGCGTAAATTATGATTAAAACTAAATTAAAGTTTTAATCAGAAGATAAATTAACACCACTGCTAAGCTAAGTTAGCTAGCTGCTTGGTTCACCTTTAAATTCCAATAAAAAACAGATGTGAATGACATTGAGCTTCTTGGTAAGAAAAACAAACAAACAAAAAGCAGAACAACAACATATAGAGATATTATACTTTTTCCATAATGGGCAGTTCCCACATAAACAGACCTCTGGCTTGTGTTGCAGCTAGGCTCGGGCTGTGCTGTTGAGCGCTGAGCCTCTCAGAACTGCTGCTGTTGTTGTTGTTGACCTGGATACCGTTCTGCTTCATCAGCTGCATTAGCTCAGACTCTAATGTTGCAATCTGTAGAGAGGGGCAGACATGTTAATCACCTGTAGGCATATACCTGTCAAACAGCTGCTTTAAAGCACTGGGACAATTGGTGACACACTGAGATGATCAGAAAACACATTTATACTTGATCTGAAAAAAGTGGACCTGTAATTCTTGATGTCACTAAGGGTGGACATCCTTAATATGGTCAGCTCTGGCACCTCAGAAGATGTTGGAGCTCAGAGTGAGCTAACTCCTGAGTTAATCACATTCCACAGTAATACCACAGTGGAGACAAAAAGCAAGGAAAAAAGAGATTTCCTCCTTAGAAAGCTAGCTAGGAATACGCCAATGCAGCCCACAACAGTGTACAAAAGAAAGGTTTTACAGTTTTACCAGTGTTTATGTGGACTGTCACCATCTTCAATTGTATAGTCGGCATTGGAAATCCAAATCGAGTGGGTGTTCCAGTAAACAATCCTGAGTCATGAATTGGGAAGGGAATGCAGTGACAGCTCTGGCTGTAAACACAGAAGCCTCCCCACCTCTCTGCTGCTCAAACCTTTTGTTTACAAGGGACAGCCAATCAGAAGAAAGTCTGCTTAGGTAGTGGACCTAAAATAGCTTGTTTCATATCCTTGATGAATGAGGGGCTGCACAAAGGAGCACAGACCTAGAAATCAGTTTCAGGGGTTGGCCAAGTGTGTACAAATATCTGAACATATAGTACAATTGTTCCAGTATGTCAGTGTAGTTAAACAGAGACTCTGTGTGTTGTTGTACAGAGGGAGTATCAGAGTATAAAGAGTCTACTGTTTTCCAAAACTCTTACCTGTGCCACCCTCGACTATTTACCCTTTGAAATCCAGTAAAGGAATGAGTGTCGAATGCAAAAAATAAAGGCTTGATTGACAATTCAGCTGTGAAGAAAGGCCTAAAGGTTGATGATTAAACCTCACACCAGCACAATTATCTTTGTGTCACACTTCCTTTTTATTGAAAAGAGTGAAACGGCAAACAAGAGGCGGCAGAGGCAGTACGACATGTAAGAAAGGTCATCCACTCTGCAATCACAGTTATAAAGTAAAGAAAAGAAAAAAGAAAAATAAATCAATGCCAAGTTTGACAACAGATGTGACCACTGGGCCTGAGCACATCACAAGAAACGCCAAGTGGCAGAAAAAGCACAGGGGGGTGCTCCTAAAGATCTTTATGTTCATTCTGATTATTGGCTTTGAATGTAATTTCACGCAAAGCCAGACTGTGTCACTCATTAGCATATTTTCAATGTTATTTAAGGGCAAATAGCTTAATTTTACAGGCCCACTGTGAACAGCTACTAGGCAGGAAGCTATTCAGTTATGGCAAAAATGAAACGTGGATAGAAAAAAAAAAGATAGCTTACCCTGACTTGCAGTCCCTGGATCTCAGCCAGGTGAGCTTTCTCAGCCTCCTCCAGCCGCCTCCTCTCTGCATCCTCCTTCTGGATGAACTCCACCTCTCTGGAGGAACAGGAGGCGGGGGAGAGGAGATGTGTGTTAACACAGGAAACAAGATACAGCTATAATATGTGCATGTGCACATTTCATCATGTGTGATAGTGCCTTGCCTCTCGCTCAGCTGTGGTAATAAGGGAGTTGAGGCTGTTTGAGGATGCCAGAATGACTCATTTTACCCCGATCACGCTGTTCCCGGTTAACACGCACATCTTTTTTTTTCCATTTACCTCTACTTTACCCTCCTCTATTTGCTTTCCTTTCTCATTTTTTCATCACATCTTAAGTCCTCCCACTGAGGATGTGAGGGAGAGACACAAGGAAGGATACACCTGTGTTTCTTCACCTCCAGATGGATGCTCTCTCCTTAAAGGTGCATTTAAGGGGATCTGAAGACCTCCATGATGGGAGACAGAAACAATTTCCAGGTCAAAGGAGGAAAGAGCACGTGAGGACGTTTGCATAATGAAAGGCACACAGTCTCTCTCCTCTGCAGCCCAGGCCGAAGGTACAGATCAGCATGGAGAGTTTGTTTCACCGCTTTGCTTCCATTTGGCCTGCAGGGGCACAGCCAATTATATCCAGTCACACTGAAGCTGAGCAGGAGAGGTTCTGAAATCAGTGCACAGAAAAGGAGGGAGTGCTGCACTGCATTAAAATGGAAACACAGTTCTTACTGTTGAACTGGAATAAGGCTTAAAAGAAAGATAGTTGGTCCAGCTCACAGATGGAAATGAGGTAGATATTCTTTTTCAGGTTCACTGAGAGAAGTGAGGGTAGCTGTAAAAGGAAAAACAAAGGAATTCATCCAAGTTGTTTTTTTAAAAATTAAAACATATGTTTGTAGGATTAATGCTAAAGTACTCATTTGAAAGAGTTGAAGTGTTATAATAAATGTGAGGTTTCCTTCTTAGCTGTTGCTTTTCTCGGCAAGCTGAGAAGAGTACATTTAATGAAAGCACCTAGGCAGAGGTTTCTGACTCAGTTATGCTACAGTAACATATGGAAACAGACTGATTTTGTATGAAGTATGGCTAACTAGACAAAATTTATCACACATAAGTCTTTTTTTGCCCTGATTTCAGTCCCTTGAGAACTAATCAATGTTTTTTTTCTTACATAATAAGCAATATTCATAGAATTTGAAACTATGAAACTTTGTTAGGACATTCTTGTCTCCTTCCCATTTTTAATCACTCGGATGTTCAGTTTTTAGTTTTCCCAATGCACTAGCTTCCGTAAATCATTTCTGATTAACTGCTAGCACACATTAGCACATTAAAATCTGAAACTGAGTGAAAATAGTGAACCGAACCTGGGATTGCCAGTATGTGACATCATAAATACCATTGACTGTAGATAAATACCTGCAAGATCATATATAATCATATAATATCATATATAATTTATATAATCATATAAAAGACTATAAATAGCCTCACTGAAGTTACCTCATATATGTGACTATAAATTGCAATGATTTTTTAAAAAATTGTGTACATTCAGCATTCTTTCAGTTTGACTAATGTTGTAAACTCAGATAAATGACCCTAATTAGAAAGTGCATGATTAGTTATAGTAACCTAAGTTGCTGCTGGTGTCCAGCAGACTTACATTTTCAAACTGTATTAGCAGTTGAACCCAAAACACTGTCATTGGTCCAATGCTTAATGTAACTGAGATTTCATGACCGAGAAAAATAAACACAGTGAGAGGTCCAATGTGATCAGTTTAACCAGAGTTCACTCACTTCTGCTGGAAGTCTTTGATGAGCTTCTTGGCTTTGTTGTACTTCTTCTCCAGAGCCTGGTACTGGGCCTGGGCCTCCTTCAGGTGTTCATTGACGGTGTGGCAGAGCGTCTGCGCCTCGATCCAGTAGCTCTCCAGCTTCAACATCCTTTCCTTGTTCTCCTCGATGCTGGCCTTCAGCTGGCTCTTCTCCTTCTCCCAGCGCTGCTTTTCCCGCTCCACTGATGCCAGCTGCAGGACAAAATCAGCATTGTCCAATAATGTCCAACACTACATATACAACATATTACAGATATACACATGCCAAAAAACAGGCACTTTTAACAGGATATGTAACCAATATTAAGAAGCTATAGACTGTTTTTTAATTGTTAAAAAACGAGCTTGTTGGACGTTTTGAAGGTCTCAAAGTAAAACAAAATCAAACCTACAGTTATAAAATCAGCAAGCAAAAGCTAATAAAACCTCCTTTTTGGAGCAAAGCCTTATTAAGAGTACAAACTGCATCACAAGGAACATTGTTACTGTCGTTAATAAAAACTTTATAGGCACCACTTTGATCAAACTGCATATGAATAATACACCGTTATTTATATGCATGCAGGCACAAATGCATTCACAGAGACCCTGACAACACTGAGTGCTTCATACAAAGAGACAACACTACCTTCAATATTTGTACAAAGTGTATTTAAAGTATTTTAGCTGTGAATTGTTTCTGTAAAACATCTCTCACTTATAACTCCAAAGTCTATCTCCCAAACATTTCCACCAAGCTTGAACCGCTGCTCACCGGCTATCCTGACCCCAGTCCCACATTGATTTAAAAATCATGTGAACACTGACAAAACACACCCACAACCAGTCGCCTGATTGCCCACTGACGGTTTTAATCCCTTACCTTGTTTTTCAGTTTCTGGATCTCGGCCTCGGTCACCGTGTGTTTGATTTGGAGCTGTTGGTAGCAGAGGAGGAGAAAAAAAGAAAACAGGAGAGAAAAGAGAGGGCGGTCAATAATCAAATGGATGGCTGAGCAGGCTCTCTGTGCCGTCGATACAGCGTGATGGACAGAGGCAGCCGACTCTGTCCTCCCCCTGACAGCGTCCCAGCTCCAGCACTGACATGCACTCTCAGAGGAGAGGCAAGGAAAGCTGAGGGATGCATGAATTGCTAAGTAGTTTAAAGAAGCCATGAAGGGGAAAAAAAAGTCATACATTTTCTAACATGAAATAACGTTTTGCATTTTTAATGCAATGTTAAAACGCTTTAAAAAAATCTAAGAAACTTAGGTGTTAGTTAGAGGTACAAGTGTATATTGGTGGTCCATTAGAGGCAGACAGGAAGTTAGATAATGACTGAGCAGACATAAACAGGAGAAGAGGAGATGCAGAGAGAGAGAGCAGGATATGGAAACAAGTGAAAGCTCTGAGAGAAAAGTAGAGGCGTGACACACAGAGCACTGGCAGAGCTTTTTAAAGTACTAATACTGATACTCATACTTTTTTCTAATTACTCCTCCTGAAAAATTCTTCTTTCATTATGTCTGAAAGCAAATATCAAATTTTCACATGTATATACCGAAAAAGGGTTTCTTTGTTGCAATCATTCACTATCTCTGTATGAGCTGATGTACCTCCAGTGGCAGAAATGAGTTACAATACCAACAGTTCTGCTTCTGTTTAAAAATTCACTTTAAAGTTTACCAAAAGTTACAGTGAAGTTTCAGTAGCGCAAGTTAAGAAGTTTTCACACAACTTCAAATAATTTCGGTAGAATCACATCAGGATATTTTCACACTTCGCCTTTCTCACATGTCGCACACGGCGGGAAGTAGGTGGCATTGCTGGAAATACTCTGAGGCTGAGAAGAGGGAGCTGCCTGGATAGGAGGCAATGCATGATGCACTAGTAGTGAATGCAAGAGGATATGAGCTGTTCTGTTCACACGTCAGTGCAATCCAACATCACACAGCTTATTTATTAGGAGACTGACAGGTTTAAAGAGACCAGCTAATGTTCAAAAGTCTGTGTTCGACGTTTGTTCTTAAACACACGGCTACTGTGTAACTTCAAGAAAACTTCAGGGCTCTGGTGCATGTGCAAAAATGACAAAAGGTAGTTGTGTAGCTTTTGAGGTTCCAATCTTTTTGGTACAAAAGTTAATCTGCTTCTGCATAACATCTTCTAACAACTTCTAGAAATCCTCGGACCTAGTGAGTCTGAATAAAGCTCAGTGATGCAGCAAGTCTAAGAGTGAACAAAGGAAAAGAAATGACTGACTAAAGTGGGTGCATGTTGGGATAATGACTGTGTTAGACCTGCAGAGCGTTACATTTTTGCAGAGCTTTCATTTTCTAATATAAAGAGTCATCCTCCCCCTTTTTTAAAGAGGTTTGACTAAAACTGGGGGAGAATATTTGGCTGTGTCTACAAATCAGTGGACATCTGATAGATAATTTACTTATAGCTCACTCACACTGGAGTACAAATTGGACAGCAACTTCCTTGAGACCAAAACAAATGTTGTGGTGTCTCAGTGATAGTGCAGATTTTCTTTTTCATTTAGCGAGTAGTTTGCGGAGGGTGAGCATGCAACACCGTCATCCTCTGTGGATCACAAAGCCAATACACTGCAGTGAGACTCTGACTGACTGCAGTCAGATGAGAAAAATTGGTGAAGGTTTAAAAATAATTGCTGCCTAAATTATAAATACAGATTTACAATGTGGGTCAATCTATGTAGACAGTGACAATTTATCTCAATTACTCATCATATTATCAGTGAAAGATTGCAACAATTGCAAACTTTAACCATTTGACTCAATTCAATCAGAAACTGACTGTTTCTTATCACCATTTCTTGTCATCATTAAAGTCACAGCTGACTGCAGATGGTTGCAGACCTGGGACCGTTTTAAAGCAACGCCATCACAAGTTTGGTCTGGCCAACTTTTTTCATAGCACAATTATTAATCATTGCTGTTTCAAACAACATCTTATATCATCACATTTTCTCTCTGTCATTTACAAAAGCCTGACAGCCCCATAGTCAACTGCTTCCTAAAAGACTCCAAAAACAGAGAGGCGTTTAAGAATGAAAGGGAAAAGCTGAACTATGGGAGAGAGGTCAAGAAGCAGAGAAAATGACAAAACGGAGTAAAAGCACACACCCTGAGCCCAGGGATTACATTATATTTTCACTCGATATCCACTGCAGTGCCTGCAGTGCAGCTGGAGCCATTTGTTAAATGTGTCATACAGCAATTGTGGAAGGCCGGTGGTGCCACAGCGCTGATGGTAACGGTGTTGGAGCGCGAGATCGATATTACCAGCTTTTTAGCAGTATTAAAGCATAAATGAGTTAACTGTCAGTAAATTTATGTTCTGTTTCATTGCTGTAATCTTCAAAGTGAGTTCACTGTTAGCGAAGGTAGCAGGGGTTCAACAAAGAGAGCTTCTATTCTGAGGAACCCAGTGTGTGAAGCGCTGCCAAGATCTGGTTCAAAACCAGCTTTATGGTGTTCACTCTCATTCTTATTCTGGGAGTTTCGACTAAAAACACGGGCAATTAGGTGTAATGAGGACTTACATCACTTTGTGTTCACACCTCTAATCATTCAGATTAGCAATTAGGGAGGGTAAGCGGATCGCAGATCTTAACAAAAGCATAGTTTTGCCAAGTTAAGCAGAGGCTCTATTGTGTTTGTCTCTTCTGTTGTTAAATTTAATTACCTTTTTTCAGTAGCTAAGCAATTCTGGTGGCTTTGCGGGTGTATTTGCAATGTACGCTGATAGGCTCCCATCAGTTATGTAATCAAGACTCAGCGGCGTTTCAGGTTACCTCTCTGAACTTCTGGTAGAGTTTAGTGGCGTCCAGCTCCGACGGAGACAAGATATCCTCCGTCTCTGGTAAGTCAAACACTTCGATGCTCTTCTCTCCTCCCGCCACTGTTGTTCCTGCCTCCTCCTCGTCTGTGGCGTATTCTCCCGTCTGCTTTAGGAGGAAATGTAAAATCACACGTGGAGACAATTATCTGCATGAATATTTAAAACAGAGTACAAAATATAAATCCAAGTAGCACACACACTATTTTTTAATCTTTACTGTAAAGCACACATGGTTAATGTTATCACATTTATGAAGAATAAATAGAAGCAACCAAGGTTGGTTTTCAGTCTGTCTGTCATTCATTTTTAAATGACAGAGGTTTTATATTAGTAAAGGGTCCCCAGGGTCTTGTAAAAGTGACATTTATTTGCATGCTGTCATCACAAGTCTGCAGGCACAGCAGGAAAGAGCCAGCAGAACTTCTACAAACTTTAGTCAAGGTTGATATCTATACAAACTCGCACAAAACCAGTGAAATGTGTGACAGATGTCACTTTAAGTACAGTGTGAACACAGCAGTGGTATCTGAGGTGAAATGACTAACTGAACAGGCAATTAGCCACTCCTACAGTGAAGCCAATACAGCTATTAGCATTCACCCTCCAGTGAGAAGTTAACAGGCTGCAGAATAGCCTAAACAGACAAAACAGATAACCTGTCAGGCTCCAACTGTGACATTTAATTATCCAAGGCTGTAATCATGTTGGAGGGGATACATCCCCCCTTGGATTCAACTATGATCAAACTGCCCCTGCCAGTAATTTCTGCAGACAGCAGTTGCTTTTATTTACTTTCCTTTTCATTACAAGTAGAAGACACGAGACACCCAACCCTAGATTTGGTCTCGCCAGCAATGCTCTGGTGGTTACAGCCTTGTATTTGTCACCTTTTACATCCTTTCCATCTTCTTTCGTCTGACTACCCGAAACTCTTAAGCATGTTGTTGAAGCTGTCCTCGCTTCACCTGCTATTTTACATAAGTAATGCTATTTTAATGCTGCCGGTTACATAAGATTTAGGTAACCATGCCTAAACTTTGTGTGAAATAAATCAGTTTGACAGCCTGGTGAGCTGAAATTATAATTCTTTAAAAGTAAGCCATCAGATAAGTTATGCTGACAAAATCTGTCACTTGGGGTTTGTTTTTTTCAAAAATTACTCACCATCTTGCCTCAAGTGCAACAAGGTCACATGTCACGACTAGTGAGGTATGACCATCCACCGGGGCTAACGCTACGACTGAGAAGGCTGGGGTTTCTCAGAAATAAAGAGACTAATGAAAGTCACCGGAAACAACTTATTACTGCAGCTTTTAGTAGTACTTAAATGAAAAATATTTTGTGTTTTGACATTTATGTAGGCCATTACACTGCATGTATTCAAGGCAGTTTTTCTCTTCTCTGATGTCCAAAACACTGTATAATGAGTATTGGCAAAGATCATTAAGCACTGGGCCCAAATGGATTTGTTGATTCAGTCTTTGGCTGATGACCAAAAGACTCGAACACTTCCAGTGAAGCTGCTCCATGAAAACATCTGCAGCTTACTTTTACTTTTACCCCCTGTAAATTTGCTTTCTCATCAGTGCATCTCACAAATACATTTTATAATCTCCATATGATTCAGAAATGATAAAGGCTTGATATGCAACAATTAACTTATACTGTGAGTTTCCATCATCAGTTGTGTAATGAAATACAGAAAATATTTGTACCCGCGCTCCACATGCACACGTACACACTACTATGCCTCTGCTCTCATCTCTACTCATTACTGTGCCCTACATCTTCTCCTCATCTTTCCCTTTTCCCTCCAACTATCTCACAGATAGCAGGGCTCAGGCCTGATTCAGTCACATGCATCGCAATCGAATGGTCCCATTTCCATAACAGGCTCGGTTGTTAAAACAGTACCATCTACATACATTAAGCTACCATTTACAGATGGTGGAGTTGACCATTAAATACACAGGAGCACCGTTATCATCACAGTATAACTTCCTCCTACTGAATGTATAAAGAAAATCCTTTTTGAGGGTGCCCAGCATGTGATGCACCTTTGACTGGAAGCAGTTTTGACAGATACAGGAGATCTTTCCTGCCTCACACCACGACATCTGTATTTATTTTATTTATGTTTTTACTCATTAAGCTTAACCTATTATATATTTAATTCAACTCCATCTTTAGCACTATTTTGTAAACTTATTATTACTTTATTGCTTTATTTTATTATTATTGCTATTCTATTATTTTTTCATTATTAATGTATTTATAATACTAAGCTCTTCTACTTTATATGTTGTGTTTATTTTTTTGGCTGCTGTAACAGTAATCCTCCAGCTCCACCCTTATTATTATTATTGTTTTAGCACATACCACTATACTGAATTATTTGTCTTTCTGTCACTATTATTTATTATGTTGAACATGACAAAGATTCCATGAGATTATTTAGAGGACCAAAGGTTGAATATAAGACTTGTGGGCTATGCTTCCATTTAACTGTTAACAGATGGGCATGCATGTGTCTGCTGCATGTCTGTTGTTAAATGCACTCCTCCTTCCTCTTGGGATCTGATTCTAAGCACCAATAAAGAGCTGAAGACTCTGTTGCAGCCCTCAGATTGAGAAATAACTCCCACCCACCCAATGACTCTTTCTAATATTTATAAAGATTTTAATATTGATGAGCTCTTTTTACTGCCACGCGCATCTTTGTAATCCTTCTGTAACCGTTTACCCTATCAGCAGCAAGTTATGGATGCCTTAGAGCTCCACAGAGGCTGATTTTGATTCATTTTACAGCAGGCTCTAATCGATGTATGGATTAACAAATTTAATATAATCACCATTCTTATGTTTATATGTCCATGTGGGGATCTGTAAGGAAAAAAAGCCCTTAAAGTGTTTATTTTCTTTTTCAACATTGAAAAATTTGAGCCTTAACACTCTGTAGGAGCTTAGTCAGTGCTGACATGTAGTATCAGCATTCAGAGCCTGGAAAAGAGTTTCTTAAGCATGAAGAGTGCTCTCAATCCACCGTCTGCAGGGAAATGAAAAGCTTCAAAGAGCACTGATGAAAACAGTGAAAGATGTCTGGTAGTGTTTGTCTGCATGTATATCTACGCATGAGTGCGGCTGTTCCTGTGTATGTAAGTGAGGAAACACTTGGTATTGATTTATGTTACTACACTGTGTTATGTCTTGTGTATACACAGTGTAAGAGTGTCTACATGAACACACACACACACACACACACACACACACACACACACACACACACACACAAAGATATGAAGGCCCCTGAGCTCAGTGTCTGGTGGATTAAACAAGCAAGTAAGCAGCAGAATCAGAGAAAGAAATGCTGAGTGATGCTTTCGAGGACCGACTCTCGCGTGGCATCCTCTTAGTATGTGTGGCTGAGAGAGAGAGGCTGTTTAGTGTGTCAGCATCAAAGCCTACTGTCACTCAGTTTTATGAAGCTAATAAGCCCATAACTTCCAGCCCATTGGAAGGAGAAAGGAGCTTATTTGCATTAAGTGACAACCAGAAGCCTCATTTTCTCACTACGGTGTCATGTAGAGAAATGTGTTAGCAAATGAACCTCAAATACACGCAGACATAATGAGATTTATTAAGATAATGTTCCTCATATTACGAGGCTGGCATCTTACCCTAGCTGCACCTTTGCATATTCAGACTATCATTCACAAAGTCTCAAATGCACTGTAGAGGACACCCAGGGCAGTGGCCAGGGTTGCGTATGGTCAATACCTCATCATCATCGGCGTCATAGTGGGCGTACTGCTGCTCTAGTAGTTCTCTCTGTCTCCTTTCCTGCTCCAGGGTCTGCTGGATGAGCGTGGCCACCTCACTCTGCTGACCTGGACGCTCCCGGCCGATCACAAACCTGTGACAACAAGAGGCACTGTTGACCTACAGACACCGAGGCGGCCAGCACGGGATTACACAACATGACAGTAGAGCCTAAAAGATATAGGATTGATATTTGGTGATTTAAAAATGCTGATATTCCGATATGTCGGCCGATTTTTTTTTCTGTCAGATACGCAGATTTCCCTAACATTTGTTATGTTTATTTACTCGTTTATGTTCTCTCTAAGCCTGGATCACATTGTTGCGTCATTGTTGCAGCGCCCTCTGGTGGACAAACAATGAAACAAAAATATTTGAAGGGTGTTTCTCTCGTCTTTTTTTACTTACTAAATATTAACAGATCGGCAAGCAACTAATATGGACTGATATCGGCCAGCTTTAGTTACCACATGACTATTTGAATTTGTTAAATAATTTATCTTGTAATTACAAGTATGAATATTATAATTACAAAACCACGACCTTTCACACTGTGAGTTATCAGATTTATTTTCTTTAGAAACACGATATAAAGGGTTTAATCGTAAATGTAGCATCTGACAAAAACTAATATTTTTAATTTTTAATATTTTAAAGGGTTTGACATTTGTCTGACACTCGATTTATACTTCATCTACATCATAACCTACAACGTAACTACAAACCTCTCTGGAACTTATGATTTACCTAATAATGTAGCCTGACATGCAGAAGAGGAAAACAACTTTAAATTCATTTTTTGTCCATCTTTCTTGTTGTGATGTGTAGTTATGCAAAGAAATGAACACAACAGTAACACAGAGAGCAAAACAGAGGCCCACAGCCACATAGCAATGGCAGTGATATGTGCTGACGTAGTGGGCAGGGCTGGGAGACAGGACACGCATAATAATGTGAGGCGACAGTCAGCTCGGCCAGGCAGCCTGTTATTAAGCTGGCAGCGAACTAAACAGAGAAGACCAGCAGTTACGCATGCAAACAAACACAGAAAATATCACATTAAAATACAGCTAAAGATGCAGATGATGACAAAGAGCAAGAGATAAAGATTGCTTATAGATTTGTGTTTGTCTATATTACAGGGAGAGGGAGCACTGAGAGTACAAATTAGAGCTACAAATAAGGGGATAACAAAGCAAAAAGATGCTCATCTCTCTCATCACGCTTCTGCTCAAAATGTAAAAACTTACAAATAAGCAAATAATAGTTCTGCAACTCAAAAGAAAATTTATAACGCAATCACCAATTTATTCTCCTCGTAACACCAACGAAGCCGAGCAATCAAGTAAGGGGATTTTTGTGGCTCACCCAGCAGGGTCCCTGTAACTATGTGTATGTGTGAGCGTGGCCCGAGCTATTGTGTGTGTGTGTGTGTGTGTGTGTGTGCGTGCGCGTGTGTGTGTGTGTGTGTGTGTGTGTGAGAGTGTGTGTGTGTGTGTGTGTGAGAGAGAGAAGAAAACAGAAAAAGAGAGCGAGAGTGGATCGGAGAAGGGGTCTAATCAAGTGAATTCATCTCCCGAGAGCTCTTTTATATATTTCTAAAGGGGATGTAGAGAAAGCCTTACGCTCCAGCAGAGAGGCGTATTTGATCTACATGTGAAGGAACAACTGAGGGCCAGGACACACAGTAAGTAGAAAAAGAAGGGGGGTTGGAGGGGTTAAGCTAAGTACTCTACTGGAGGAAGCCTTTGGACAGCAGGGAGGTCTGAAGAGTAGCTGACCTGAAAAGAGCCTTTCCGCTCACGCATGGGGAGCCTGTCGTAGTTTCTCCTTAAGATCTGGGACTGCCACACAGGATGCTGTGCAGGATCAGCTCAGCTGCAGACACCACTGATTTATTCCATTTACTCCAATTAATAGAGACGTGGCAAGGATGCAGAAAGTGATGCTCGGAGAAGCAATGCAGGACACACGTCTTGAGCATTAAGCAGCACTGGGTTGACAACCGTTTGAGGGTGTCAGCACAGGTTCACACATACCAGATATGACTGCTCAGCCGTGTTGGAGACATGCTATCTAATGTATCTACTGCAAGTTAATCTGAGTTCAATTTAGAGCATGATTAAGTCTGATAGTGGAATGCAAAAAATACACTTACTCAAGTACTGCACTTAAGTATAACTATGATGTGTATTTACTTCAATTAAATACTCTGAAATGCTTCTTTTTACTTCTGCTCCACTAAAGTTTGGGGACAGTTACTGTACGTATATGACCATTATTTTAAAGCTTTAGTTACTCATTATTTTGCAGAATATTAATATTAAATAAAAATGTACTGATAAATTATGATATCTCGTTATAGAATTAGACCCACAGCAAAGAATAAAGCAACTACATTAGCTCAAGATGCATTATCAAAGTGATGTACTCTAAAATAATAACTCAAATACACTCCAGTAACAGAAGATATGACCGCTTAATGAGCTACGGATAAAAGGCATAGGTAGTATGATACTTTTTAACTTTTATTTAAGTAGTATTTTGTAGTTGACTTCTTCTTGAAGAACATGTTTACACTGTAACATTGCCACTTTTACTCAAAGTATTTAAATGCTTCTTCCAAAGCTCTGTTAATCAATACAAAATATTAACAGAGTTAACTTCAACTTAACAAAAAATAAGAAAATTTGTTTCCTCAACTCGTATTTGTTTGTTGTAACAGTGCTTCTTGACAATAATTCTGATGCAATGATGCATTTGTGCGTGAGAGTTGCGTATCAGGGTTGCATAACGCCAAGAATCATTGTTATAAAAAGAAATAATTGATCAAACACAGATGTCCTTATTCTTTTTATCTAATGCTATCTATTATGTGCTAAAGCCATTTTCCAATGTTCCATGTATTTTGGGAACAGTTTCCTGTCTGTGACGGGGTCTTGGCAGCACGTTTTTAAAAGATCCTGGGATCACCTCTAAACCTGGGTGATTTGCTGCTGGAAGCCGAGGTAAATATAGCAAAATGGCAAATGTAGGACAGTTGGCCATAAAACCCCTGGTGATCAGACGGAGTGAGGGAAGGATTTACAGAGGAGGAGCAGCAGGAGGAGGAGGGGGTGGAGTGAGTGAGACTTGATGGATGAAGACTGAAAGAGTGACGGTGAAGAGAGGGCAGGAGGAGTGATAATTTGTTGGAAGAAATGACAGCAAGGAGTGAGATTTATCATTATATTTCCTGTAAACACTGTCAGAGTTTAATGTTCATATACTGGACTACAACATTTATATATCTTACAAGTGCGTCAGTGTATTTCAGTTTTTAGACTTGTCATAACTATTTATTTATATTTGCGAGGTGGACAGATGATATACGTCGGCGTTTTCAAGGCTGCCTCATCTGTACAGCCACATCCTGGAAAATCCCCACTGTCAATATTATTTCAGCAAACATCATCTGTCCAACACTTTTGATTATTTTGGATATCTCTTTGTTCAGCTGTCAGCTTTTCATCATCAGACACTGTACTTCCCACACAGGTATCTGTCTTTCCACAGGTGAGTTCAAGCATAATATGAATATAGATCCATGACAAAGAATGGAGGGCTCTACACCAGCAAGGTCGAGGTCTGAAAATAAACTCGCACACTTCTCCCGAGATGACTGAAGAAGACATGGTGAAAAAGAGGCAGAATGAAAAGAGTGGAGAACATCCTCAATAACACACAATGGCGAGAATCCAGAGAGAGAGACATAAAAACGAAAGCATGTCAATAAACAGGAAAGACAGCAGCGAGACTCAACTAAACGCAGCCTTCTCTTTCACATCTCTATGTGTGTGAGTACTTCCTCTGCTTCCCATTGCTGTTAGCAGACCCTGTCAAAAACAGCTCGTCGTGTAATGTTAAGGTATTTCTCACTAAGTAGGACTTTTGCACCATAATAGCTGGACTAACTGCATTGATACTCTTCCTGCGGCTAGTGAGACCATCACTAAATATAAAGAACGCTTTAGAGCTTTTAGGGAGCTGTAAAATAACTCTGATTGTATAATAGTAGTCGTGGATTTTGGAGCTGACAGCGGCTTGACACACTTTCCTGAAATCCTGCTGTACTGCTCATTACAACTCATTTTCACAATTCAACTCTCAAAATTTGAATTCTAATGGAGTTATCACTCCAGCATTACTATGTCCTGTTCCCAATACCTTTTTGCATTAGACTGCATTATAGTTTATGGTTGCATGTGTGTATTACCGGACGACTCCTGATGTGTTCCTGAGGACTGAGGCAGCAAAGCTCTGAGTGACGCCCACCAAACTGGTCCCATCCACCTCCACGATCTGGTCATTCACTTTGATTCTGGTAAATGTAAGAAGAAGAATCTTTCAGCACTTAAGATAAGATAGTAATAAACATGTAATTATAAAATAAATGAATAGAATAGAATCGAACACAATAGGCCTCTATTGTCATTGTACATGTACAATGAAATTATAGGTGCTCCAACACCAACTGTGCAGGAGTAAATAAAAATGTATCAATAGTATAGACATCAGGAATAAATGTCTGCGTTTTACTTTTACTGTGCATATATTTAAGCTGAAATCTGCATGCACATATGACCTCACGCTGGGCTTCTGCATTAGAAAATGATTGTGGTCCAAAGGCTAAAAGATGCACAAAGGCACAAACACGCTGGCGTATCATTCATGTTCACATAATTTATAGAACTACAACAGCGGAAAACTTTCTGGGGTCACAAATTTCCAGTGCAATAGCTCCAGACTACTGTGTAACAAGGAGACAGAGGAGATGAGACTCAAAACAAACTATGAGGGCTAATGGGGACATGGACGCCTTTCGCCCTCGGCTACAATACATCCGGTATTTGTGCTCTGCTCTGGACATGACGGGAGGTCGCCTAAGTTCTTGACCTAAAATGAAACTCCTGATAACACTTGAGTATACAGGATTCAGGGGAACTGCGAACAAATTGCTTAAAACAGACAGCCTTGTTGAATATTCAATTTCAATTTGCATGAAAATCTGTACTGAAAAAAAAAAAAGATGCAGAGGGATTTTGAATCTGGATTTTGAGTAACTGCTTCAACATATAAATAAAACAAAAACTAGCTCTCATTATTTTCAACAAAACAGTGAATTGTGCTAATAATTAATTGCTGGAAGCCACAACAGACACATTATTCTCTTCTTTAACAGCAATTTGGTTTTTTATTTGGTCCAAAACAGAGTGCAAGAAGGCCCATCTCCTCGATACTTATGAACACAAGCTTGAAGACTTTAAACTTGTACATTTCTCACATTTTTATCAAATAAAATGGGCAGATGAGATAAGGGTCTCTTAACTCGATTTTTCTTGATTTGTATGAATGAACTACCCCCATAGGTTCAATTTAAAAGCAATAAAACTCAAAGATAAAAGAGTTCTCAAGTGATCTACAAATACAATTTCATAAACTGGAGAGAGCCACACTAGCTAAGACTATTTAACAATGGTCAAAATCACTAGCTACCTACAAATGCATCCTCTGCACTGTTTCCTTTTTATTTACCGCAACAATAATATCAAAATGAAGAGGTGTTTGATGGCTTCATATAAAACTGCAGCTCCTTCTCCCAGTCTGTTACAACATAACACCAGCTGCCGAGCAGGATTTAGTATGTCTGTGACGGCTGACGCATCAATCACAGATGTCACAGGGATGTATAGAGACACGTGGGCCTGACAGGTAGACAGACAGCAGGCTGGTTGTCTGTCAGCAGTCCAGATGCTTCTCTGACCTTCATAGATGCTACCATCCAAATGTGGCTGTATGTGGTCGAGCCTAGTCGGTATACAACTTCCAAACAAAGGCAGCAGGAAAGACAAAAAACTGCCAACAAAGGACCTTGTCAGTTAATGTACATACACCGAATTACACATCCTATCACCCTCATGTCCCCTATCTCTCTCTCACACACACACACACAGGCGAGACATCGAGCCACAGCCAAGTCATTCTGTCTGCCTGAGAGTGAATGCGCTCCTGCACATTAGACCATTAAGTCAGACTCAGCAAAGACAGAGCCCTGTGGCAGGGAGGGTAATGACTCAAGGAAATCACATTCTGGATAGTGACTCCTCCCTTCTCTCCCTGTGTATATCTGTGTGTGTGTGTGTGTGTGTGTGTGTGTGTGTGTGTGTGTGTGTGTGTGTGTGTGTGTGTGCACAAATAAGTGAGCATGCAAAAATTACTGATTACTTTTTGCAGCCATGACACTAACATCTCAAGTGTATAGTTTATTTCTCTAATACTGTGATCATGGTCTATTGTGAAATCCATCATGAGGCCACAGCCAGAACTGCAGATTCACGATAAAGAACAGCTGTGTTTCCATCTCTAATAAAGACACTAATGATGCAATATAATGTTGGAAGCATTCATTCACTTGAAGTATAATAAAAACGTAGTACTTTGGCTTCCTCCCACAGTCTGAGGACATGCGTGTTGGGGTAATTGCTGATTCTAAATTGGCCATAAAGTGCTGTATGTATGGTTAAAATGAAAGTTTGAATGGTCAGTAAGAATAAAAGAGTGTTATGTAAATGTGAATACATTACTTAAATATGCATGGCACTCTGGCTATTTTAAAGCCAGCTGTAAAAAGATATTTAATTTGTGAATATTTCTTTTTTTCCTTTTTCTTTTCTTTTATTCAGTCTTTATATTAAGTGCAGATGTCCATTTCACCACTGAACTACAAATATCACTATGAAACTATTAAACTTCACCAATATCTTCACTTATATTAAGTCAGTTTGTTAATATTTTAAGTGTTCTGAGATTTTATGTTTAGATATGCATGTTAAGCACTTTAAACATGTTTTAACATGCAAATGTTGCATCAATGTCCAGCAGGTAAAGTGGTAAAATATCAACCTAATTGTGTATTTTTGTATTTTATTGTATTTCATAACATGAGTCTGAAGGCAGACATGTTACTAAAGAAAAATAACCCCCAAATCTCAAAGCTGAACAGTCCATGAACAACATTTTTGTCATGTAGCGTCTCATCACAAAAACTAGATGTTAAAAATATTCATGAAATAGCAACAGTGGCTGTCCTCGGCTGTGTAATGATCACCAAATTTGCATTACACAGTAGTGCACATGTGTTAATGTTAATTAGCTCTAAACACAAAGCAGACTTCATTCTTTGGTGACCATAAATACATTTTTCAGAATACATAATTTCAAGGCAGCTATTAGATTAGAGGTTGGTTTTTATTGTCGCCATGCCTACAACCGCGCTGCTAGCATCACTAAAAATCTAAACAAACACACGGAGGAGCATGCTCAGCAGCTTCTACAGCATTGTTGTAAAAATGAAACTAAACTAAAAACTTTTTTTTCCACTAAAGAAAAAAAATAAACAGGCTCAACTCTACAGTCACACAAATGTGAACTCGAGCTTCAGCACAGTGTTCCTCTGATCTTTTCAACTTCTCTCACTTCTCCCACTCACCATGGGAAATTAGGCTTTATGGAGTCAGTGAAACTGTCATCTTAGAACAGATCAACTTTTCTCACTTTCGAAGGAGCTGCTTCCTTTCTGCCGCTGCTTTTCTCCATCGCTCTGCTGGTTACATTTTAACTAATCTCACTGTCATGTTCCTCAAAATTTCTGCCATAAGAATAAATCCCAGGAGGAAACACCTAGTGCAAACAGCCCTGCTGCTTTAGGCTTGTTTTCTATGAAGAGCCCACTAGCTTCAAACTGCATTGTGAGGAGCAGTTTCTGTTTATGGGGAACCTGAACCACACAAACAAACTAACAGGTGGAAGGTGACAGCTCAAGAGGCCAGTCTGTCAGCTGAGGAGCTGTCATCTCCTCCATCTCTGACTCATTGCTAACTCTGCACTGTTTACACTTTTCATAATGCACAAAAACAATGCAATACTGTAAAACATCCAGGGACATACAGTGGGGCAAAAAAGTATTTAGTCAGCCACCGATTGTGCAAGTTCCCCCACTTAAAATGATGACAGAGGTCAGTAATTTGCACCAGAGGTACACTTCAACTGTGAGAGACAGAATGTGAAAAAAAAATCCATGAATTCACATGGTAAGATTTGTAAAGAATTTATTCGTAAATCAGGGTGGAAAATAAGTATTTGGTCACCTCAAACAAGGAAAATCCCTGGCTCTCACAGACCTGTAACGTCTTCTGTAAGAAGCTTTTCTGTCCCCCACTCGTTACCTGTATGAATGGCACCTGTTTGACCTCATCATCTGTATAAAAGACACCTGTCCACAGCCTCAACCAGTCAGACTCCAAACTCCGCCATGGCCAAGACCAAAGCGCTTTCGAAGGACACCAGGAAAAGAATTGTAGACCTGCACCAGACTGGGAAGAGTGAATCTACAATAGGCAAGCAGCTTGGTGTGAAAAAATCAACTGTGGGAGCAATCATCAGAAAATGGAAGACATACAAGACCACTGATAATCTCCCTCGATCTGGGGCTCCACGCAAGATCTCATCCCGTGGGGTCAAAATGATCATGAGAACGGTGAGCAAAGATCCCAGAACCACACGGGGGGACCTGGTGAATGACCTGCAGAGAGCTGGGACCAAAGTAACAAAGGTCACCATCAGTAACACACTACAACGGCAGGGAATCAAATCCCGCAGTGCCAGACGTGTTCCGCTGCTGAAGCCAGTGCATGTCCAGGCCCGTCTGAAGTTTGCCAGAGAGCACATGGATGATACAGAAGAGGATTGGGAGAATGTCATGTGGTCAGATGAAACCAAAGTAGAACTTTTTGGTATAAACTCAACTCGTCGTGTTTGGAGGAAGGAGAATACTAAGTTGCATCCCAAGAACACCATACCTACTGTGAAGCATGGGGGTGGAAACATCATGCTATGGGGCTGTTTTTCTGCCAAGGGGACAGGACGACTGATCCGTGTTAAGGACAGAATGAATGGGGCCAAGTATCGTGAGATTTTGAGCCAAAACCTCCTTCCATCAGTGAGAACTTTGAAGATGAAACGAGGCTGGGTCTTCCAACATGACAATGATCCAAAACACACCGCCCGGGCAACAAAAGAGTGGCTCCGTAAGAAGCATTTGAAAGTCCTGGAGTGGCCTAGCCAGTCTCCAGACCTCAACCCCATAGAAAATCTGTGGCGGGAGTTGAAAGTCTGTGTTGCTTGGTGACAGCCCCAAAACATCACTGCTCTTGAGAAGATCTGCATGGAGGAATGGGCCAAAATACCAGCTACTGTGTGTGCAAACCTGGTAAAGACCTATAGTAAACGTTTGACCTCTGTTATTGCCAACAAAGGTTATGTTACAAAGTATTGAGTTGTATTTTTGTTATTGACCAAATACTTATTTTCCACCCTGATTTACGAATAAATTCTTTACCAATCCTACCATGTGAATTCATGGATTTTTTTTTTCACATTCTGTCTCTCACAGTTGAAGTGTACCTCTGGTGCAAATTACTGACCTCTGTCATCATTTTAAGTGGGGGAACTTGCACAATCGGTGGCTGACTAAATACTTTTTTGCCCCACTGTAAATAGAAACAGAGACTTTAAAAATCAGCGTTTTTCTGCAGAGAAACTCTGCAGAGAAAAAGAAATATAATTTAATGTAACGACTCCGTCACACCTACACACACACCTACACAGGTACAGACCTGTGTAAGACTGTGCCTCTCTCGGTGGATATAATCTGAACCCCTGCTGTTAAATCTGATAGATATAGAGCGTGACTGCGCATGTAAGACTGAGCGAGACAATATGGTGGAGTGGTGCTGGGGGAAATAACATCTATGGAAATTTTTTCCTGTGGAGGGACTACATTTATATATTTTCTGCACAACATATGCAAGTTTAATCCTACGTGCATGTTATTTGTTGTCTCCAGACCCACTTTTAGACTGAAAGAAATGTGTGATATCCAGCAGGAAAGCAGCACCCACCTGCTATCTCTCTCCGCAGCTCCACCCTCAATGACAGTCTTAACAAAGATGCCCAGTTTCTCCAGGCCTGCATCAGCACCAACACCCATCCCGATGATACTGATCCCCAGGCCGTCTTCATCTGGAAGCACAAAAACCCCACAAATTTCAAGTGTCATTCTCTGTATTTTCACAAGTGTCCAAAGATCCAGTCAATCAAACCCAAAATGACTTCTGTTACCATTGTCAACCATATTGTGGAATACGACAGAATATGTGAATAAGTTCAGTATTAACTGAAAGAATGAGACGTCAACCTCCAAGACATGAAACAATTTTTACAAGAATGTAAAAAATGGAGGAGAAATGCCCTTCATTCATCCCTGTCCTGTGTTAATAATTCAAATGCTGTTAGTGTTACATAACAGAGAGTAGATTATGGTGTCCCACAACGTAATGTCAGTATATTTTAGATCCTGGGTGTAAATGAATTTTAGTACAGAACAAGACAAGTGGAAAACATGCAGTGTCACGTCTGGGGAATTAGGATGAATTAAGCAATCCTTGCTTTTTGGGATAATCTAAGTCAAATTGCAATTTGTGAATTATCTCTTTGTAACATCTAACAACAATAATAATAATAACAAAATACTGCTAATGGTCGAGGGAGAGATTTAAACTTTAAGGCATGATCTATGGGAAGGGGATGAAGGAAACGTGAAGGAAAGAAATTAGGAAAGTACAGAAGAAAGCAAAAAACAAAGACATCCTGTGTGGATGGTTCTGTCTGTTGGGTATGATAAGTAGCTGACAGAATCCCATCTTCATTAGGATTTTCTTAGATTTTTTCCCCACCTTTCTCTAGCTCCACAGGGAAGAGCTCCAGTTTCTCCACCCTCTTCTCCAGCTCATACTCAGCAGAGGAGGCCACGGGATCCACCTCCTCATTACGTCGGTCATAGTCTTCATTGGAGTAGGTGTTAAACACCTGAAAAAAAAAACAACACAAAGAATTATATAAGCTAGTTGCATTAAAAAATGTATTCAGGCTTTATAAAGGGCACATCATACTGTACTAATAGCCTCACAGGAACAGGTTTTGCCTTTGCACATACGACACTAACAGTGCCACACCTGGGAATGTTACATACATTTATACTACTCTTCTTGACAACAGTGGTTGCTCTTTAGGCGAGGGAGTAAATAAGAGCTTTGTGTTCCCAGTTATTGGGAACACAGCACTACTTTTAGCTAACAGCACTTGGATAAACAAGGTCTTTATATGAAAGAAACAACTGCAACCACAAATAAACTGTAATGCAAGGAAACATAATTGCTTTGAGGACGGGGATGCCTCTCTCTTTCTCTGAGCTGTGTGGTCCTCAGAGGAGCCTCTCCTCCCTTGCAACAGTCAGCTGTCACTTCAAATCTCATCCCAACCAAGAGCTCTCACGGCTCCCTGCACCGAGGAGGAAGGAAAGGAGAGGAGAGAGAGCTGTGCACGCTCTTGTCACGACTTTAGTGTGGTGTTCTGTCGAATGCTGTCTGCTGGTGTCGAAGAAAGAGGTGTAAGAATATGCAAAGTGTTCAAGCGCGTAGATTAACATGCATGTAAGTGCAGAGGGAAGCTTGCATGAAGGCATAAGCTTCACTCCGGCAAAACAGGCACCTGCAAACCCTGACTCCAGGCGCTATTAATAGAATCTCAGATTTAGCTTGAAGTGAACCCTTTAGCTGTTTTCTGTCACTCTTTATATTAATTGTGGCCAAAGTTTCAAATACTGAGGTCAGTCTGTGATCAGTTTCACATCAAAGAGAGTGGATATCTCTGCCCACCAGCTAACAAGCTTCTGTTTGTGAGGGGCAGCCAATCAGAAGAAAGACAGCTTAAAGAGAGGAAGATGAGCTAAATTGGTTGTTTTGGACAGAAGATAAACTGGAGGTTTTTGAATCTTGATCTTTGGTGAAATTCAAGAAGAAAATGACATTAAAAATTAATGTAACAGGATCCATTAATTAGACTTAAATCATTTGAGTTATTCACAAAACTGCATCAATAAGTCATCATATAGATGTGTTACTCACTCTGTTAAAGAGATAGTGTGCTGCACGCACAGACAGGGCACACTGAGATGGCATGATGCTGCCAGGATTTGCTCTGTGAGATCTTGCATGAGATCTGCATGACCTCCCTGTAATCAATCATTCAGTGTTATCAACAGCCCTGCATTATTAACACTTCCTTGCACCCAGAAGCACACGCACACATGAGTATATGCACTGTATAGACTGTGCAGAGAATTACAACATATCAAATCAGACACACGCAAACACTCAGCAATCAGTAGCAGACGCCATCACACTCACAGACCCGTTAAACACACCCACGTATGCACACTGCTGACAAATGCTAACACCAGCACTTGCTCTGTCCAGGATGTCCTGAACGCGATGCCACCATTGGCAGCCAGTACATTATCTAATGGCCTCTCTCAGTCACTGTGTGCTATCTACAAACACATTAGCATGTGGCCAGTCACTTGACAGAGAGAGAGAGAAAAAAGATGAGGTCATGAGGAAAGATGAGGACTGATGAGGGTGGATCTGTGAGGGAAGGTAAGCATAGAAGAGTGGGCGGAGGCTCAGTGATGGAGAAAGATAAGGGCAAGCGAGGGACTTCTACGCATCTGGGAGGCAGATGAACTGAATAGGAAGCGGATGGAATAGAGAATAATGGTGACTGAGGGAAAGACTGATGAGATAAATGAAACAGCACACACAAGGGAAATAAGAATAGGTAGGCAGGAAGAGAGTGAACCAGAAACAGAGAAACAGACTGAAACATTTAACAGAAAGCATTTGCCTACAAAACAAAGACACCCGATGGTTATCTGGCTCTAAACAGAAACCCCGGTATGCATCTCCATCCTGTCCAAACACCACCTGGCTTCCAGGCTCAGAAATTCTTTAAGAACAGATAAAATATGTAGAAGGGCTATCTGAAATATAAAGGTCAAGATTCTCTCTCACAGCTACTTCTCTTCTCAGATCGGATGTATAATATCTTCTTGTTCTCCTACAATAATTGGATTTTGTTCTGGGGAAAAAATACTTTTGGATCTGAAATGCCAGTAGAGCGATAAGAGGCTCAAAGGCGCACAAAGAATGATTTGGTACACCGTCGTGTGAGAGTGTGCTTAACCTTGGCAGGATGGCAGAACTGCTGCCTGCTGCTTTTATTACTTTAGGGAGGTGTAAAGTGGCAAGAGAGTAAGACCAGACATGCACCTGGCAAATACTAGCCTGACAGCTGTGGGACAAACTGTTGGGGCCATAGTTTGACGGATATCAATATGTTTACCCATATTAGTCGTTCGGGACTGCTGTGGCTGAATCGATCTCAGCTCCTCCAGTCCATATGTCCAAGGATCCTTGGGTAAGATACTGAACCCTGGGTTGCCCAGTTGTCAGGCAGAGGTGCTTAGGTATAGATAAAAGCATTGCATGAATGTGTTTGTGACTGAGTGTATGAGACATTGAGCAGAACGCGCTGTGTAAGAAGCAGTCCATTTAGTCTAACAAACTGGCTGCGACTTTGACCTCATCATACTGTAATGACAAACCCCTACATTTTTACTTTAGTTATAGTAGCTTCACACAAGGAGAGTTACTAAAAAAGGAAGACTGAAGTATAAGGGACCGTTTCCCCATGTGGTTCTCCCTTGGAAATGGAGCCAGCTTTTGAGGGTTTTAACACAACACGGCCATTTACATGTAAATATATTCATCTATGCTGCCTGCAGTTTCTGTCAAGCTTAACACCATGCTCGGGTCAAAAACAAAAAAACCACGACAGAAGTTTACATTCTGGAACAGCTATAAATCTCCTTGACTCTGTGTCATGCTGCTTGCTGACGGTGATGCGAATGGTCTGTATGAAGATAGTCCACAGAGCCAGAAAACATATCACCTTTCACAATTCTCCCAGTGTCAGTGCTTATCCTCCCACAAACTCATTCATCAACATAAAATACAGGCAGATATAATCCCTTCTCTAAGATCTGGAATACAAACCGCAAAGTACAATCTATCATTCTTAACTGTATCAAAGGATGTCTCTTATCCCCTCTTTTCTTAGACTTAACCTTCATCTGCACAACGCACTGATCAATGCCCTGTGAAATCAAACACACGCGCGTTTCTGTATTTTGCCGGTTAACAAACCTCCAGCAACAGAACAACTGGCGGTTATGTGCAGACTCTGCAGCGGTTCTGCTTGGGCAGGCACTCTTGTTATCTTTTCTCCTGTCCTCGCATTAGGATAAGGGAGTATACTTTGACTCTGAAATACGGTTTTACAGTCATCTGTGGATGATGCTGCAGACGCCGGGACACTGCAGATGCTTGGGAAATCTAAATTGATAAAGCTGAGGCCTCTTACTTAGTAGAAGATCCTCGTTCTGTCCTTGTATTTGAGCGCTTATGCAGATTCAAATGCAAGTACATGAATACAGATTCCTAACAATATGAATGGTATTCATGCAGGCTTTAGATTAAAAGGCCATTGCACACACACAGATGTGTAGATGCAAGCATACACACATGACAGTGATTCATCCACTAATGAAAAGGGCGGTAGTTCATATATACTCAATCAACATCCAAGACATTGGTTTTTGCTGCTAAATGATATCTGTCAGCCACCTCAGCTGGTCTGTAAAGATAGCTGTTGGGTTGGCCTAATAGCTCATATGATGACCGCAGATCAGCCAAGGGATAATACTGAGACTGGAATCTTTAAGATGCTGAGTCTGGAGCCACAGTAAATAAAAAAGAAAGACTATATCCCCCGAGAAAGAGAGAGAAACCGAATGACTCATATGATTCATGGTTTAGAGCAGCAGCAGACACTGAGGCTATTGAACAGTGAACAGGCAATAATAGAGAAATAAAGAAAAGAAGATGGAAAAAAAAAGCTGAGGAGTGGGTGATGCTAGGGGTAATTTGCTCCAGGGCTGTTTGAGTCCTTGCCTAAGATGGCACGGCATGGCGCCCAGTCACGGCGAAAAGCCTCTGATGGTATTAAACTGGGCCTTTGGTGAATTGGTGCCAATGCTGCCACCCGCCCTGTGTCTTCCAGACAGTGGACGCTGCCCAGGGCAAGACGAGGCTGGAAAACCCAGGAGAAATGTTCCAACTGGTGTGGCATGAACCCAACAAACCCTGCGGTGGATAAACTACAGCCTGGCTCTCTCTCTCTCTCTCTTTCTCACACACACACACACACACACACAAAATTCATAGTCTTCTCTGCTGCAACACCTCAGCGTATTTGCATTCCATTACTTCTACCTGTGGCCACCCACACAGACACATTCGCACGACGCCAGGCTGGAGAACTGACAGGTGCTGAAGAAAGTGTCTGGATACTGAGGGGACAAGACAGTCGCTGATGGTGGAAATAAATGAATGTCAGACTCAGACTGACAGCAATAAAGAAGTGGGGATGGGAAGAACAGGGAGCGAGAAAAGAGAGGAGGAAACATAAACATTCAGTATACAACTCTATATAAAGAGAGGTGAGAACATACAGAGATTTACAGTCAACTCAAGGCCAGCCTCTCTATCTTCTTGACATATATCCTCCCTCATCTGGGGAAGTGACACTGACAGGGAATGCCACAATCACATAAGTCAGCGTTTCTTTTTTTAACTTTAGACACCGCTTCTGCATACAAAACAGACGCACACACACTGTTCATACAGGAGGGCAAAAAGCAGATTTTTCATCTGCTGTATCTGCAGCGGGCTTGCTTTTCCTTTCTATCGGCTACTGCACAATACTACAGGGCGCCGCTACTCCCACCAACACCTGAGTCAAGGGCCAACTACAGGACAGGAGACAAACCTAAAGGGAAACTAGACAGAAGAACTAGCTTAAAACAAGTGCATATTATCATATACAACGAGAGGGAGGAAGAGATTAGAAGTAACACAACATGTTGCTTGTTACAGCACATGCCCACTTGCTATGCTATGTAATTCATTAGGCTGCGATAATGACTATGCAGAGAGTGGGACTGCATTTCTACGAATCATAATAACCAGTCTGTGTGATCCGGACTGCTGTGAATGAAGCACAGAACCCTAAAATTATCTTAGAAAGGGACAAAAATGGTTTATAGGGTTGATTTTGTTTGTATCAGCAGATCTCAATCTTGTTTCTGACTCACTATAAACAAGCACATGGTGATGGTGCGGCAGTCTGAACCTTCCTAAGCACGAGCTTAGCAAACGCTGAGAACATTGTGTCACTGAGATGCTGTGTTCTCTGCAGCTTTTTTTCCCCCAGCAATAAAAACTGACAGCGCACTGGTAATATCATTAGCACGTGGCCAGATTGGGTAGGTGGGGGGTTGGTTGATAGTTCATGACACAGTCTGCCATGTGGCAAATGACCAGCCACAAAAACCGCAAGGCACGTCTCGCCTTTCTCGGATCATTAAAAATGCATCCCCCAGGGAGGATCGGGTGGCACCGAAACAAGCAAACAAAAACACAACTGCATTAATAATGGAGTGACTAAGCTACAGGCACGCACAAAATACACGCATGCCCAACATCCGGGTCAAGAGTAGTTGTTCCTGTCAGAGGTAAGAGAGGAAGGGAGTCATGATTGTTTTTCTATTGACAGCATAACTGCTAAAGAAAAACAGTACTTCACTAGACAGCTTGGTTTGAATAAAATAAGTAAAAAAAAACACTGCTTGATACATATTTTCATATAGGTTTTGATACTTTGTAACATGTAACATTTTTGTAACTCTGGTTTAGGTTTAGGGTTTAGGGCATAAGAAGAAATCTGAGGCATGCTACAGCTGAGATGTGCACAGAAACAAGAGTCCTACCAGAAAACCTTTTAGTACCAGTCATCAGCTGGATTATCAGTTATATTTTTGTACTTTGACTCATTTCTGTTTTGGAAATAAATGAACTTAAAGTACCACGCAAAACACTTGAGACACCCTCCATTTTTTATATTTTGCTTCCAAGGAGCCAGAATTTTCTTTTCTTTTCTTCATGTATTAAGTGAGGTTGAGCAATTATTTTCCAGGCTTTTTTGAAGGTCTTTCAAACTTTGTTTTTAGACATTGGCTGCTTTTTAACTCTTTTTCTGTTCAGTCCTAGTACGTGAGCATGTTTTTTGTTGGTTAAGTCACTTAATTTGGATCTATGAATCATTCAAGCTTTAAAAAAAGGTCTGCAACCTAAAGGATGAATCAGTTCTGTGTCTACACATAACAGACAGCTTAGCAAAGAACCAAATTAAAATGGCATCTTTAGGCACTTTATTAGCATCCTGTCACAAAATAATTTGTTCAAATTTCTTTAGTTGATTCTATGAAAAATGTCAAAGATAAACAGTTTGACAGGTGCAAAATGGTATTTTTGCAAAATGGCAAAAAAGGCAGCACGGTGACACGGTGGTTAGCACTGTTGCCGCACAGCAAGAAGGTCCTGAGTTCAATTCCACCATCAGACCGAGGTCTTTCTGTGTGGAGTTTGCATGTTCTCCCCGTGTTTGCGTCCACCGTCCAAAGACATGCAGCTTGTGGGGATAGGTTAATTGGATAATCCAAATTGCCACTAGGTGTGAATGTGAGTGCGAATGGTTGTCTGTCCCTGTGTGTTGGCCCTGCGACAGACTGGCGACCTGTCCAGGGTGTACCCCGCCTCTCGCCCTATGACAGCTGGGATAGGCTCCAGCGCCCCCCGCGACCCTGAAAAGGATAAGCGGAAGCGAATGGATGGATTGATTACAAAGAGCTGTTAGGTGTAAACTTTGTATATCTCAGCATGATGTGCAATGTGTCC
This sequence comes from Neolamprologus multifasciatus, assembly GCF_963576455.1. NCBI lineage: Eukaryota > Metazoa > Chordata > Actinopteri > Cichliformes > Cichlidae > Neolamprologus > Neolamprologus multifasciatus. The sequence goes on along the minus strand of NC_140459.1, from coordinate 20,801,150 downwards.
TTAAAAAACTGGGGAAACTGGAGATGTGGCACGCAGAAGAAGAAGTGTCAGGCCTAAAAAAGCAGATGACGGTTTCTGAAAGTCATGTCCTTAAGAACGTCCAGTAAAGACCTGACACTGGACCCGAGAGAAGCTTCTGGCTCTTCAGCTGATCCATCTACTGTTCACTGAAGCTTCACTGAAACACACTGCCAGCGCAGTAAAAGCATACCTGCACAGTGGAACAATATCAGTCACAAATTAGCATCCCTGGAGCCCAGACTGCAACATTATTGCAGCAGTGTGGGATCATCTTGACAGAGAATGGAAGAGAATCAGCCAGCATCCACAAAAGAGCTTTGAATGTCAATTCTTGAAGACTACTGAAAGAAATTACAAGAAACATGAGTTCAGGCTATGGTGAAGAATAAAAGTAGTCAGACCAAATACTGACTTTCAAGCTTTGTTTAAGCTACTGTCTTTCCATGTATATCTTTCAAAGTCGCTGCACATATTTTCCTAGCAAAATATAAAGAAATGAGGGGTACCACTAAATTCCACAGTATCCTAAAAATTGAATTTTGGTTAAAAAGACATCCACTAAAGCACAAGACTATACTGAGGAAGATTAAGCTGTAGCAGTGCTGCTGCAGACTTAAATTGTATTTACAAATTCCTAAATCCATGACAGTGCTGGATCCAAAATTCAAGCAATGCTGTTACACATACAGTATATCATCACTCAGAAAGACAGATTGCACTAAAGTAGAGTAATCCTTTCTATCAGTAAACATGGTCAGAAAGCAAAGCTCCTGGCAACAGGCCATCTAATTTGAAATGGTCTTACAAGACTGCATTAGTTGATGCTCTAGATAAGGATGTTTTTGGGGTTACGCGTGTTTTCTGTTGATCTGTCTGAATAACAACATTGTTGGACAAACTGTCAAATACACGAGGGAGGACTAGGGCAGAAATTACATCGTGACAAAAAGTCTGGAGCCTCCACTGTCATGTACTATATTAAGGGCAGATAAATGAGCTCCAAAATTCTCAAGAGAAATAACCCTCTCTTAATTCCTTGCATGCCTGACGAATGGCACCGAGACAGCGTAAGTTGTGTATTTTCTCAGTTTTTCAGCATCAGCAACTTTGTCTTTATGTTCTTTCATGCTTCAGTAAAGTACAAGATGAGTGTGCGTACTATTGCCGTGTGCAAAACGCACACGGCAATAGTACGCAGAGAAAACGTGTGTAGGTGGTTTTTGCAACCAAATGTTTGCAGAAGGATCTAATCTGCAAGTATGAACATATCAGTTGGAGACAAATGAGCCAGAGAACACCAATTATTTCATGTATATACCTTATCCTTTTGAAAACATAAAATAAAAGCTCCATATTTATAGTGCTCATCAAGAAACACACAAATGTTTATACTGAACATAACCATCCTTTTTATGCTGTAGACTATACATCTTTCAAAATAGGGTAAAAGGCACCCAGAAAAATGCATCTACAAACACTTTTGCAACACATAAAAGGAGCGACACACATCCATCGTAAAGATTAAAGCTCTGAGTCAGAGTTGTGCTATCATTCCACTCAAGGTACAGAAGCAATGGACAAAATGTAGATCCAGTAACAGACAGCATGCAGAATGGAGTGGGTGATTACACAGACGCTTCAGTGGCCATTTAACTAGTGCTCTACTCACCACATCTGTTTAGTTATATTAGGATATTGCAGTGTTGCAAGTAATGAAAATGCAATTTCTCTAAAGGCAGAAAAAATGTCGTCAAAAGGTGATATAAACGCCCTTCGTTCAGACGAGTGGTAAACAAGAGGAAACTGACAAAGCAGACAGCACACAGAGGTCGAAGACTTCTGTTAAACTCCTGGGGTGCAGTTCAACAAAACAGGGAAAGAAAATGCACTCATGAAAAGGAAAAATCAACATGTAACAGATGTTTGAGCTTTTGGGGTCTACATCAAGTGAAGGCTTGAACATTTCAAGCCTGAGAGGACTAAGAAGGTGAAGTGAACACTGGTTGAGATCAGTGACCCCCAGGCAGTCATCAAAAATTAAAAGAACCTTAGTTACATTCCTATGTCTCCATTATATCCTCAACATGACACCACCTGCAAAGAACACACAGCAGTGGATTAGTGCATTAGAAAACTGGATCTACTTTAATACAGAAGTCTGTCTCCAGACTGGACAACCCAACCACAGGTTCGAACGTCAAGGATAAAACCACCTACACTTCAATGAACATGAGACCTGATTTTCTTCTGTGGGTCACTGTGTTCGCCTTGGATAGCTCAAAGCAGCCATTTCTCACTGGGGCAGTGAGGATGTAACAGCTAGACTTTGCAGCCCCTGAGGCAACTCCGTGAGGCTGTACTTACTGTGGACACAGCAAACTTCATGCTAACGGCTTGATGATGTTTGCCTTGTTTTCTGTTGTAGCACTCAAAATTGTAGCATGATAAGTTATTCGTTATGAAAAATACAAAAGAAATCTGAGGATGAATACCACTCGTCTGAGAATACTTGTTAATACACCAACTGAACACACTTAGACTTTTTTGGGGATATCACTAAAGTCATTATCCAAAGCCAGACATGAATATCTGGTGTAAATTTCATGGCAATTCACAAATCCTTTTTCCGGACTTAAGCGGAACTGGAAAACAGACCCTGCTTTCCCAGCTTCACAGAGATTGATACAATATACTTTTTTGCAGCTGCTCTCAACTCACTCTGCATATTCACAAAGAATGAAAATTGATTGCGTGTCATCTATTCTCTGTAGCTACTATGAAGATTTTTTTTTAAAAAATTAAAGATTTTTATAAGCAGGTCCATTGAAATGACTTATCCACTTTGCTGGATGGGACTGGATGGGCAGGCCTAAGCAGTATTACACAAATAGAGGGAACATTATGTATTAGATTATTAGACGGCTGTAAGACCCTCTTCTCCCACAGGGGTCAAGCTGGACTCGTATGGGGCTGGGGGCTGAGAAAACAGCTTTGTCTCTTTCAGTTTACAGAGAGATGAACAAAAGACAGAACGCTGTTTGTTTCTCGTGTACTGAGAGGAGGTGGGGCGTACGATGGAAAAGTGGGAGGGGCGCATGTTTAATTGTGTGTGTGCGTCTTTGTGGGGTCGGGGGCAGCTTCTCTCTTGAATATTCCATATGATGAATGAGCGTCAGTCCTTTTCATGGGAAACAGAAGCCTTGAAGTTAAAGCCAAACAGTGCATAATCTACGCCTCTTCAACCTGAATACGAGAACAAGCTGTTTAATGTATTTACTCTATTTACTCGTCACTTACTGGTTAGTGAAAGTGCAAGTTGAAAAAAGCAATGCCATTTTTTCTTCTCACACACACACACACAGACACACACACACACACACACACACGTATATAATAATAAAAAAAATAAAAATAAAAATATAAACCTATTATCATATTATTTTAATTTAAATTAATTTCCATCATGGAAATGTGTTTGTGTTTATAAGTTTCATGCATGTGTGATGAAACCTGAGAGGAAAGAAGAGAAAAGAGCAAAAGGACCAACACACGGTAATTAGTGAGCTAACATCACGTTTTTCTCCACAGAATAACTGGACTAATTGTTCTGGTTCATTATAACGTGGCTATAAACCTGTGTAATGTTTGCATTAGCTTGAGTTAGATTTACATACAAGAACTTAAATCTCTCAATCATGACTGCTAATTGATTCTAATTACTTGAGGATAAAGAAGGAAAAATATTTTCCATAATCTCCCAAATCCATCTCCCCAATCCACAAGCAACACTGGCTGCATTGTGCCGAACTCAATACTGAAAACAGCAAAATTCTCCACGGCAGGTGAAACAAATACCATAGTACAGATAATTCTATTTACTGGAGAAGAAGTCAATGTCTACAGAAACAATAACCATTTTCCATTAGCAAAAACGAGATTTTCTATAATTCTATCCACTGTGAAAGCAGAGTGGCATCAATGGTAAAAATGCATGTAATCTTTAGCTATGTCTACTGTAACCTTGCATAACACATCAAGGTTAACCAAAACCACACATACACAAATACAGACACTACGGGTCCACTGTGTGCTGAATATACAGTGCATTTCACAGTGAAGACTCCATAGTTTCACAAACAACTCCCCGAGCAAAGAGGCTCCGAAAGATAAAAAAAACAAAAAACAAACACAGTATCTTGTGAAAATTGTGTGGGTGCAGAACCAGCATGACTAACACATGCATAGATGTTGTGCTTTGACCCTAGCATCACAAAATGGCCACAACCTTCAACACCTATAGCATCCAATAATGTGATATTTTACCTAACTCGGTATACACTAAAGGAAGAAAATGCCAAATGAAAAAAGTCAACTAGGGTCATGTCATTTGTCATGTTTGCATAACCTCATGAACCTCATGTTTTCAAACAACAAAGCTAACCACAAAGAGTAGTTCAGTGGTAACTATAAATACAAGGCCATAAAAAGAAAGCTCTGAATACAACATTAGCTCTCTGTTGTTTTAACCTACTTTTGATAAGCACTGCACAAATGCTTTTATGCCGGATTGCGTTCAAATGTGTTTACACAATTTCGGCTTTCACAACGCTTTTGTGCAGCATTTGGCTTACTGTAATAGGAGCACTGCTGAAGCGAATCTTCCTCTTTGGAGGGATGTCCTCTTTGTTTTCTTCCGCCAGACCAGGAATCTCTGTCAGATCGGACCCCGGGTCATAGACAATGTCCTCGTCATCGTCACCGTAGAGGTCATCCTCGGGATCCGTGCAACTTTCCCCCCAACCTTGGTAACAGGCGTCCCCATCTGCGTTAAAAATCACCCGCTCATTCCCAGTGTATTCCTCATCAGGCTCGTCCAGCTGGTCCTTGGAAGATTTTTCTTCCTTTGAAGCATCTCTGTCCTCTTGGCTTTCCCTGGTGGTCAGCAGCGACTCATGAATGGTATCCTCTAAAGCTTTGTTTGTAATTACAGCACCATGTGTAGGTTTCGAGGATTTGGAGGTTCCTAGATCCTCAGTTTGTTTTGTTGTGTCCTGCGGTTTCTCCTCTTCTTCACAAGAACCATTAATCTGGTTTCCATTGGTGGAAGCACCAGAAAAACGCTGTCCTTCTCCCGCTGTAGCCTCTCCAGCGTTGTCTTGGGTTTCTTCCTTTTGTGGAGCATCTTGTTTGCGCTCTGAAATCTCTACTCCAGGACTCGGGCTCAGGAGGTCCTCCGAAGACGAGGATGTGGGTAACTTGCCCCCTATCCTGTTCCGGTAGGTTCCACGAACTGGAGATTGTCGAAGAGAATCATCCTCACTGACGTCTCCGCCATGGCGCTGGAATCCGTCAGGTGAGTAGAGGGCTCGTCTGCTGACTCCTCTGTATGAAACCCCCTGGTTGTGGTGGTCAGCGTTTTCAAAAACAGCACTGAGTTGGCTGACAGTTGGTGAGGATGCCTCCGTTCTGGAGCACAGAGAATCCAAGGAGTCTGTACTGCCTCGGTTGGACCTCGCCCCTCGCCAGTCATCGAGATGCTCATGGGAACCCCTTTTATCACGGCCGTAGGGAAAGACTGGTGATTGGGACTGGTCGCGTGACTGTTGTTCAAATAGCTTTCTGGTTTCGGAAAACTTCGCCCCGGCACCTCCAATCCTTTCTGCTGATGAGGAATGCTGAAGTTTTATCACTGATCCATCAGCCTTATTGACGAAGTTCGTGGGCTTCACCAGCTTTTGTGGTGAGGATTCATCACGACCCCTAGTCTTAGCAGCTGCATTCTCTGACCCCATTTGCATGAACATGTCCTTAATGCGACTGACGTGTGTGCCATACTGGCGTCCCCTCGGTTGTTTCACCCGCTCGAGGTCTTTGGGCTTTGAGTCTCCATCGAGCCGAGGCTGGTCAAAGGCCTTCTTGAGTGCCTGAAACTCAGCCCGGTAGGCGTTACGGTGGGGGGAGGCACTCCGGAGGCTGGTCCTCTCCCCTGAGGCCTCCGTTTTCAGCATGATGATGCCTTTGGATTCAGAGAAGATGTCAGCATTGCCTTGGCTGCATTAGAGCACCGAAGTGAGGTATCTTGTTCTACTAGTAGTGCCACTCGGTCTGATCCAGCTGTTGTTATAGTTCTTTTAGGCCCATTCATACCTGTAAAGATGAAAGGAGATGTTATAAAGATAGAAAAATGGTTTTGTCGAGTGAAGACAGATAACTGTTTAAACAGGCTCACGATACCACATGGAGTCAAAGTGCCTCCTTTTATCAGTGGAACTTCATGATCAGAATGATGGTTAAAAAGCATGAAAAAAGTCATTTTTACCATCAGCAACACTCTTCAGACACATGAGGGCAAAACAAATTACAGATACTTATGTGTGCAGTAAAAGCTCTCAGTACAAGAGAACTGCAGTTATAAAAGCCAATTGGACTCTAAAGGGCCTCCAAAGATGCTGTGTTTAGCATCACGGAAGAGCTGCGCTGCTAACCCTCTCAGATAATAAATCCTTTGATTTGTGCTTCTTTTTGTTTAAAATGGTACTATGCTCTAGGAAACATGGTTGTTTCCTTCTTCTTTTCTTGCTCGCTTTCCGTTATCTCCCCCACCCTCTGTTTTCCATATGAAGCTGTGACCCTTGTACACTAAGACATCCTTCAACTCTCTAAACCATAACTGACATTATGGTTGTGGCTTCTAAATGTCAGCTCCCAAGCTGAAAAAAAAATGTTGCTGGATGCACTCAACCATGTGTGTTGATACCATCCAATAAAAAAAAAAGAAACATTTAATGAAAGGCCCACATTTGCAATAATACAGGGTTAGAGCAGGGTAGTCGGCTGGTAGTAGTTAAATATACACCTACATCCGTTAATGTTTAATCCTTTTTGGAAATGCACGCCACAGAGAGTGAAATGAAACATGACACAGTAAAGCTGGGATAAAAATACATTATTAAATAAAAAAATAACGTCCATCTGGGACACAGAATCCATTAACCTAAGTTGTGCTGTAACCCGCAGCCTGGATGCTATAGACGCATCAGCAACAGCAGCGGTGCCTGAAAACTAAACGTCCTGGCTCAGTATTTAATATTCACTATGCTGGACTCTTGCAGCTCAGTGTTAACACCTATGTGAAATGCTTGCGTTAAAAATAATAACAACAACAATAATTAATCGGAACTTGGGGATCATCATGTGCTTTGCACCCTCTGAGGATTTTACGCAGGAAGATAATGAGGACGATAACGTGAGAGGTGAAATATAAATTAAGGTTTGTGAACATTGGGATCGGTGTCAGTGGGATCAGACAAACAGGCGCACATCAGCCACACCGCACAGTACATGACAGCTCAGGTTTCCCCCCCTTCTGACACCGTTTCACGCGTATTTATTTACATTCTTCCAACTGCAAATTTCCGCGACATCAACCTCTAACCTTTCTCAATAATTGCAAAATAAACACAAGTTAACCACAGAGCACATCGAGGTTGCTTCACTGTTACAAAAACAAAAGAGTCAGACTTACATTCATGGCTCCGGCTTCGCTGGACGCGCCGCACACATAAACTGTAATCCAGAGGGGAAACTTGCGAGAAATGCGGATGGTCTGCTTGCAAAAGCTATCGAAAATAACATTTCTATTCCGAGCTCGTAAAAAGCCAGCCCGGAGCGGAATCGCCACTAGAAACGTTTGGACATAACTAGAGCCGCTATAACGCCATTGCATTGCAGGCAGTGGGTGATGCTGCCAGTCGCACAATGGGGGTGTCGGTGCAATTTGGGAAGCTCATCTCACTGAGAGCTGCACTGTGGCAGCATTTGCAGGACGGCAGAGTCCGATGTCCGTCTGCAGTGTGGCGAACTGAACTCGCTTAGCTGCAGCTATAGCCGGCGATTTGCGAATGTAAAGCCTCATGTGACAGGTGTTAAAACCTGAAGTGCAGCAATGGTTTGGTCCGATAATCTGCTGCGTGGAGGGGGTTTCAGCGAGCTGCAGTCTGGCATAAATACCAACACACAGCAACTGTAACTTCGCTGGTTCATCAGTGGGATTTGGGTGGGGTAGAGAGGGTCAAGGACCACTCTGACTGTGTGATGCGCGTCCAAATAAGGGTTTCCAAAATGTGGTTCGAGGACCAGAAAGTGGCCTTGAGGAGTTTACTTGGGGGGCTAAGTTTAGACAAAAAACAAACAAACAAAAACAAGTGAAGTTGGATTTCACTCAAAGTTCAGTCTGATGGCAGAATTTGAAGAAACCCTTAAACTGTTTTGTCCATCGCTTGTATTACTATAAATACACATGCAGCTTTTAAGTCAGTCTGACTGGAGAAATGTATAAGGGGGCAGTTTAATCAAACAGCTCTGAGCGCCATCTCACACATCCACCATGAAGAACTACATTAAAATTGCAATGATCTCTTTAGTTAGCCGTCTCTTTCCTCAATTAATTCCTGAGCATTCATTTTTTAAGCCCCATTAAAGAAGATGAGAGTAAAAAAAAAAGAAAAACTAGCTGCCTGGGTTGCATACAGTCAACAGACCCCACCGAAAGCACAGGACTTAATTCATGTGATGAAGCGCTAGAGAAAAGGAAGCTTTGTAAACATCCAAATGTGTGATTATTTTTACAAACAGCACCAAGTTACATGATTGCTGTTGTTGTGTTATAATAGACGGCATTGTTTCTTCTAACTTTATGAAAGCACAAGCTGTGTACGAATTTGGATGAGGCCTTCTGAGGAAAAACATTTGCTTGTTCAGTCAACATTTAACCAAACCTTACTCGGTTAATACAAATGTGAGTCGCAGATTAGAACATAAACTGTTATAAGTTGATTTGGGACACTTCACACTTCAGATGAATTTTCAATAGGTCTACATCAGTTTTGAATTTAGAAAGTGCATTAAAAACAAGTCTTATGCTTTGGCATTACTGCAAGAAACACAGGGAATTAGAGCTTGTGCAGTGCATACATTTACTAAACACCCACCACTGCTGACGAGAGGATTTTGCATTCCCCCCCCCCCCACTGTTCAAAACAAGCCAATTGAGGGCAATTACAATTTAAACTGATGTTCACTGCTACGCCAAAAAGAACCGGATTGGACAGAAATCAGTCTAAGTCAGTATCAAATTAGACACACTGGGGCCTTAGCTTCTCTCCAAGTCACAAATTCTGCGCTTTCCTCCATTTCTAAGCATCATCATACATCCACAGACCTATAGTGGTTGTTGTGATACATTCATACCCAGTCCAAACACTGGCTATGAGAAGATGTTGCTAAGCAACCTAAAAATAATCTTAAGGGGATAAAAGGGGAGGGTGGAAGAAGAAAACAGCCAGGAACTGCAGAACACAGAGGATGGATGGCATCATGTTTATCGCCACTGAGAAAGCCAAGAATCCAGTCACAAATACGAATTTATCAATCAAGAAGCATCCCAGTGACCACTGCTAGTATGTTAGCCAGAATTAGGAGGCTATTCTGCAATATCAAAGTGCCCTCTCAGTGGGAGCTGACATCAAGGGAAGCGTGGGGGGGTTGAATTAAGGCTCCTTTAGTAGATGTGATTGGGAGCCAAGGGGGCCAAAACATGACCATCTGTCTGCTTGGACTGTCTCTACAGGGGGGGAGGCTGGACAGATTGGAGCAGGACTTTCCAAACATGCCTCTGCTGCTTACAGCTGTGCACAGGAGGTCAAGCACTGCTGAGGTGACTTGCATGTTTTTAAGAGGGTGTATCTGTGTTTGCAAGTCCTGATCCAGGAATAAATCAACCCCCCCAAAACACTAAAAACTGTGGATTTTAGTGGGAGGAATGCTTTATTATGACAAATCCCATCAGTCTGAATACAAGAAGCAGACAGATAAACAGCAAAGCACGCACACAGAGGCAGCCACTCCTTGCAAGCAGCCAGATATAATCTAACCGCTCCGAGAGCATCACAGAAACATTTGGTAAAGGCGTGGCGCTCCTATATTCCGATTCCCATCATGTTTTACCATGTTTTTCCATCCAGATGTTCAGCCAATGAGCGGTCCTGCTGTGTTTTCCAGTGAAGGCAGGAGGAGGCGGAGGGAGGAATGCTGCAGGATGCTTATTATTATGGCTGTCAAACCCAGTGGCGATTAGACAAAGCGGTCCTGTTTAATGTAAAGATTCGGGGAGATGATTTGCACCATGTCCGCCGCAGCTGTCGCGGTATGGCTTGGTACGGGTACGTATCGACTGAACTCGGGAAATATCCCGACATCTTTGAAAACGGTTCGGCTCTGGTGAAGTATCCGAGCTAGTTAGCTAGCCAGTTAGCTCGCTGCCGTTGAGCATTTTTTTTCCAAGAGGCTGAGGAGGAGACAAGAGGAAAAAATGGCTACCAATTTGACAGCTAAACCGTTACACGTTATGGATTTTCACAGTGCACTTAGTGACAAATTGTGTTCTCTACGGTACCTTACATTTCCAGCTGTTAGTAACAACGTTTCTCTTGCTAGCTGTGTTTCTTGTCGGTCGTTATTTCAGCCTTTTTCCCCTCTTAGCGCAGGCCTGGTTTATGTAGAACAGGTGTGTTAAGAATGCCTAATTACCTAGCTCCTGATAGTTTAGCAGCTCAGGTTATCCAAAATTTAATGTAGGGAATAGGTTCGTTTATTTCAATACACTGCTCCTAAAAGTCTGCACACTCATAGCTGCCACTTTATTAGGTACTCATAGCCTGTACAGTCTCTGCAATGAGTCCCACCTCCATGAAAGATGTAAGGTTCAATCACTGACCTAAGCCTGAGATATTATTGTGGTTACAATCTTAAAAGAAAAATATACATTCGATTTCCATATCAGGATAGCTTGGAATCAGCAAATGTTGTTAAAAAGTGCCTTTTGATAACAATTAGTTATAAAAAGGCCCAGTTTACTGCTATAACACTGGTCTGCATATATACGTCATTCTTTTTGCTACTGGGCACTTAAGACCAGCTCTTTATTTTGCTTTTTTTTTTTTTACACTGATGATGTTTTGACAATTTTAATATCCATACAGCCTGTCCCAGCTGCCACGGGGCATATGTCAGGGTACATCTTGGACAGATAGCCATTCACACTTATGGGCAATTTAGAATCACCAGTTCTCTAGCTAGGACCATATCCTAAGGTAATGGCACATGGCATGAGGATGTATTGAGACTGCGGTTTGGGAAAGCACTCAGAGGGGACTGGTGGTGGGTCCCGGGCTGGGCAGATTCCCATGTAGTTATGAAAGGCGAAAGAATTGAAAAAGAGAGGGAGGATTTTTACCGACAACATCACGTGGATTTTGTCAGGATGAGAATGTAACAAGTGCACCTTTAGTGACGTTCTAGTACATTTCAACATGTTATCCTCAAAATCAGGATAATAGAAAATTCTTAACAACCTGGATGAATGCTTCCCATGCTTGCTTCCTTTTGAACTCATCCTCAAGCACCAGTTGATGGATTTCAGGACAGACAAAAACACCTTCCTTCATTTTGGCTTCACTTTTCTTGAAACCAAATGCATCGCCCTTTTCAGTCCAGTTGTCTCTAGTTTTCAAATACTTGCGATATTATAACTAAAAAAGGAACTGAGATATTTCACGTGAAAACAGTTTTCAGATTTGAAAAATAGCAAGTAGACTTTGTTAAAGTGCAGGCAAAAGAATCCCAGTAGCAAAACACTTGTTGACCAGTTTGTTTTTTCAGGCTTTGATAAAATGTCAAAATTAAGGGGCCCATTCACAGCACTGTTACTATAGTGTTAACTAACATGAAGAGAGTGGGATATTTTACTCCACAGTCAAAACACACTATAGCTTTATACACAGAGACCTAATACTCATAAATAGAGAAGTGCTATTGAGTTTGAAAGCAGAAGGGCTTTCAAACTGAGAGCTAATCCTTCACAAAGGCTAGTGTCCTGTTGTGCAATTTTTAAGATAGTGTCAGGATCTGCACTGAAATCTAATGGCTTCTTCTCTGACCATATTCCACCTCTCCAACAAGCCACATTAAATTAAGCCTGGCAATCCCGCTTGATATAAATGCGGTAGTCTGTATTGCAGTATTTGTTGTCAAGTCAGTATGCTTACATTTTGTTTAGCACTTTGTCTAGATTGGTTTTAACATTTTGTGAAAAACACCTACGTTAATATTTTAGAAAATATTTAAAACTCCTCTAAAACAATAACTATGACAACAGGCTTTAATTAATGCTGGACGGGTGCAACAGACTGAATCAGGTTTTTGTCAGAGTGCTTTAAAAACTGGGTGTTGTTGTTTAAATTGCTGCTAAAAAAGAAACTTGTTCCATTCATGCTTTTATCCATTGATCCAGTAGTTTGCACTGTGCATGCCTATGACACGAAACACAGCGCTTTACACGGGAGAAATGTCCGTGTGGAGCAATCCGTGGCCTTGAAGCAGAGAGCAGCCGTGTCCAGAGACGGTGAGTGGGTGTGTGCAGTGGTGCACGTCATGTGTTGACCCGCTGTCCCCCTCCCCCTCCCCTCGGTCATAACACAGTGACACGCTCAGCTGGTTCCCCATTAATACTGGCATTATTGTTTTGAGTTGTCTGCCGTCCCCCAGACTTGGCCCACTTTCTTCTGCTGTAGCTGCACTTTAATGAATTTGAACGTCATCTAAACCTTGTCCTTGCTAGAATTAGAATTCCTCCTAAATCATTAACTATTACAGAAAGCAATATTTATTCTGCTTAACGTGATGTCGATACTTTGCAGCACTGTTTTAAAGCTAATGAGCACTGTAGATACATTTTTTATTTACTTACATTTATTGAGCACGAGAGGATGGAACCGGTGGTTTCTTGCCCGCCCTTGTCTTTATCCGTTGACTTCTGCTTGTTGTGACACCAGCAGCGACTTTCACTTCCATATCTGAGAACAGGTCGATTCTCAGACTCTGTTGGCAGAATACTACAACAGTAGCGATCCTTGTTTTCTGGGCTTACCCGCTAAACACCAAAGGAGCACATGCATTCCTCATGACCCAGACTACATGTGCACATGAAGCTGACTCAACAGAACTAAAGGACATCCTTCTGTTGTCTCTCAATCTAGTTTGAGGCCTCAGTTAGCTGGAGCCAATTGAAGGAGGGAGGTTTACTTTTCTTCACGTTGCCAATGGCATTTTTAACTAATCCAGTGTCAGTCGTGACATTATCCCAGTCTAAGGTCAGCCCAGAAAATCATAACGTTGGTTAGTTATTTCCACCACCCCTAAGGTCTGTCAAGCATCTACTATGGTATGATGGCATGTGGGTTAAAAAGTTAAAAAGCAGTGTTTGAATGATTTTAAGCAATTCATAGAGAATATATAGACGGTAGTGCAACATTCCTGTTGTTGGGAAAATCTAGCTTCTTATATGTGTTGTCATGCACATCTTGCCTCACTACCTTTGTCCTCCAACTGAAACTGCTGCGTTAGTATGCAGTGGACAGTTTACCATTAACCTTAAATTGGTGATGTATTGGTGTACGGTGGAAGTGCTGCTGGTCATCAACTCGAGAAGGCCTGGCAGAAAGTCATCCTGCTGCAAATAAGCAGATCTGATGCTATTAGCAAATCCTCGGTGTAGCTTAGTTAGTGATCTCTACTTACACTGGCTGAGCCATAAGTGGAAGCTGCTGCATTGAAACATACTTAAGCTTCACTGACTAAAAAATAAAATTGTCTTCATCCCTAAATCTTTGTTGTTGGATGAAAAGGTTTAATATCAGTAGGTTAAAACAGTTCGTTTTTTCTTGAGGCTGTTCGAATGTCCTACATCTCCCATCTCCGAATCTCTTGCAAATGTTCACAGCACATCCAGTTTTGGGCTCGGACTAAAGCAGCGTAGCCAGGATTTGACCTTGACCGGCATGCTCTGAAAGTGGTCCTTTGTGTGGCGGAGAATTAATGAGGCCCAATGTGTCACATAATAGAATCCGAGGGCGTGCATTCAGCTTTGAGGATCGACCGAAGTCATCAGCGAGTAAGCGGTCTGCTGAGACTGAATGATGGTTTATTTTTGGTCTCAGACTAACCCAGATCCTAATGCGATGGGTGCAGCGGTTGCGGTGAGAAGAGCCGTCGCACAGATTAGTCATGCCCAGGTGGTTTTCTTGAAAAGAGATGTGGTGGATACGACCTCAGGTTGTTCATCTAACACCACATTTAGCAGCCGCTAAATGCTATTGATTATATCTTGCCGTGACTGAGCCCTTGGGGGCTGTAGACACATGGTCAGTTCAGCATCTCTGTCACTGACCACAGCTGTAAGAGGGTTTAACATACATGTGGGACTGTTTTATGTCTTTAGAGTTGCAGTGTCTCACTGGTGTACTTGTAGATGCTGAGGGTTTATTAATTAATCTGTATCTAATGCTCACTTCCCCTTCTCATTGACATGAATTAAAATGTAAATCCTGATATTACGCTCTTCAGTGCATTCTCCTTGAAAGTCAGCCTGTGTTCAGTGTAGAAGGAGAAGAGTACTTAATATTATGTTGCTAATGATAGAAAATGCTGGGTTCATTAGCAGATTAGAAAGGGTTGTAAAACTTGGGAAAACCAGCCACTCTTTGCCTGTGGGAAGGCACATATGTACATAGAGACTTTACCCAGGCTTTTACCTAGTTGCTTAATGTGTCTGGAGTTGTATGTCCGCGGGCAAGAACAGTTCAAACCCCTCTCTCTCTCCCTCTCTGGCACTTCATAGCACAGATCTCCAGTCCAGTCTCCCTTCCTCCATCTTTGCAAGCCCTCCTCCCCCTCTTCTTCTTCTTCCTCATACACTCGGCCTCAGTCTCCCATGGTGATTAAAAATTGAGTTCCCACCCACTGTGGCACAGAGAAGGCAAAAATCGAGAACGGAAAGAGAGAGCGAGAGAGGGAAAAAAAAGAAAACTCTGTGCTAAAAAAAAGCTGTGAGGTACACAAGCAAAAAAAAGATGAAGCAAGAGAGGAGGAAGTAATGAAAGAGAAAGACACAAAAGGAGGGAGAGAGAGGGAGAAAAATGGGTAAATCACCCCCGGTCTTACATTGTGTAAATTTTTGTTAAGGGGCTACCATTTCCCTAGTGATGCCCTTCACAAATAAAGACTAAATGTTTGTGTTTGAAACGGAGCGGGGGCTAAAAAGACAGCACAATGGAGATCAAGTGGGGGGGAGGGCGTTAAAAGAACTCTGTACAATCTGAGTGACTCTCATTACTGCTGCTTTCACTCACAGTACCTCAGACGCTTTTCCTTTCTTTAACTGGTTTTGTTAAGCGCCTCTTATTTACAGAGCTGTAGTCTGTCTGAGCAATAATCTGAGTTTTTCTCTTCACACTTGTTGACGTTTGTGGGAAGTGAATGCTTCTACCTTTACAAGAATGCAGATGCCAGACAAGAGAAACGGATAGAATAGATCACCGCAAACACTTATTGATTTCACGTTTAAACTAGTTTAACATTTTCTCTTTTTTTCCATTTGCTGTTGCTGGCAGGACATTAAAGTGGACTTTTTGTGCTCATTTTCAACTAAATATATTCAAACGCGTTTATCTCAAAATGACTTTGGGTCAATTTTTGTTGTTTAAATGTGGTAAAGGCTATAAATAAAATAGATATGACAGTCTACACAAAAACATTTGGACATCGTGTTTATTGTGTGTACCAAAATATGAAAAAGCACCAAGGTCCACTTTATTGATGAATAGTACGCATACAGGAAATGTTCTGCTTACTTCTGTTGTCTTTAAAATGTGTGTTTCAGTGGTCACCATCCTGTCGAGGTCGCACGCAGACCGTAATGTCTACCCGTCTGCAGGCGTGCTGTTCGTCCACGTTCTGGAGAGGGAGTATTTCAAAGGAGAGTTTCCTCCTTACCCAAAATCAGGTATAACGCTGTCACATTCACACTGTGATCAAAAACATGTTATTATCATGTTTGTATAGTATATCATCAATATATCTGAATATCTAAATACATCTGAAACATTTGTAGAGGTGGTGATTGCATATAAACTCCATAGAGCGCTGCTTATTTCATAACGCAGCAAAGTGGTCTAAACGTTATTGGCCCACCTACCGTTCCACTGCTCTGTCTGTAGGTGACCCCAGCAACGATCCGATCACCTTCAACACCAACCTGAAGGGCTACCCCGACAGGCCGGGCTGGCTACGATATATCCAAAGGACCCCACATAGTGACGGAGTGCTCTACGGTTCTCCCACTGCAGAGCACATTGGCAAGCCCACTGTCATAGAGGTGGGTGGTTGGATTGTGAAAAGAGTGGAGATTAAGTAATTTGTGCTGCTGCTTATTTCAACTATGGAAAGTGACTTCTCGTTTTTGTGCCAAAAGTCTTGAGCAAATTTAAAACATTCAATGAAATCTGTCAAGTTGTAGTCTAAGGATGAGTTGGAATTTA
This sequence comes from Neolamprologus multifasciatus, assembly GCF_963576455.1. Lineage (NCBI taxonomy): Eukaryota > Metazoa > Chordata > Actinopteri > Cichliformes > Cichlidae > Neolamprologus > Neolamprologus multifasciatus. The sequence continues at coordinate 20,784,696 of NC_140459.1, read as the reverse complement.
TTTCACTGAGCCCAGCTGATTTGCATATGTGTTTGGAAGCGACGTAGTACTATGTTACTCTTACAGATGCTAGACTTAAATTCCTTTATACTTGTTATGCTTTCCCATAAGCTACTGTACAAATTCTTTTCCCAAAAGGCTTAAAGTGTTCAACGGTACCTCAGCTGGGTACAGAACCCGGGTCGTGTATCTAGCTCAGCCTTGTCCGGAGAGCCGCTGCCTTATAAGCAAGACTGATCTGGGCTTAAACTTTCACCTCTGTGTCCTACAGATTACTGCCTATAACAGGCGCACTTTTGAGACAGCGCGGCACAACTTGGTCATAAACATCAAGGCTGCAGAAGGTAAGAGGAACTTGTACATAAGAGCTTAGAGCAAACTGAGATCAGACTGCGCAGCTTCGCTGATTAAATCCTGGAAGCACACTCAGTACTTGGACTGTGTAATGAGCTTCCCTTAAGAGAAAATGTTGTCTTTGATTACTTTTATCAAGCACAACCAAAAGTTCATCGTTGGTCTTTGAATGTAAATACAGCAGACGATAAAGTAACATCACTGCACTGAGTAGCTGTTCTGAAGCTTTAATAAGATAAGTCAATTTCATGTCAACTTGTCAAAAATCTGCGGATGAAGGTTATGTGATAAGATCGTTTGAAGCTTTGTAAGATCCCAAAAGACGCAGGGATAAGTAGTAGGATTTAAGAGTGTAATAACGGACTGAAACAGAAGATGGCAGCACTGCATGTACAAGGATGCCAGCTGCCGTTAAACCCTGAAGAAGAAGAAGCTGTGTCCCAGAATTCATAGCGCAGCCCAGCTCAGTTTCCAACAATGGCGGCAGCTAGTTAGTTTTAATATTACTCTTATTATTCTTTCTGGGTCACAAAATAAACGTTTAGGATATTTTCAGGCGAGAATGTAGCTGTGTAAACCTCTGCTCAGTTTATCAAGACACCACATATTTTCAAAAGCGCTCCGACGTTTTCGGAGACGTCTGTTACCCACTAGCTCGATAGCTAGCCGGGGGCAAGGCTCACTAGAGCCCGTGAGAACACCAGACACCCGGCAAATCGTTTTTCAAGCCCACTGTCGTCTTTCGCTACTCAGGTTAAACATATATAAGTCACTTAGATAACTTACAGATGTTATTGTTTGGCTTTTTTTTTTAGTATTTTATTTGTACCAGAGTAAATCGGTTTGGCTGATATTAAAGTTATAGTTTTTACACAGCTGAATAAACGTCAAGCAGACAACTGATTATCAGAAATGTGAGATGCTCGAGAATATACTCCGGTATCCTGTTATATTTTAGATAGCAAGGAGTTTATTAAACTTCACCGAAACAATCTGCAAATTTCATTAAAATTTAATAAACTATCATCTTGTTTTTATTTTTAGTTAGCGCATACCTTAAACACTTAAAGTTGTAAGCTAATGATAGTTATATAAGATCAGATGCTTGCTGGTGCAATAAGCTGTAGTTTTACGTCCAGTGGATGCATGATCTGATTAGTCGACTAATCGCAAAAATAATTGGTGACTAGTCGACTATCAAAATAATCGTTTGTGGCAGCCCTAATAAGATCATAATGTCTTGAAAGGATACTTGAAGGACTGTATAGTTCTAGTGAAGTGTCCACTTCAGTCAGTCATGGTGAAAACCCCACACAATCCTACCTCAGAGTTTTCATTGTATTGCTGTGGAGAGCATCTCTGCACCTGTGCTTCTGTAGATTTGCTCACTGCCATATTGACCCATCACAGTACAGGCAGTACAGTATGAACTGAGTCAGGGGGAACGCTCAGCAGCTGTTCAAACTGCTAATGTAACATCACTCTCCCTGTGCTGTGATGTCATCTGCCATCTGGCCCCCGAAGGAAGCAGAGTCATAACAAGGCAGCGCAGGCAAAGCAGTGTCCGGTGTACAGACTGGTAAAAATCAGTGTCAGCTACTGTTACCTCAGCCTGCTGCCTTTAACCTCTTTAAGTCTTTCTCTCTGACTGTGTCTTTGTCTCTATGCACAGAGTTCCCCCTACCTTACCAAGCAGAGTTCTACATCAAAAATATGAATGTGGAGGAGATGCTGGCCAGTGAGGTGCTGGGAGACTTCCTGGGAGCGGTGAAGAACGTTTGGCAGCCCGAGCGGCTGAATGCCATCAACATTACCTCGGCACTGGACCGCGGTGGCCGGGTGCCGCTACCTATTAACAACTTAAAAGAAGGGTGAGGATCTGGACGTGGGTCTCATCTGAACAGAAACAGAAAACATTTGTGATTTATTTATTTTTTTAAAGTAATCCCCTACTTACATATTTTCCTTTACAAGGATTCAAGGATAAGATTTAGCTCTACTCGGTTCAGCTCATCTGTCCCAAATCTCTCCATGAGTGACCCCCTTCACTTCTCTAAATTAAACAAATCAACAGTATTTTCATCCCACTCACATTATGTTAACATTAATTTAATTGGGGCTTTGGGGATCCTCAGTTTTCTGTAAATTAGATGAAAGCACGTAGCCGTCTACATCGATATGCTGTCAGTTCCTTTAACTCAGATGGGAATAGCCAGCATGAGCTGCCATAAGTTGTTCATCAAAGATTTACGTTGGAACTTGAAAGCATCTAGCAGAGCACTCAGCAGGAGAGAACACTTGATTATTACAAACCTCAGCATAAACTTGTAAAATTAGACTCCATCTTCTTCTTCTCTTCTCTCCTCTAGCGTCTATGTGATGGTCGGTGCTGATGTTCCCTTCTCGTCGTGCCTGCGGGAGGTGGAAAGCCCACATAACCAGCTGCGCTGCAGTCAGGAGATGGAGCCCGTCATCAGCTGTGACAAGAAGTTCCGAGCTCAGTTTCACATCGACTGGTGTAAGATTTCTCTGGTGAGGATGCGTTCCAACAAATTCACTAAAAATGCATTAAAATGCACTAAAAGTATGCAACCTCTAATTGATCTTTATGTCTTTGTTTTTTTTTTCTTTTAAGGTTGACATCAACAAAGTAGTCCCAGTTTACGTTACACGTCCCGAACCCGGAACAGGGATCCTGCCCGAATTCGGGGAGTACAAACCCCCGTCCGAGTCTCTGAAAAGCCGGGACTACTTTTCCGACTTCCTCATCACGCTGGCTGTTCCCTCCGCCGTGGCGCTAGTTCTCTTCTTCATCCTCGGCTACACTATGTGCTGCAGGCGGGAAGGGGTGTAAGTGTGCTCGGTCTTAACATTTCTATGCAAATTTTGCACCAAATACCCCAATAAGCAGCCAAAAGTGTACGAGAACCATATGAGAGACAGCAAAAATAAGCCTGAAAAGCTCAGTTAGCTGTAGGATAACTGAAAAAGAGTGGAAATCTGGACTTTAACTGCAGCTTGTCATTACCATGCAGTAGTTAAGTTCCTCATCACTGTTTGTCTCGGGTCTCTGTGACTCTTGTCATCTGCATCTTGATGTTTTGAATCATAGCCACACATGGATGATCAGTCATCCTCATCCATCGTTTACAGGCTGGGATAGACGTGTGCCTCCCCTCCCCTTTTTGTTTTTTCACTCAGTGTTCCACATCATGTCCACCTTGTCTTTATCAAACAATCCATTCATTCACTTGTGTGCAGATGTTGCTTTACCTATTAATATTAGTATTTAATTCATCCATTTTGTTTTGTTTCTAGGGAAAAAAGAAACATGCAAACACCAGAGTAAGTGTTTTACCTCTCCTGTGTTCTTCTTTTAAATTTTATTTCTGTTCCCTCCCCCTCTGTTTTTGGTTTGCAGTTTTGGTCATTTATGTTGTCATTCATGGCTGTTTCATGTCCATTCATACGCTCATACGTGCGTTGGCATTGGCATCCATTCATTCAGTGGGCTGCTGAAAAAAATGTAATGACCAGCTGTAGGATTATCAGAACTATGTACTCAGCATTACACCTAAAATTTAATTCAAACAAATGGAAAACAAACCCCAAAAAATAAAAAAAGAACAGCAGTAGGTGAGGTTGGATGTTATAGTTCTGTTTGTGCATGCACAAACTTGAGTGCACATCACTTAAGCTTTGATGAGACAACCCCCTACCCATGACACAGAAACGTGCTGCAATACGAATTCACTGCTTCTCCCCTCCTCCAGCATCCAGCTGGTTCACCACAGCTCCATCCAGAAGTCCACCAAGGAGCTGAGGAGCATGTCAAAGAACAGGGAAATCTCCTGGCCGCTCTCTACGCTGCCCGTCTTCAACCCAGTCAGCGGCGAGGTGGTTCCACCCATCCACCCCGACAACTACGAGACCACCAGCATGCCGCTGATGCAGACACAGGCGTGAGTTCAGGGATTTGGTGGGAAGCATAAGACGGATGGATGAGTACAGCCACACATACGCCCACACTCAATAGCAGATGCAGATATGAGGCTTATAGGTGTTAAATGGAAAATATAAGTTGGAACAATGCCATGTTGTTTCAAGCACTTTCCAACTATGTGGTGTTTACAACTATAGCTACAGAAAGCAAGTCAGGCCTTTGGAAAGTACAGCTAGAGCTTAAGAGCTTCAAGCTGTCCCATGATTTCTCCTAATGGGCTTGAAACTAACAAAAAAACCCAAAACAAACATTTTTATAACATGCTTTGGCATAATATTGTTGTTTATGATTTCAGGAATCTGCAAAACCAGATTACGATACCACAGCAGCGGCCATCAGGTGAGAATCTTAAGACATCCTTCTTGTAATATGAAGCAGCTGAATGGTTAGAACTCTCAGGAACATATGTCAGGAGTATATTTCCAGGAATTCTTTGAAATGATAGATGTTTAACAGCAGCTCATAGCATAGAGTCAGCGTACCTGGATGTCTGCTATTGGTAACACACTCTCTCTTGCCGAATGTTCATCAGGACTTCAAGTGCAGTAAAGCATGCCTCTGAAGGTTTAAGCACCTTCACAGTAAAAATGACTTACAATCCACTTGCCTTTATATTACTTCTCACTAAATTCAGTTCTTGGACTATACTGGCATCAATAATGTGAATCCATATAAAACCACTTGGCTTCTTAGTTTCTTATAACTTCAGTCTGTTCCTTCTGCATCACTGCACCGTTATCATCTGCTGCATAAGCCGACTAATGGTGACGCTGGCATGTGAGCGCCCTCCTGTGAGCACGGGTATCAGCTGCATGATGCACTAACCGAATCCTCTCTCTGTTCACTGCTAACAAAGGAGATAACTATGTCATGTCAACATTTCGAAGGCTGGAGGTAGGTGCTGCCGGCTGTTCATGATTTAAAGCTGAGATAATTTGGGATCAAAGCAGAGAAGCTGCAGGAAAAACTGTAAATGTTCAGATTTTTCATCTTCCCCCATATTTATTTCACTATGCTAAAAATGGTTGTGTTGCAAAATCCAGAAGACATTACTCTTGAGAGAGTGGTCTAAAGTAAAATTCTAATTTCCCCTCTGAAATTCTGGACCAATTGTCCAAAAATTAAGTGAGCATCATCTGTGAAAAGTTTGAACTGTATCCATAGGTGGCACTGTAATAATAAGTAAATAAATAAGTAATAAATAACTTTTGCAGTTATCTCAAACAGAATGTGGTCTGGAGTAAAATTCTAATTTCTCCTCTGAAATTCTTGGACCAATTATCTAAAAATTAAGTGAGCATCATCCGTGGACTTTGTTGATCTGAAGTTGAGGTTATGAACTTCAAAACGTGATCAGTCTACCGTGATGTGCAGTGTCTCATTGTAGTTAGCATCAGCATTTTTATTTTGCTAAATGTCAGATCATGCTTTAATAAGCTATTTAACACCTGCAACTAACGGAGCGTGATGCTTTTGCAGGCCTTTAAATTAGAGCATAAATTTATTATGCTTGCAAGTCAGCTACTGTAGGAAGGGACCAGGCAGGGTACAAACTGTCAGTCCTAGTTGTCAATAGCATGCATCAGTTACCAGCGAACAATAAGCACTAACAAAGTGTGTGCAGTCTGTTTGGATCCCAAGCATTGCTGCTTACATCTGTATTTAGTGTTAGATTTCTGGAAGTTTTGTCACGTCTCTGTGGTTCAGCTGTTGCTTTCACTGTGTTCCAGGTAAATGGTATTCCTGAGGAGAGAAAGGTGGCTGAAGCTCTGAATTTATGACCAGAAGCACCAGTGTTGCAGCTGCCCCTCTTCCTTTGTCCTAAAATTTGTGCCAACCTGCATGTGTTAGCGGTGAAAATTTTATCATCCACTTGCGCACTTGCACCTTGATTAGTGAGTGTGAAAAAGACCCGAGGAGCTTAGCCGATTATAAAGATAACTTAGAATATTTTGGAATATCCGTTTAAATGTTTAAAGTGTGATTAATATGTTTGTATGTCATACTGCTTTGCCCAGCGGACCTCTCGGGGCGTAAGGGTGTTTTATATTGAAATGCTTTCGTCGCCATGTGTTAGAACATTTGTTCAATGTGTCACATGATAATAAACTCTTTCAAAATAACTTTCTGTCCCAGTGGAAAACAAGAAAAAACACCCCCTTCCCACTCCATCCACTAAAAGAAGCCAAAACAGCACATTTTTATGAAGATATTCTTAATGTACAACAGAATAAAGGCATTTATAAATAATATGGATACATTTCACATTTTTTTTTAAGACATCACAATTTTTTTTAATACATGTAATATATTTCAAAAGAGGCCCTACACGGGGTATAAATAGTTGTTGCTTTTACATGACCAAAGAGATCAATTAAGGCCCGATACATTAACCAAATTTACTGTATCGCGGTTGTTCACTAATAGATGAGAAAACCCCCCAAACCATCATACAGATCAGTAAACTTTACACACCAAAGAGAATGGAAACATCTATATGCCATTCTTATCTGTACAATGAGGTGCTGAGTGGTTAAAAATTAAACATTTACTTGGCTCTCTCAGTTTGAGAACAGAACCCAAACAACCAGAAAGAAAGACGAAAGCTGCGCATTTTGCGCAAATTGTTCCGCTGTGAACCCACATTACATAAATTAATAGAGGATGACTTAATGTTTTCTACCTGATGGCAGCTGAAATAAAAAATTCATTTGCAATACATCTTACGTTATATTGTCATAAATCTGCAAACGACATTTGATTGAGCCAAAAAAAGAGAAAGAAAAAGAAAAGTGCATTGAGTGCACTGGTACTGTGCTAAACTCAACGTTAAACGCTGAATATTACCTCAACAAGTAAATAGAAGGGGGAAAAAAAGCAGATCTTAAAATAAAATTATCTCCCCCTCACGTTTGCCAGGACAAAAGGGGACAGACACCGCCTGAATATATGTACGACAGTTTTCCTTAACAGTAATGTCAGCTCACTCAGTGCATTACCTAGTGGTTTCTAAATGATGTGGTTGTGGCCCCCCCATACAAAGTGCCTAAAACATGGAAGTTTATGATCACAGCTGCATCACAGATGTAAGTCTTCATCTGAAGATGTACTGTAGGTATAAGCCACTGGGAAAACCCCCAAAACAAAACACCACACAGTCTTTTTAAAAGGCATCACTAAGACATCACTTCAGTCACTCATTCACTGACTACAGTTCAGTGGCTGTGGCAGCTCAAGAAAAACAGATGGGTAACAATTTAATGGAAATTAAAAAAAATAATAAAGTGTTTTATGAGGCATTGGGTAAACATAATTTCTATCATGTACTTTGAAGGAGGTATGTGGAGCAAAATCCAAGATCAGTAGAAAAGGAAAAAAAAAAATAAAATAAAAATCTCTCAGGCTATGTAAGTTAGGTTGAGATCAGGTGACTATAAAGGAGGGGGGGGGGTCATATTGCTTGTGGGAGAAACCACTCCCATAGGGACAAATTTTATCGTTGGTTTAAAAGGCGGTCACTCAAAACAACTTGTAAGTTGATTTACAGCGCCCCCTGCAGCCTTTTAGAGCCACCACAGCCCCTTTCTGCAGAGGTCAAAGGTTTTCCTTTAATTTGTCACCCAGCAGTTTGCTTAGAACAGCATGTGAAACCTGGTACACTTTCTGCCAGAGGTATGAGGCATGTTTCAATGGACATTAAAAAAACAATAACAGACCAAAATTACTGCGGAAGCAACGCTGTATAAAATAAATCTGTCACTACTGTACAAATATACACCGACTAGGAAGTAAGCTACAGATGAGACAAGACGGCTAAAAGGATCAACCTCACCATCAGGTAATTGTCTATGAGGGTCTGGGATGGGTACAAAATTGTCTATAGAACACTTCCGTCACAAACAGCAGTCGCAGAGTATAAAATAAAACAAAGCCAGCCCCCACCTGCCCCACCCTCCCTCCAAAAAACCGTATAAAATATAAACTTAATTTAAATCATTAAATACTGTACATGTCACATAGAATTTCAGCGCTACAGCAGGTGACCACAGCCTTTCAGCAAAATTACGCACAAAAAAAGAAAAAAAATAAAACACAGCAAAAACACGTCGAAGGATATTCCAACATATTAACCATTGCACTCCAAGTTTTCTGACTCTAGTCACTCTTTGATCATCCGAGCCAGTCGTTGGTCCATATATCTCATATTTAGATATCCGACGCAGTTTGAAATCACCAGGAATACTGTACAACGTAGTGTTGATGATAAAAACGCAGCACAATTTAACGCATTTGTTGTAAAAGAGTAGATATCTGAATATGCAGGTTATGGATCCACCTGAGTGAAATCTCCCCTTCAGCTGCTACTGCACAACATGGACGGAGTATGTGCCAGGTGATCCCTCCCAAAGCGATTTACAGGAAGTTCTGAATGTAACAAAAACGTATTATCAGCGTTTGGCTAAACAGACGCGACGCTGCCAAATGCAGCAGGCATGAGTCTTAAAATGAGGACGTCGTGCTTTGTTTTTTTAGATTCTGCATTTCCAAAATCCTGAAACCAGATATTGTAAACATTTCATTGTTTTTTTTTTTTGTGTGTGTGTGTGTGTTTTTTTTTAAACTCCTTTCCCACAATTTGGGCTGTTAAAGGAGTGACTCCTTCTCTGTTGGGCATTTGTCTTTTCTTCAGTGTGTGACTTTCACAGCAGTCAGAAAAGTATGGACTCTGGTCAAATGTGGCCAGCAGACAGACTTTGTTCTCCCAAGGGTCACCGCTGCCAACATCGTCTCACCAGTAGCTAAAACACAAGGCTGCCTCCCGACTTCCATCTGTACCTCACTTCAATCTCAGCAGGGTCTTAGTGGGTCTCCCGCCCCTCCCCCAGATCCCCTCAGGAGGCGTCCATCAGGCGCCAGGTGTGGGCTGGCCAGCCCTGGACACCAGCAGTATAACGAGACTGACAATCCCCATGGCCCCCAGTCTCTTCAGCAGAGCCATGCTGTCTTTGGGGATGACCACCTGGGCCAGGTCATTGGTGATGAGGGAAATCTCATGAGCCACACAAACAAAGATGAAGGTGCTAACCAAAATGTTGAGGGAGGGGTTTCCTGGGATGAGAACCAAAATCCCCTTGGTGTCAGCTGCAAGCCATATGTGGTACTGGCAAATGAAAAGCTGTGGGACACAAAAAGCAGGGTTTTAAAAAAAAAAAAAAGCAAACACCTCTCATAAGACTCTAGTCTTTTGTGATTGGAGATTTATTTAAGGGTTATATTGCTAACTGTGACTCTAAAGCAAGGAGGACCTTACCTCTAAGGAGATCTTTCCAAACCATGCAAAGAATGAGCTATATATAGAACGGGCATAGCCAGGAATGTTCCTGATGAGAATGAAGGCCAAAATCTGCCCACAAAACAGATCACAGACATTTTTAGGAATCCAACCGTGATGTTACAACAGGTAAGTCATGCTTATCACTAGGGCTGTGCGATATGACCAAAATCTCATATCCCGATATAAGAATTCTATCGTCCCGATAACGACATAAATCACAAAAATGTAACATTTTCTGTAAATTCTGTGAATCTCAACTTGCGGGAAGTGTTTCCAGCTGCGCGTCATCTAGCTGGAGTCGAGTGTTTTAACAGATGTATAAAACTATACATTTTTAGACATAAGTTGTAACGGCCGCCGTTTTCGTTGTGAGTATTTCTTACACGGCGTGCTGCGGGGAAAAGCCTGTTCTAACGTTTGAGTTTAAGGTCTATTTATTAGCACCTGGCGGCTCTTTTTTAATTCTCATCTGTAAATAATCTGCTCTTTCACGTGATTCAGTTTATTTTGAAAAGTCTCAACAGGATCTTGAGCTTTACTGTGAAAGGTTTATGTGGAACATAATCAAGCTGACAAGCGATGGTTTTACCGTCGTTGTTGCTAACCACAACGCATAAAAACAGGCGCTTGTCCGTCTGTAGTGTGGTTATATAAAATATAAGAGTAAGAGAGAACTTTAAGAAATTAATATAACCACTACAGTGACCATCAAAACGATGAAAAATATTGCCGTAAAGAGTTTATTTTGCGACACCACGAAACAAACAATAGCGTAAAATGAAACGATAGACGTTTTTATATCGTCATCCAATATATATCGTTACATCGAACAGCCCTACTTATCACTAAAAAAGTAGCAGGCCAAGCATGTTGAAGAACTGTAAACACTAAAGTGGTGTAAACAGACGAATGGTTAAATATAGTAATGGTGGCAATATATGTAGAAAACATCTTTTCCAGTGTGAATTGACTGTAGATAACATGGTGAGCTATTAGGCTTGGTCTCACAATCATATCAGACTGTCATGAAACCATGTTAAGTAGTAAATTTAACTTCATGACTCAGATGACATGGGCCAATACTACGAAGAAAGCTCATCATATCCAGGTTATCTTTCCATTATCTGGATTCACTTTGCCTAACACTGGGAGGCATGATAAGCAGTCAGACACAAAGCTAGTTAGTCAGTTAATCCAGGATTGAATCTTTAAAAGACACCTTTAGCTTTTATTCTCTCAGCTGCAACATCAGTGATGTTTGAGAGCAAGTAAAGAATAAAAGTAAAAGAATGAATTTAAAATTAGACAACAGAAAAAATAAAATAAAATAAAGTTGCCTCTAATAGTTTATATTTCTTACTAATCAGAGAAAGGCAAAGACATTAGACACTATTAGAAAACTTTCTACTGAAAGGTCTAAAGTTGGTCTGAAAGACCAATCAGTTCTCTATTTTCCAGAGAACTGATTGGTCAGCAGACAGTGATTTCACGCCTGATGATCTCTAATCTTGTTTGCGGTGCAGGTTCCCGAGGCAATATACCCTGAAGTTACATGCATGAAACATCACAGTGCAGGCCTCTGATGTCAGGGTTGTTTCCAAACATGTGAATTAGCCAATCAACACAGAACAGTGGGCGAAAGCGCAGATGTCCCAAACAGTTGAGACATTAAACTGTCTTTAACCTTCCAGCTTTTTAGCACAAACTCTGTATATTGTTCATCTGAGCTAATGTGAGAATGAGGCATTTAAGGCCTTAGCGTCATCCGTCCTGCCTCCAGGTGCCATCTCTTAACCCAAAGTCAAATGCAGGATTTCCAGCAGTAACAACTAATTGGACTCAGAGAAACTTTCAGACTTGATCGCACCAACACTTCATGTGTGAAAAGCCAAAGAAACAAAGATAAAAACTGTACCTGGACCACAGATATATAGGGATGCATCTCGTTGCACTCAGTTTTGGTTTTGCAGCTGCTTGCCCATATTGAGTAAGTCTAGAATGACGTGGAGAAGATTTTAAGTGCCACGTTTTACCAAACAGTCAGTAAGTTTTGGTAACGCACACGTTACCAAGCTGATACTGTAATCTCCAGTTAATACAACAAGAACTTTCCAAGGCTTTGTCACATAAGTAAACATGACTCCTTTTTAAGCATTCCCTTTTGCACATTGTGTTTATTACTTAAATATACAAAGAAAGAAGTCTAAATTTAAAAAAATAAATATTTAGCATTCGATTAGAAGAATTATGTAACAGATGATAACTGGTCTAAATTAAGAACTAACGCTCAACACGGCTATTTTGGTAAGACTCAAAATATGTGAAATGCAGACTTACTATGAAGGAGACAACAGAGAGGAAGAGGAGAAAGTTGGAAATCTTGGCAGAGAAGAGAGTCTCTCCTTTTCCCTCTGACAGCACCTGACGCTTCTGCAGCACCAGATAGATGAAGGCAAATAACATGCCATGTATCACCGCCTGCAGAAGAGTGCCAACACATTAAAAGATTACAGCAAAGGCCAGAAAATTTGTTATCATTTGTTAAATTTTATAAAAAAAAAAAAAAAAAATCTAAAAAAAAAAAAAAAAAAAAGGAGGGGGGGGGGGGGTGTTCTGTCATGTGTAACATGAGTGGACAAAAACCTGGCTGCACCTTGAGGAAACACATTTGACTTACAAATCGGTCCAGCTTCCATCTGAACCACCACTCGTGGATGCTGCCATTCAGCTCGAAGAGCTTAGAGATGGGCCACACAGAGAAGACGCGCTCAAAAACACCCTGGAGTCATAATGCAAAACACAGAAATTCCATAAAGCAAGTAGCATTTTAAAAATGGAGTAAACATCTGATTTAAAAAATAAATAAAATAAATCATAGCACAGCTTAGTGGTCAATATGGTGCTGCGTGAACAACTTAGGACATGTGACCATTTACATCTCCTAAACTTAAATATGCAATTAAAAGAAAGAAGAGTTACACTTAAGAACAATTTCAGCTGACCCACCTGGGAAAAGGCAAAAAAGCAGATGAACATCAGGAGGCCCAGTAACTTTGCCAAGACCCCAAAATGCCACACGCCACTACCTGTCCAACAAAGAAGACATATGAAATGCAACCCTGCTGCTTGCACTTATGACATGAATTAATCATCTGTATTCATTCACACAGTGCAGGACACGACTGAGCGGAGAATATAAAAGTCAGTAATTTGACACCTACTGTTAGCCGTCTTCTGAAGGATCTGAGGCCACATAGCCATTGTGGTGTAGATGACAACAAACCAGAATGTGACCAAGGGAACAAAGTAATAGAACTGGTACGGTCGGTCCATTACCACACACAGCACCAACACCAGGAAGTTCAGACGGAAAAGCACCTGTGAATGAATATGACACAAACACCTAAGCAGATACCCAAAAATCACACTATTTATCTGAACCCAAATTATTCTGTAATAACAATCATAATGTTATTGTCACAGCTGCCATTTTTAAAAATCACTCAGTCACTGAATCCCTAGTTTTGAGTTGAAACGCCAACACTTCAACTTAAGTTTTATTTTGGTGACGAGATCTAAAGTCACAGGGAGCCAGTGTGGAGTGGAGGACAAGGACGGTTTTTGTGTAGGTGAGTGTTCAATGCGTGGCGTGTCAGGCAGGTTATGAGTGATGAATGTTCTCCTGCAGGATACCACAGTCTGAATCTAGAGGAAAAGGTCATGGTGCATAACTCTATGCATGTTGTTGTGAACATTGAGGTTTCTTTCACTGCCGTTTGGTCTTTGGGTGACCAAAGTACCAATAATGATCCTCTACTTGAAAGTTTGAGAGCTGATGTAAGTTTGCACAAGTCTGAGACATCAAAGATGTCACATGCATGCAATCAGAGCGGAGGTGATCCGCCCCAAAAATAGCAGCGCACTGGAAAATCGTCCAATTGTTTTTCTTTTTATGGACAGAACTTCTCTATTACACCTCATGTGCATGACGTCTGCTATGACTGAGAAACAAATGTCAATAAGGATATAAAGTTAAAGTATAACTGACAGCACCCCTAACCTGGCACACTCTGTAAAGTCCAAAGTCTCCTTTGAGCCAAAAAAACGAAAAGTGTCCATAGCCAGTTTGAAATAGGTATGCTGCCACCAACACCCGCACATGCATGTACACTGGGATGAACTGAAAGACAGAAAAATAAAAAACCATCAGGCTCTTCAGACATCAGCATACACAGCAGGAGACTCACAAACTGATTTTTGTAGACATAATTGGGACTCACAGCGCTCGCTCCAGATATGTGATAGATGAGGATGACGAGCTGCATCCAGCCTTTCCACTCGTCTGTTTGTTCTCGGTTGAGTAATTTTGCCTGCGTGGAAGCAAAGAAAAAAGGTGAGATTATTTAGAGACTGTTATACAAAAACAAAACTTTACTGAGAAGCACTGTCTCACCTCCTTGCTGTTGTCACTGTAAAACACTCCCAGTACAAATATGTAGATGAGAGGGATGAAGAACGTGGAGTGCGTGTAAAACTTCTGCTCTTTCATGAACACATCTGCCCTGTCACAAAGGTAAAAATAGCCCATGATGACGCCCATCCTGCAGAGAGCCTGAAAAGGTGCTTTTGGGCCGGGGGGAACAGCTGCAGTGGCTGGCTTCTTCTCCTCTAGGCTCTCCACATCAGGGGGCATGTGTCGGCGGTGGCGATTGTTGCCAAGGATGTGGAAGACTATGATGACCACGGCTGAGCCAAGGAAGAAAAGAGCCGACAGTTTCTGGAGCAAGTTAGGGGCTCGTAACGTCTGACAGCATGAACCGTCAATGGGCCTCAGTATTTTGTTGCACACAGAGTTCATGAGGATCATGGCTCCCTGCCAGGATGGTTAAAAGGAGAGGTGAAGGGGAAGTGAGTACTAATCAAGGATACCGATAAAATAACCGCACTAAAGCTGCACTCATTAATTAACTTACCACATTCCTGGTGCTCTCAGGCAGGTGCAAACCATCATCTGACTTGATGATGGTTTCCAGCGCAGCCTGACGGGAAGCAGCCACCAGTCTGACCCGAGATCTGCCATTACGCTTGCTGCTGTTGAGCACATCCACTGCTGCTTCATTGTACAGCTCCAGCTGCTGGTTGGTGATCATTTTCCTGTTCTCACTTAACACCTCTTCATTTACTGGATCTGCAGAAGGGGTTTAATCAAGAGGGTCCATGCATGGAAACATGAAGTGAACAACCATTGTGCAACGTGGGAAATGACTATTGAGTGCAAAATGCTAAGTAGGAGGTTCAGAGATGTCAGTGTGGCACCTTATTTATTTATTTTGCCTGTTTGTTGTTTGCAGTAAATTCTAACAATCAAAAAGTTAAAAATGGAAAATGTTTAACAAGCAGATGTGAAGTACAGCTGCAAATTTATTAGGCGTGTGTGCGGATTGGAAACTATTAATTCCTCTGTATGTTAACACCAAATGAGTCTTAATATTTTCCAGTCATGCCTCATACTTTAGAAGCCTGTCTATGATCATAAAAAGATCCTGTATCGTGTGAATGGCTGAAGCTGAGCACACCTTGCAGCACCCAGTAGACCTCCCCATGCTCAGCCAGCTTCTCCAGCTGCCCCACAATTGCAGTCAAGTTGACTTTGTACTGCTGGAGGGCCTCACTGCTGCCACCGTGCAACTTGATGGACCACTGTGTAAATGGATAAACAGTCAGGACTGACATAACTATCGGCAGCCACCACGTCACACTTGTCTCATATAAAACATGCAGGCATTTACGCAGGTTACCGTGGCAGCTCCGAGGACGAGAACATCTGGCTTTGCTGAACCTTCCTGCAAAGCAAAAGAGACGCCGCACTTAAGTTTATGAGTGGCACTTGATTCGCAATTTCCCCCACTTGTTACCGTTACTCACATGTGTCCATGACATCAAGCGTTCCTTCATTGAATTATTTGCCTCGGGGTACCACAGAAAGTCCTAAACACAAAGATGAAGTTTGAAAAGAAATCTTGTGGCAGAGTGTTTAGAAGAAAAAACACAAACCGAGAACATGTTAAAACCAGGAATATAAATATAAATAAATAGCTCACCACTTTAATAGAGTAGCTCTTGTCTTCAAAGGAAATGTCCTCATGCTTCAGATGTTAGGAAGTGGACAGACAGAGAGTAAGTGTGACATACAGTCAGTGATGCTTTGTCCCAGCTTGAGACCAAAACAGTTAGTACTGTATAGCTATAGGGTTATCCCATAGCTTCATTTATCTTGTTGAGTTTCTGTGCAAGCCGCTCGACTTTAACCTTTTTAAACATCGCATTTCCACAATGCCATCTATATCAAGCTTTAAAGCACTTCCATCTTTTCATAAAAACGACTATTTATTTGACAAGTCAGCAGGGTGATTTTTTCTAACATAAAATCGATAGTCTGAAGTTAAATTATCAGACTTGAGAGAAGTAAGGAGGAGCAAAGTAACTATTGCTTTTAGAAGCCACAATTAAGCCACATAAATATGAACGACTAGTCAAACTGCATTTTTATTTAGCCCTGATGGTCTGGTTATTTATTAGAGCTGACTGTCAAAGTTCTCAAGGAAGACACACAGCCTTCAAAGCAGCCACGATAGGTACGCATGAATCTTAGTCTGCTCTTCTAATTAGATTTAGGTTGCAGCCTTGATCAGTCAGAATTTAGAGCCATTTGTGATGGAAGAGAGACTTTCATTTTGAGGTTGAAATATTTTTAGTCAGTTTATAAACTTCCCTGGAAGCAATGGGCAGAGTGAGTTAAAGCATATCTTTGTGCCTCATATCTGTAGATCTGTTTGGCGTGTACCATCACCATTGTGAGAAAAACCCTGGGCTTGAACAGTGCAGTTTCTCATCATTACCTTAATCCCCTCTTCTTTTCGTTCAGGGTTGATAATTTTGATGAAGGAGTAAAACAGCTGCCTGATTCGCGAATCGCCAACAAAGGCTACCCGCTTTTCAGAGAGGCAGGTTTTGGCTTCACTGTAAAACAAAAAAGGTTGGTGAGGGCCAAGCACAGATAAAAAAAAAACATTTATTTACTGAGGTGAATAATGTTACTGTCCTTTATTTGTCAATGAGTGATCTTTTATCCTAAAGTCCTTAGTTGAAATTACCCACAAACCCTTAGTGACTGACAAAAACTAACAACATCACTGCCACACATTTAAATCTTTATCCCAAACATACAGTGTAATAACTTCAGAGGTGGTGTGACTCACATGCTTTTGTATTTGTGCATCATGCAGCCATAAGGCTGCCATACATCCTCCCCCAAGTAACGTCCTCTGGACAGCAGCCATTCACACGAGTCCCCTCCTGGAGGCAAGACACAGAGAACTTTCTGGTGAGGCGAAACAAACAAAATCTCGCTTTCACTCACAGTTTCGCTCCGACTATGACAGAAACCTGCTGCCTCAATAGTGCCTTGGCTTTTCATTCTGTGCTGTCAAAAGGACCATACAATAAAAGGCTCTGGCAGGGGCCACAGTGCAAAATGAAGCCATCAGCGATCTAGCTCGAGCATAAATCTCTCCAGCTATTCATTTGTTCGCAAAATGAATGGAGCCATCTGCAGCCGAATCAATCCACAGAAACAGGCGAACATGAAAGGTGGGCAGACCAGCACGCAACATCATTCTCAGCCAAAGCAGCTGCTCACAGCACACTCTGCTCCCTAACCTTTTCGTGGGTGACGTCCACACTGAGCAGCCTAGGTACGACGTACATGTAAATGGGCCTGCTTTATTTATTCATAGTCCAACTCTATGCTCTGAGGACGTGTCACTGTTTGTCAACCAATTTATGAGCAAACCCTTTACTGATACATCCAGTGCACTATGCATATGCAAGTTACAGCCCTGGAACAAAGAAACGTGCAGCTACAATGTTATCACAAAGCAGCAAATCAAAATTTTTCGAAGTTGTGAACAGGGCGACAGGCACATTTGTGGTCAGTCTTACCGACAGTGCATTTATTCAGGAAGCTAGCTAAACACCATGTCGGGCGTATTTACATGACAGTGGTCTCCAGGTGCAGATCAAATACATTTCCACGAACCTTTCCAGGGCTTTTCCAGCAGCAATAAAGCGTTTCTTGCAGCAGGAACGTCAGCAACATGTAAACACAGCTATTGGCAGTGTTAGCAGCTAACCAGCTGGATAAAGTCGGGTCAAATTCACGCTTCCTTTGGAGACTTAGTGCGTGAAACCACCTATTTGCGGCACGCACGTTTTCAGGCGATAACTTTAACATCTAGAAAGCATCCCGTGACAAAAGCACGGAGCCCAGTAGCTAAGAAAAGCGCTGGCATGCAAGCAGCTACCTAGCTACCAGTAGCAATGTCAAGTGTTTCCAGTGGCCGCATCCACATTAAGTTGATCAAATAAAAGCAGCACTCACCTTCGTAATACCGCGAAGCAGCGTGAAACACGAGGAGTAAAAGAACAGCAGCCAGCGATATCAGCTTCGCGTTTTTTATGGTAAAATGTTGATTTATTTCGCGTTTGCCCAGGCTATAGGCCAGGACCGCCATCTTTGCTCCTCCATGACAACAGGCAGCTGTGCAGTCTCGCGGCGGCGGCGCTCCGCTCAGCTCACCATATGCCAGCTCCACTCCCCGGCACACCGCCTCCTTCTCCTCCATCACTGCTGCTTAATGAGTCAGGTGCGGTTCAAGGAGACCTTCCAGCGGGTCTAAATTTGTCAACAAAATTATTATTAATAATATTATGGTGAGGCAAATCGTTTCTTTCGGGTGTCTGTAAAAAGAAGAAGAAAAAAAGAAAAAAAGTTTTATGCCGGAATGATCACAATCAAAAGCAAAAGCAGGAATTTGGAGAGTAACTTTTAGGAAAGCAAAGGCGCACTGTCATCAGGTCGATTGAAAACAGTGGTTTATTAGTTTGCGCTGTTGGAAGAAGGCGTGGCTTTGCAAAAAATTAATAATTAACCTGTTGTTTGGTGAAGGGACGGGCTGTTAAGGTGTCATGCACTGCATGTAAGTAAACAGGTTTACTTACATGCCTGCAATTGTGCAGGTGTGTCAAACCTGTTACATTTATTTATACACACTTTTACACACAGTTGACTGTGTGGAAGAGTAAAAGAATTAGTAGTAGTAATGGGTTCATACAAAAACCAGACATCAAGTTTAGGGTATTTTTCTTTTAAATTAGAGAGTATCAAAGGGGCTTAGTTGTGCCGTTGTGCAGATTTTGCTGTAGATCGATACCAAGTAACTACAGGGCCAGTATTGCTAGTACCAATACTCCTACAGGTACTTTTTAACCTATCAAGTAAATCCTAAACACATATTAATGATCACCAAATAACTGTGATTTGCACAGCATACCCAATATGCAGAATATATGTTTTTATTTCCAAAAAATAGCGACTTTACTACAATTCAGTGAGCTACATACTGAACTTAGAGGTTAGAAACAAAGTATTAAGTCCATCACGCTAGTATTGATCCAATACCAGCGTTGGCATCGATTATATCGATATTTGGATCGATCTGGCCACCTGCAATACTCATGAACACTAAGAAGTTAATAACATCCAAGGTGTGAACACAGCTGCAGGATTGTACTGGCAGAAGAAACAAAGCACAACTTTTAATTGTAGCTGATAAAGATGAAACCGGTTTACCTTGTACACGTGGCTTCCTGTTGGCAGTGAATTTCAGTGCCACTCCATTCTCAAACATCTTATTTTTATTGTATGACTACAGGGTGGAGTGTTCTGCTGTCATCATCAAGTATAAAAACAACTTTGATGAGGTGATAACAGGGTGTCTGAGCATCAGGGGGCAGCTCAGTAAAGTTTGGGTGACTCGTGATAGGGTTCTTAACAAGAGGTCTCTCTACTTAATAGAAAGGTTTCAAAGAATCTGAGAACATGATAAATATTTCTAAATTTTACATCTGAGTCTCCTGAGCTTCTTCTTAAATGTATTCAGAGTATGTAGCCAGTTCAGGCAGAAAACCAGACAATTTCAAAGGTGCGACATAATGGTGTGCCACTGTAGGCACACATGCTTATGAATATTGTTGAATTACCTTTACCTTACATTGATGAAAGCAGGAATTTAATCATATCTGATAAAAATGACACAAGTTTAATTTACAGTATACATGCAGCTTCAGGTGCACTGAATTTGTTCCACTGCACATTTTCTATCTCTGAATCTCATGGACAGAACAACAAAGGAGACAAAACTGGCCCAACAACAATTTTCTTTTCTTTCCACCCATCAATTCTCTTCCGCTTATCCTTATCAGAGTTGTGGGCCGTCCCAGAAAGGTCGCCAATTTGATGCACAGTTTTTTTTTCCCGTAACGGTATGAACACTGAAAGGTGGTGGATTGGCCAGATGCTGGGAGATGTGTAAAAATAACTCAGTTGTTTGGCGGTGGCTATTGAGGAGCTTCCACAGATTCAGTAACATTAGCAAGTGGTGGAGGCCAGCAAATGCAACACGCTGGCAGGTGGATGACGGAAAGGCAGAAGAAGCAGAGACCCGGGGCGGTGAACTGAACTTCAGGTAAGAATGACCTGCAGTCTATCTGGGTCAGATATAAACCAAGTTTAGGTGGAGTTTATTTTCGTTATGCTGACTTTTTACAGTCAGTTACAATAACTTGTACTGTGTACTAACTAGCATGACAGAGTTTATATACTGCTGGGCGGGTGCTATGATATTATTGATGTTGAACTTGTTTTATCTTATTTTATTTATAAGGTTAGTTATTAGAGTTTCCAACCGTCCCGTAAAAAACGGAATCTTCTCGTATTCAGAGAAAATATTGCGAGTTTGGTATTGAGGTGAAAAGGAACACAGTTTGACCCGGACTTCAGCTACAATGAAAAAGACACAAAGCTGGAGTTATTCTGTGTCTTTGCTGCACAGCTGCCTCTTCTTCTCTCATTCTCTCCCCCTCCCTCTCCTGTTTCTACTTCAATCATGAAACTGATCAATGATCAGCTGATCGGCTTTTCTCTCTTGTTTGTTTATCGCCCACTTTGCGTCAGAAACATGAAACCGGCAGATGTCGCGCTAAACAACAGCAGTACGTTTAAGCTTGATCAGCTGTTGTTAGAATTTATTTAATATTAATTTCTAGTATCAGCTGATGTTTGCTGGAGCCACAGCTGTAAAAGCTGCTGGTCATGATGTCGGTTTGGTTATCTGGTGAGAGGGAAACATGAAGATGAAACCAGGAGATGTCCTTACTGAATCAGAGCTGAACAGGTGATGGAGAAACAGGTTTACCTTTTAGGTGACATGAATGAGTTGAAGGGAAGTTATGAACTGTTTCTGAGAGACAAATAACACCAATAAGTAGCTGACAGCTGGTAACTGTGCAGGGGCGGGTCTAGCAAAGTTTTGCCAGGGGGCCAGGTAGGGCATTAACAGGGAGAGGGGGGCACAAATAAAATGCTTTTCTTTCTTATTCTCATTTAAAATTTCTAGCTTTTAACAAATAATTATCTGAATCATACAACAAACGTTTTCATCCGATGTAAAATGTATAGAAATACATTATTATAGATAGTAATTTTTTTAGGGTCCCATCATAATTTCTTCAGAAGTAGCTAAGTACTGTGTATGATGCCAGTATTTTCCCACATTTTCTAGATTCTGTACCAGTACTGTGTGTAAAATGCCATCAAAAAGTCAATTAAGTTTTATTCTTTCTCACCTGTCTTTCTGTCTAGAAAGACTGTCTAGAAAAAACATATTTTGCCCTGCCATGCTGTTTATTGATGTGGCAAATGAATGGTTTATGAAAATATATCTAAATCTGTCATCAGTAATCAGTAATGATCATGTCTCACCTCTAGTCTTCTCTGTCTTAATTTCAGGTTTTCACCATGTGTAGATAGTTCAGGAGGTTAACTCGACCAAGCAGTCTACTTTCGGGTACTGTTTAGAATAACAGAATAGGGAGGATGGTGTAGGTTTAAGTTTAAGATACATATATATATATATACCAACAAGACAGTGTACATCACTGTGACAACAGCGTTTGCTTTCATTCAAAGGCTTTATGGTTTTTCCTGTAATACCTGGTGGGCCGGTCTCTAGTCAAAATGCCTGGGACGATTTTTTGTCCCAGTCCAGCCCTGTGCATAGCTAAGTTTTTTTTGTTTCTTTTTTCTTTGTTTGCTTTTTGTTGTTGTCTTTTTGCTCCAACGATTATCTACACAGCTCTGTGCGCAGCTCTGTTAAATGCCTGCCACAGCATTTCAGTCAGGTTGAAGTCTGGACTTTTGACCGGGCAGTTGCAACACAACATTTTTTTAAAAATTCTTTTTCAGCCATTCTGCTGTAGATTTGCTCCTGTGCTTTGGGGGTCACTGGCTTTTTGTATGTCCCACGTTTGGCCAGGCTTCAGATGTCAGACAGATGGCTTCATATTTGACTCTAGAATACTTTGGCATACAGAGGAATTCACAATCAACTTAATGCCTCCAAGTTGCCCAGACTGTCCTCGGCTGACTCACCCGTCTCTCTCTCCCTCTTTTTGCGATCTCTTTCCGTCCTCAGTTGACATGAGTGTGGGGAATGTTGCGTGCTTTGCTGCAGAGGCGTGCCCTACTAATCACGCAACGGGAAGACATTCCTGTTTATACACCTGCTGTTGAGCTGATTGGGGCGTGACTTTAAGAGGGCGGTGTTTTTCCTCAGTTGACACCAGCATGCAGTAAACAAGCTCGGCTCCTGTAATACTCACATGCAATCTATTGCTGTTGCTCTACTTGTCTTCGTCTCCTCTGTCCTGACGCCTGTTGCTGATGCCTTCAACCCTCTGAGGGACCGACTAAAAGAAAGACCCTTTAAATAAAACATCCTTTAACCTTACATTGTGCTCTGCATTTGTGTCCAGGGGTCCACAACAAGCTTAACGCTGTGTCTGCAAAACAAGCCCAAATCATCACCCCTCCACCACCATGCTTAACAGCTGGTATGACTGGGCTGTTGGATTAGGCATTATAACCATGATTTTGTATGTGCAAAGGAAATGGCTCCAGATGTCTGGTTTTGCAAACTTAATCCATTCTGTTGGTACCCTTCAAAGAAACCATGCTTGAATATCTCTGAGCATTGTGCAGCCTGCCCTTGGGGTGAATTTGCTGGGATTTCCGCTCCTGGGAAGATTTCAGCATTGTATTGTCACACAGCTAATCGGTCCAGACCTGCAAACCGCCTAAAGTTGTGCCTTTATAGAGGAGCTCACACTTGCTGATGATCATGTAATCAAGTGGTTTTGATTAGCAACACTTGACTGCTGCTACACTCTTAACTCCTTTGGAAGTAGGAAGGGTGTACTTAGTGTTTCACCACACTGAATAGATTCGTGTGAAAACTTTCTTCTTCTTCTTTCTGTAATTTCAGCTTACTTTCTATTTTAATAAACATCTCAGTGGTTTGATTGTCTCGGGATTTAATCATCTATCTGTAATATAACATTTACTACATAAACTGGTATATAAATAAAGTGGGACATTAAATAAAGTAGAAGAAACATTACAGAATCCTAAACTGACATAGAAGTGTTAAGCATAGTAAGAAGGCCTGGAAAGTAAATGGACTTTTATTTTCTTAAAATGATGATTACACAACTTTAAAGGCACCAAATTGCTCGTCTGGACGTCAGCATGACATCTAAAGGAACCATAGCCTGATTTCTGTACTGTTAATAATCAATTTTATGCATAAAAGATTGGATAATGTATAAATCGTACTCTTCTGTCTAATTTCCCATGCACCCATCAGAGTTGTTATAGTTTTATATTTTCTAATTAGTATTCTTTTTTTTTAAATTTTGTTTTGACTTTTTGTTTTAATTCAGTTTAGTCTCAGTGAGTTTCCAGAGCGGATATTCTTGTTTCAATTTAGTTTTTGTTGTTTGAAATGTTTAATTTTAGTTTCGTTTCAGTGTCAGTTTTAGTTTTTATTTGTTATTACAATATTGAGTCCATGTGTCAAAGCCAGACTCAGGAAAATTAATAAGAGTATTGCAGTAAAAACATATAACTTTTTGAAAGCAGTTAAGTCTTAGTTTGTTGTAGTATTATAGGTATCCAGAGTCTTTCAATGACTCAATTATTTTTATTTAGTTTTAGTCAGATTTTCAAGTTCACAAAATTGTTTTAATTGGTTTTATTCCCCCCCCCCCCCCCAAAGTCTAGTTTTTAGTTTTATTTTTGTTCAGTAAAATGTTTTTTCCACATCTGGTTTTAGTTTTTAGTTTAAATTTAGTTAACTATAATAACCTAGCCACCCACAGGTATTTGAAGTGTCCATAGGACATAAATACCCGTGTACGTGTGGACGTAGCCTAAATGAACTGGACACGAAGCAGATATTCTCGTAAATGCACGCCACACTGCCTTCTAGTGGTTGCAGAAGGTGTTGCAGCTGATCTCATACGCCATCACCCTGAGTGAAACACCTATTTATCTCCAGAACTGCCGTATTCTTAACTGAGACTGACTTATAACTATGTTCACGCATGACTGCAAGCCTTGAATCCAAATCACAGAGATTTATTTGGATGCAAAAGCTGTATTATGCAAGGAAAAAAAGCAACATGAGAGGATGCATATTTACAAGGAACAATGCACTTTAGTAATCACACATTGGCATGGACAGTGTAAACAGAAATTTACTGTACATTAAAATTGAATGTACCGTTGGAAAGCAAGGTAAAAAAAAAAAAAAAAAGGTGGGGGATGTGAACGAGGACACTGCTGTGCTTCCACAATAGGAAGATGTTTAAAGTCAGTAAATCATCAGCCAAACTAGAACCAAAGTCCAGTGACACACCTTCATCGGTGTCCTTAAAACACGAAAGCACTTAAGTCACTGCGTAGTGTGTTTTGGAACATTGGACATGCTTTATTTCAGAACTTTTCACAATTTATTTAAACATCTCACATATACAAAATAGGTACAATAGACTTTGTTGTGTCATTTTTTGAGAGAGAGGCCGCCTTAAAAAAACCATTCAGAACGAGATGAATTATGTGCTGTCAGAATGAACACTGGGTGTGGGATTGGAAGAGTGAAAAAGCCTGAAGGAAAAAAAAAACAAACAAAGAAAAATAAAATCTAGAAAAAAAGAAAACAAAAGAATAAAAACCCAAACAAGACATCAGGTTTAGACTCATTCCACCTGCTTAGAATGGAGGAATATCAGGGGAAGATTGCAAGACTCCTCAAAGGTCAATACAAAATAATACAGTTAAAAAAAAAAAGTGGTTTGCTCCACAGCTGCATATTAGCACCATAGATCTTTGCTTCAAGTAACCGAGCACCTTCCGATACGGGACAAAGCTTGAAGCATTAGAAGTCATAACATCTCGGTTGTGGACCCAGGTTTTGGTAATAGTATTTTCTTTAGGTACAGGCATGAGGTAGTTTAAACCTTTTTTCATGGAAATTGTGGTTTTAAACCTCCTCTTTGGAAGATATACAAAGACCACAAAGTGATGCATACTTTCAGCGTTTTTATTACACTTCTTTTATTTTTTACAAAAGGATGACATGATGTCCCACAACAAGGTGTATTCCCGCGTCCCTTTGGGTTGCTGTATTTATTTTGCATTGCACCAACGCTCCGATCAGTCTGTTCAGTCCTCTCCGATAGTTGCCCATCGTAAGCAAGTGGATGCGCAGAGAGAAATCAGCATTCAGTATAAAAAAAAAAAAAACGAACACAGATAGAAGGGCAGAGATTTTGTTTTTTTTTTTCGTTCTTCCTCTCTTTTTTTCCGGTGTTAATTTATCATGAGTCTATTTATTTGAAACAGACTGGGCCAATGTCCAAACCAAACTCCTGATCAGCTCCACCAATGTCCAAAGGTGCAATGTCGAGGATGGGGAGGCGAGATGGTTTATTTGTTCTGTACTCGATCACTGTCTTGCTCCACTCACCAGTGTGTGTCTGCAGGGGTAAATCGGAAAAAAAAGAGAGGTTGAGTATTGGAGCAGAGGTTTAACAACACAAGTCACAAAGCTGCGAAGCAGACTGAACCGTAACAGCAATGCTACTCACAGTGCAGCCGTCCTCTAGCACGGAGAAGGTGAAGCGGCTGTTGCCCTCAGCTCTCAGCTCCACATCGTTGGAGCCCTGGAGTACCATGGCCTTCTTCAGGCTGCCGCTCTCACCGTCCATGTAGGCAACGCTGTTCTTGCAGTGGTAGGTGATGTTCTGGCTGGCCTGGTTGGACAGCAGGCGCATGAAGGCCAGCTGGGTAGCCATGCTCTGGGGGCTGAGGGTCTCATCGTTGTAGGTGAACTGCAGGAAGGAAAGAACCAGTGAGTGTTTCCTGTAGAGGTTAAGCTTGTTTTCATTTCACATGATGCAAGTTGCCTGCTCTCTCACCTCAGTGCCACCGTTGATGGTCTCACCGAACCAGACGTGCTTCTTGTTCTCGGTGCTTCTGTACCAGTTCTTGCGGGCGATGCTCTCAGGGTGGGCGTAGATGCAGGTCTCACGGGTGGTGAAGTCGCAGAAGACCTTGATGGCATCGTTGGTGCAGCCCTGGTTGGGGTCGATCCAGTAGAATCCTTCAGGAAAAGCAGAGACTCGCATTAATTGGAGTAGGTCAGTTACACGCATGGCCTCTGTAAATGCTTCAGAACATAGTAACAGTGGCACTTTGCTATTATTTTGAGGAGCTGAAGCCAAGCTTACCGCTGCTCCAGTCAGGGTGGCTGAGCTTGATGTCACGGCAGGTGCGGGCAGGGTTCTTCCTGGATCCCTCAGGGGTGAGCAGGTTATCGATCTGAGTGTTGAGAGACTTGATGGTGGCATCAACCTCGTAGTCCTTGGCTCTCACAGCAGGCTGGTCAGCTCTTTGATCATCATATGCTCCGGAGACATCGTATCCACCACCAGCAGGGCCGGGAGGTCCAGGCAGACCGGGAGGTCCGGGAGGACCCTAACATGGATAAGACAATGGAGTGATGTGTAAAGAACAGTTCTGTAATACCACTAAACTGTCCAGTGTGCAAAATAAAAGTTGCAGTATTTAAGAAGGTGATGAAGCTGTTGATATAAAGGCAAACTTACCACTGGTCCGGTGTATCCATTGGGTCCACGAGGACCAGGAGCACCCATAGTACCATGGGCACCAGGTCTGCCATCCTTACCAACGGGTCCATGGGGTCCAGCAGGTCCCTAAAGAAATCACATCACACAGTCAAACATTTGTGTTTTTATTAATCTACAAATTAAAGGTGCTCTGTCAAATTAGCAGGAGTGTATGTAGGTAGGAGTGGCTAGGAGCTAGGAGCCACATACACTTATTTCTCACTAACGGTGAAACTTTTCAATAGGGCATGCACAGATGATCTTCGATGCATGTAGAAGAAAAAAAAAATAAGCAAGCTGCTGGGATTCTACTCACTCTGGGTCCAGAAGGTCCATGAGCTCCAGCAGCGCCAGTGTCACCGGAAGGTCCCTGTGGTAAAAGAAAACACATCACTCAGTGGCATTTTAGTGACAACAAGTCTTTCCTCTCCGTGATTACATTGCCCTGCAAATGCTACTGGAATCTGTATTGAAGCATTGTTTATGAGCATAATGGGGCTGAGTATTCATACAGTTCTTGTGCATTATGCTGCTGTGCAGCCACTCACAGAAGGTCCAGGCATTCCCTGGAGACCAGGATGTCCACGCAGACCCTTCATGCCTCTCTCTCCCCTGTCTCCAGCAACTCCCTTCTCACCACGAGGTCCAGCAGGTCCCTACATTGAACAAAGACACAGGCATAAACATATCGTGGTGCATTCCTTTTGTAATTTCATTTGCTTTGCTAGTGTATTATACTTACAGGGGCACCTCTAGCTCCAGCGGGGCCAACAGCTCCAGAGGAACCTGATGGGCCCTAGGGACAGGAAAAAAAGTGAAACAAGCAGACGATTGTAGATAAAAGTACCCTGTAAACAATTTTGCTTATATTGGGAAGTTAATGATTAGAATATTTACAGCCTCTCCACGGTTTCCAGGTCTGCCGGCAGCTCCAGTGGGTCCAGCAGGTCCAGGGGCACCAGCAAGTCCCATGGCGCCAGCAGATCCAGGCTCACCACGGTCTCCCTAAGCACGGTGGGTCATGGTGGAAGTTGGTTAAAACATAGTATATATATATGTATATATATATATGCATATATATATATACAGTGTTGGGAAGGTTACTTTTAAAATGTATTCCATTACAGAATACAGAATACATGCCCCAAAATGTATTCTGTAACGTATTCCGTTACGTTACTCGATGCGAGTAACGTATTCTGAATACTTTGGATTACTTAATATATTATCATGCTGTTTACAACTACATGAATGTACTATTGCTGTGTGATTTATTACTGTTACTGAAGGTCCGCGGCTCCGAACCGTAGTACCTCTAGGGGACCTAGAGGTAGGGACCTCTGGCTAATACGGTGGGTTCGTGTCGGGCTTGTAGCCGAAAACTAGCTTTACTTTGAGTCACTTTGCTAGCGAGAGACAGAGAGAGGCGTTGAAAGGCTGCTCCAACAGAACTTATTGTTTTTGGAGGAAAACACGAACACGGTGTACAGTCGAGTCTTAATAGCTTACTTACAACTGGGCTCGTCAGGCACTCTTCTTGGCTGCAGTGGTTATTATTATATTTACATGCTTCCAGCTCCCGTTTTTGCTCGATGACAGCTCGTATTTTTCCTTTTTCTCCCTCCTCGCTCACAGACACATAACGTATGGCAGTCCATTCTCCCTGCAGCACGGACTACACTGCCTATGATGCTACATTCTTTAGAGCTATGCCTGTAGCATTCTGCCTATTAGCTTAGCACAACAACAACAACAACAACAAGGCCTCTCTCACCCAGGAAACACGCAAAGAGAGAGCGTCACCCTGTTACTATGGCAACAGTAACGCTGCCACCTGGAACAACAGAACGTAGCTGTCAAACAAAACCCAAACAGTCCTGACCCGCCACAATATGAAACGGGGAAGTACCGCCGTGTAATCCATTTATTTCAACAAAGTAACTGTATTCTAAATACCACCTTTTTAAACGGTAACTGTAACGGAATACAGTTACTCATATTTTGTATTTTAAATACGTAACGGCAGTACATGTATTCCGTTACTCCCCAACACTGTATATATATATATATATATATATATATATATATATATATGTGTGTGTGTGTGTGTGTGTTCTGTGTATGATAATGGCTTAAGGTACACGACAGGGCATTACCTTCAATCCAGCAGCACCAGGACGACCAGGAGGTCCATCGTTACCAGTGTTGCCCTGTGGATTGTAAAGAACAGAGAAGTTTATATAAAGGTTCCTATTTTAACAGGCTTACTATTTTAAAATGTTATCTGATTTTTTTTAAAGCAAATATATCACAGAAAATACAGAACACATAATCATATTATTTTAGTACTCTCTATAAATCATTCATAGATCGGTAGTAGGGGTTACAAGTCTTTACCTCACGTCCAGCCTCTCCCTGGGGTCCGGTCATACCAGGCATGCCAATGTTGCCAGGGACTCCACGGGCTCCAGGGGGACCAGCAGGTCCAACTCTACCGGGCTCTCCCTGGGATATGACACAGAGAAAATCAGTGGGTCAAATATAGTCAACCAATAACATGGATGCTGTGTACGTTCAGACTTTTGGGGACGAGGGATCTTCCCATTATCAAAAGTGCATGAGACATCCTCCAAAATGGAAATTATGGTCTGTCGTCTGGTCTAGCATTGTTGTCCATGCATATTTAAAATTTGTTGTCCATGGTTTGAAGTGACCAACACTTTCTGAATGATAATACACATTCAGTGGTTCATCAAACAGGTCATTTTTTTCGTGGTATAATCAGAACTAGTTTCTACTTACCACAGCACCAGCACCACCAGGTGTACCACGATCTCCTCTAGAACCAGGCAGACCAACGAATCCCTGAAGTCCAAGAGGACCAGAAGATCCAGGAGCACCAGGAGGACCCTAAAATACATAATCAGTCACACATTAAAGAGCTGAGGATGCAGTTCTTAAGATCTATATATGTACATCAGCGGTATAAGCATGGATGTCACTAAAGTGTCCTCAAAGTTTCAGTGCACCACAATTTCAAGAGGGCTATAACTTACAGGGGGGCCAGACTCTCCAGAGGGTCCCTTCTCTCCAGCAAGACCAGATGGTCCAATCATTCCGGACTCTCCAGAAGGACCAGAGGGACCAGCATCACCACGAGGACCACGAGGTCCATCCTTACCAGAGGGACCAGCGGGGCCAGGGGGTCCAACAATACCCTGAGAGGGGAAGAGAAGGAACGAGGGGTCATGTCAAGTCAGTTTGTATGTTTGAGGTTATTACTAAAATGTAATTTATTAGTAAATGCAAAATCCATACTTACAACAGGACCAGCAGCACCAACTCTGCCGGCAGCACCAGGGAAACCAGTCAGACCCTGACCAGAAACACACACAGTGGTTAAGCAGAGGTCATTCAAAATGTTTGTTGTGTCTACGTTTGTGTGTGTAGATGGGCTGAGCGTTAAGACACGACACACATAGTTTTAGATCTGCACAAATACAAAATTCAATCAGCAGTTCTTCAAATCCATAAGATGGATTTTGATGACATTATTTGCTGGTTGTCTAGAAACCTTTCTGAACTGAGCAGAAACTAGATGGAAATATTTGTTGTTGGTCTAAAAATCAAAGATGGAAAATCTGTTAATATTTATCACCGCTTTTTCTCAAACACAGCGAGCAGGTTAGAACCCTGGGCATTATTTTGGACAGTTATCTCAGTTTTCATAGTCATGTTAATAAGGTCACCAGGACTGCTTTCTGCCACCTAAATTGATCAAAAGTTAGAAAATACTTCTCTCAAACTGACTTTGAGGATATGATCCATTCATTCATATCAAACAGGTTAGACTGCTGTAACGCTCTATTTGCAGAACTATCAGAATTATTATACAAACTTATATTCGTTCAGAATGCAGCAGCCAGAGCCTTACATGTACACGCAAATGTGAACATAATACCCTAATACAGAAGTCACATTATTGGTTTCCAGTTTAACATGAAATTACCGTTAAAATCTATGAGTTCATAAAGCTCTTTGGTTTGGTTCTTCAACACATCTTTGACTTGTTTAGTGTCTATAAACCAGTCGTACCTCTCAAGTAATCTTTTAACTGGTCCCAGAATGAGATATAAATGAGTGCTGAGGTTGCTTTCAGTTAATGTGATGCTCTTCAAAAACAACCTGACCCCTGACCTGAAGTCAGTTACACCTGTGCCTACATTCAAAAATGGACTAAAAACCTCTTACAGGCTTACACTGTATGAGTGTGTATGTTTGTGCGTGTGTGCATGCTAACTTATATTATATGTCTTTGTATAATTTGTTTTATTGTTTTTATTTCCTTAAATCATTCCAAAGATAAAAGGATTTTTTGTGTTTTTATCTTTAATGTCAAGCAGATTGATTTTACATGTAGCGAAATGTGCTGTATGAATAAAATTGCCTTTGGTGTTACCATTAAGATACATTTGAGTGATTTAGAGGAAACACTGGAAAATGAACAGATCAAAAGCTGACAAAGTCTGCTAAGTTAAAACAGTGATACGGTGCAGTTACGTGCATAAATTTACACAAATGCACACAATATTGACTCACTAGTACAAACTAGTTTCTATTTGGGCTTATATAAAAAAATATAAACATTTTAAAAAGGGCAGTACAAGAAATAACTGATAAGTGGCTTAATCTCATGTTTTAATGTTGCCTTTTTTAAAGTTCCTAACAGCTTTGATTGGAACTCCTACTCACTGCATGCTATGGTTGCTTTTAAGCCCACAGAGTTAATGAGTGCGGCTGGTAAAGCTGTTTATTTGTATGTTTGAATACTCACAGAAGGTCCATTGTCTCCACGAGCACCAGGAGGTCCACCAGGGCCAGCAGGACCCTAGATACCGGAAGAAGAAATCAAACTCAGTGTCATATCAAGACTGCTCACCTCTAATCTATAAACATAAACAGTTTTTTGAAATAGCTGTTGATTTTATCCCACAGTGAACACTCTCATAGACGCCTGATAATGCTAAATCAGTGAAATCATGTTAGATTTCTCTCAATTTGTTTAGCTTTGCTGGATGCGTGTTTGTGTGTGTATATGTCCGGTGAAAGTGGTACTTACAGCAGGTCCAGACTGTCCAGCAGGTCCAGCGAGGCCAGAGGGGCCAACTTCTCCCTTTCCTCCTGAAGGTCCACGCTCTCCTCTTGCTCCAGGTTGACCATCAGCACCCTGTAGCAAGTGTGGTTGTGGTATGTAAGTATTGGCTCATCTTTATCTATTGAACATGACATGGGGAATAGGGTACTGAATTTCAAAATGGGCTTACAGGGGGGCCAGCGAATCCAGGACCTCCAGCGGGTCCAACCTCTCCACGTTCGCCCTGTGGACAACAAGCAGTGGGGTCAAAAAGACTGTTCAAACTAAAAGATGGAAGCTTGTGTTTTGCCAGGTTCTGCTATGAGATGTTTAAATGCAAATGTAAGCTAGTGGAACAAGGAGCGATCAGCAGCTACTCACAGAGGGTCCACGAGGTCCAGCTGGGCCGGCAGGTCCGAAGGAACCACCCTCACCCTGGAGGAGAGAACAGGAAACATTTTATTAGCTTACAATTGTTCCAAGCATCCACTGACTTGTCATGCTCCATTATGCAGAAAGCCGAGATAGCTAATAGGAATATACTTCAATATGCAATATATTATAAGAATGCTCTAAATAGTCAGCATTTTCCTTCTTAAAGAATTTTGTTACTGTACTCTTGGCTCTGTTGGCTGTGTTTATAGAACAACATACACAAACACTCAGGAAAAATAATTTAAAAAATACTTGCAAATTCATATATTTTGATTTAAATAAATATTTAAATGCCAGTAATAAATATGAATACTTGTTTTCTGCATTATTTTTAGGTTAACCGCTGTCATCTTACATTTCATTGCAGGTTACTCATTGCTGTTATTTTGCATAATAGCCATTAGATGGCGGTGTTGAGGTTCTAGCTTTAGTCATAACAGTGTTTCGGCTACTTAAAATTTCTGTTTTAGAGGGGTGGGACGTCCCACATGAAGGTACTGAGCAATAAAATTATGAAGGTGGTGTGAACGTCTGCAAATGGCTTTTTATTTAAGGTAACCGGTCCTACAGTGGATGAGTTATGTTCAATACTTTTGCTGGCATTTATTTTTTAAATACCGTAAAAATGAATTAAATATTAAAAAACCCCAATCAAACAAAGTTTGTTTGCATTATAGAACAAATCTAAAAACATTACATTTGGTGGTTTCTTTCTATTATTTATTTAATGGCAACTATTTTATCAACTTACCTTATCACCGTTGGCTCCAGTGGGTCCTGGAGGTCCAGCAGGTCCTTGCAGACCCTAGATTAAGTGAGGAGAGCACACTGAGATCAGGGTTATGACTGACACACTCAAACTGAGGAAATAAATGTGTTTTTACACATTAAGCATACTAACAAAGACAGGAGAGTTTTACTTACACGGGGACCATCTCTGCCAGGATTGCCGTCAGGGCCTTTGTGTCCAGGCTCTCCCTTGGGAGAGGGGAAAAGGGTGTAAGACGCACAACAGCAAAGAAACAATACTCCCTCATTTACACCCATTTTATTTGCTGGTGGCAGATTTCTAGAACTTACCTTCTCTCCCTTGGGTCCAGGAGTACCAGCACCTCCACGCTCTCCGGGCATGCCACCGGCTCCCTGATGTCCAGGTCCACCAGCAGCTCCAGCAGGACCAGGCTCTCCCTGGAAACAAAGAGGATAAACTTGGGTTCATATTTGAACAACATAAATATTGATGTTTTCAATTTTCCAGCTATATACAGATTTTATTATCACATAACTCTTAATTTTTAAAGCAGCTATCACTGCATAAACAGTGGGATTTTGATCAGTAAGCAGTGCTGGAAATTGCTGTGAAAGTGCATTTTAAAGACCATTCCATGACAGGCCAGAGAACGTCCACGAACTGTCAGGTTTCATGACATATGTTCAGAAGTTCCATCAATTTCTGTAAAAATAGAACTGTTTTACCTTGCCACCATCAGCTCCAGGGGCTCCAGCAGGTCCACGGGCTCCAATTGGTCCCTGAGGTCCAGCAGATCCAGCAGCACCAGGGTTACCACGCTCTCCCTGGAGAAACAGACATGCATATTTTAATTTGTGTTCTCTATATTTGATTCTGAGTATGTTTTTATAGCAATAGATTTAAAGGTTTGAAAAGCCTACAACATATTAAAGGGTCTTGATTCATTTGGTGCACATAGACCTGGACACTTTTGCACTTTTGACAGGCTTTGCTACTGTGTAAAAATCCTATATTGCTGCATTTGTTTTGGAAAACAATGTCACTGACAGGTGATCTCACCTTGCCACCAGCAGCTCCAGCAGGTCCTGGCTCTCCTGGAATACCCTACAGAGGCATTTTTGTTTGGTTAGACATGGACTTCACTTTTAATAATGCTGCTTTTACAGTTTTCCAAATACTTACTCTGTCTCCAGGCTTGCCAGCCTCACCAGCATTTCCAGCGGGTCCAGGCAGACCCTGAAAATATCAAGACTCTCAGCTCCAATTGCATCAAAAATTTTAGCAATCAGCTTAAAACGGCTGTAAAATCATGCACCATTTTTCTATATTTAGAGAAAATTATGGATCCAAACCTGGAAGCCAGGAGCACCAGAAGGTCCCTGCTCTCCCTTCTCACCAGGTCCTCCCTGTAGAGAGAAAGAGACAAGTTATCAGAGTCGAAGACAAAGATGATGCAGTGGCTGTTATTCATCAAGATCTACTCATGCGCTGCACATAAGATCACGCACAGCAGGTCCAGTAGCACCAGTGGCTCCATTGTTGCCATCAGGTCCAGGGGCTCCCTAGACACAAGGATAAAGAGAGTGATGCCTTTTAACTACTGAAGCCATCACCAAATTAAATTCAAGTTTTCTATATTATAACATATGTGACTTACTCTCAGTCCAGTGGGGCCAGTGGCTCCCCTCTCTCCAGGCTTGCCAGGCTCACCCTAAAACAAAAAGCAGTTAGTAAGTTAATAAGTACAGATTTAGGTTAACTTGAAAAAAAAAGAAGGATATAGTTCCATGTTTAATTCTTGAAAAAAAAAGGCTTACAGAAGGTCCTTTGGGTCCAGGGAAACCAATGTTTCCGGACTGGCCTCTAGGTCCACTTGGGCCTGGAGGTCCACTGCGGCCATCTTGTCCAGAAGGACCCTGGAGCGACAAACAAAGATTGCAGCCTGAAATTATATTTACTGTAAAAAATCAGTAGGAACAATAGATGAAATAAAATTGAGGTTTACTTACAGAAGGTCCTTCCTTTCCTGGGGGTCCGGAGCTTCCAGGGCTTCCTGGGAGACCCTGTGGAAAATAATAGCTGCCATGAATTTTCCATTAAAGTTTTCTTATAGCAATTTGCATAGAAAGTATAGACTTTGCAACTACAACTTGATTAGGCAGGCAGGCATGATACTCTGAGTCTACACATTATGAGGTTTATATAATCTTGTAAGGTGAAGCCCTGTGTTTTTTTTTTTCTTTTAATCATGGATGTTTGTAAGTAAATTCTCAGTGAATATCTTGGGTTTTCATGTAAATTTAACACTTAATAATTTCTTACAAAATTAAGACTTGAAATGAAGACTTTCACTTTAGAAATTCAGAGTTTTTTCCATCTCCATATTAGCTCCATATTTTTTTTAAAACTACAACTGCCAAATATGCACTTTGAGGTGTCTCTGTAACTTACTGAAACTGTGAATTATAACCATTCAAGAACAGGATTTAGTAAAAAGCTCACCCTGAGACCAGCTGGGCCAGGCTCACCAGCACGGCCAGCATCTCCAGGGGGTCCACGAGGTCCAGCAGCACCAGAAGCACCACGGGCACCAGGCATACCCTATGAAAAGGGCAGATGAGACAAATTATGAGACTTAATGTTGCCTGTATTTCAAGCAAAAAAAAGAGTTTTCTTAATCATTGAATACTTACAACAGGGCCAGTTCTTCCCTCACCACCAGGCATGCCACGGCTGCCAGGAGCACCCTAAAGGAGACAAATGAGAATTAATGGCTGATCCCAGTAAAATGTCTCCGGCTGTAGTACATTTATGGCTCAAACTATTAAAGATGATGGGCTGGGACTCACTCTAGCTCCACGGGCACCAGCAAGCCCAGTAGCACCGAGCTCACCAGTGGGTCCTCTCTTGCCCTCCTCACCCTGAGGTCCAGGGGCTCCCTGAGGTCCAGAGTTACCCTGAGGGAAACAACATAGCAAAACGGTCAGTAAATGTGCAACAGAGAGGTTTTCAGATTTATTTGGATCAAATTCTAAATGATGATAAGGACATAAACTTACAGGTTCTCCTTTGGGACCACCATCTCCCTTTATACCCTGAACACCAGGATCTCCCTAAAATAGACAGATAAACAGACACAGTTAATGAAAAGAGCAATCATCTGTGAACAATTATGACAGTACTGGGGCGTAAGGACAGAGAATGTTTCCAGGTGGCTATTTTGTTTCTTGTGTACTCACACCCAGGCCTCTAGGTCCAGCAGCACCCTGAGGTCCCTGTGGTCCGGGTCCTCCTCTTGGTCCAGGGAAGCCAGGAGCTCCGGCAACACCAGGGGTGCCC
This sequence comes from Neolamprologus multifasciatus, assembly GCF_963576455.1. Taxonomy (NCBI): domain Eukaryota; kingdom Metazoa; phylum Chordata; class Actinopteri; order Cichliformes; family Cichlidae; genus Neolamprologus; species Neolamprologus multifasciatus. Next base: position 20,748,197 of record NC_140459.1, on the reverse strand, counting down.
TAAACAGCAGGTATGGTCAACAGGTCAGCATAGCATCCTATTATATCAAACCATATCAAAATAAAGATATCTTGGTGTGACCCTGGAAATTTATATGCACTTTTGGCTCAAGTCAGATACTTACAGCAGCTCCCTTAGCTCCATTCAGGCCATTAGCACCAGGGTTACCCTGGAGAGAAAGAGCAAGAAAACAAAGTCAAGTCATTTTATTTAAAGAAAACACATTTTCAACTGATCATGTTAACATGACTCCAATCTTCCCTAAAATCATGACAAAATTATAGGACTCAGAGTCAACTAAAAGACTAATAACAGAAACAGTGGTTACACGTGACCGGAGAGTGACCTTGATGGAAACAACCTTGTATACTTACAGAGGGACCAACGGGGCCAACAGCACCATTGGGTCCGGGCTCGCCTCTAGATCCCTGAGGTCCAGATGGGCCAGTAGCTCCCACGGGTCCGGTCTCTCCCTGTCAGCATCACAAATACATCCACAATCAAACAGGGTGCCGATATTCCCTAGTGGTTGTTGGTTTTATAGTTAAAGCAGCTTAAGCAGCATTAAGTATTTGTTTTGGTTTGCAGTACTAACAGTCAAAATGAGTGTTTAAATGAAAAGCATTAATAGTTCAGGGCTTATTGTTGATTCCCCTGGGGGATACTATATAAGAATATGTGATTGGGCAGGAGCTTGCAGGCACTGGTTGTACTTGTCCTATACAGCAATAAAAACTGCCTTTTTTCACCCTAATCATGAACCTCTCTGAGAGGCAACAGGAAGTGGCATCACACTCACCTTGGGGCCAGGGCCACCGGGAAATCCTGGGGGTCCAGCAGCACCGAGGGGTCCCTGAATAAAGGAAAAGCAGGAACACATAATAAAGTCCAAAATTTAAGAATGAACCTTTTCTGACTTGGCAGGATGGCACATTACAGTATTCATCGTATATATGAAGACAGGCTGAAGTCCAATCAGGAAAAAGCATCTTAGTGGTATCTTCTCACTCTAACACCGATAAAGGGGTTATAAATGGTAAATGGACTTGTTCTTATATAGCGCTTTTCTACTCTGTCTGAGCACTCAAAGCGCTTTATACAACTAATTCATTCACCCAATTACACCCATTCACACAAGCACTTTTTTCTGACCTAAGTAGTCTACCATTCATACACATTCACACTCCGATGGATGCATCGGAGAGCAACGCGGGGTTAGTATCTTGCCCAAGGATATTTGGCATGCAGACTGGAGCAGCCTGGGATCGAACCACCGACCTTCTGGTTAGTGGCTGACCTGCTCTGCCACCTGAGCTACAGCCACAAGTGTGTGTGTACTCACAGCAGGGCCAGTAGGTCCAACATTGCCATCAGCACCACGAGAACCAGCGGGGCCAGCAGGGCCGGGGCGGCCTCTCTCACCAGGAAGACCACGACCTCCCTGAAGGCAAGACAGTTACCTACAATTATCACCTGTACAGGTTTTTATACCACAACATCATTATCATCCCATGAACATGATGCTGACTGACGCAAACAGTCACAAACATCCAAGTCAGATGTCTTTACTAAAACTGTTGTGCATGAAAGGTGAATCTCAAACTCACAGCCAGTCCAGGGCTTCCAGCAGCTCCATGAGCACCAGGCTCGCCCTATGGGAGGGAAAATGGTACGATGAGGAATGTGTCTAAACATTTTCAAATTTATCACTAATAATTAACTGGGAACTATTAAGAATTACAGTTTTTATTTTTTGATACTTTCATAGAGCAGCTAGTTGTCGCCTTACCTTGAGGCCAGCACCACCGGGCTCTCCCTTGCGTCCATCCAGGCCAGTGTATCCCTGAAACACAGGAGCACAGTGATGAAGGCAGGTGAAGATATAAGAAATGTGATATAAATATAAATAAATATAACCGTTTAGATCAACATGTGAGAAGGATAATAGATTCAAATTGTAGCGCACTGCTCCAGAGATAAAACAGAACATGGAAAAGAGTCCAACAGGAGTTATATTATAGGAGACATTAAAAAAAATCTTAAAAAAGCTATTTATAAACTCAAACATGGGTTATAGAAAGCTTGGCATCTGTCTCCATCCATCATAGGAAGGAAATGTTCAATACCTAACACCTTTCCGTGAAGCACTTTTGCAATCCAGTTATGTTAACAGCTAACATTAGGAATTCAGGAGGTTAGGTCCATAATAACTCCCTGTGGAGGTAATTACGATGCTCTATATAACTTAAGTCCAATTTCTAAGGAGCACAGGTGTGTCTCCACCTTCACTTTCTTCTTTTTAGCACTTTGTTTGAGCTCTCAGGTGTCCACAAAGGATCGGGTAAAGTTAAAGCAGAGGGAAAAAAATCAGCACTCACTCTGTGTCCCTTCATTCCTGGAAGTCCAGGGGTTCCAGGGAATCCACGAGCACCCTGCAAATCAAACACAAAGAACATATTAAGTACTTCACATCTGCAAATCCATCTCTTGCTTATATCTATTTGTGGTTATCGTGGTGCAAATCTCTTACCTGAGGGCCGGGGACACCTCTGTCTCCGGGCTTGCCAGGTCTGCCATTGTTACCCTGTGAATCAATGAAATAGACTTTAGGCCACAACAAAAAACTACCGCAGCCACTCACAAAATATTCACAGAAGAGTGGCAACAAAAATGATTTTGCATTTTGAACAGCAGTTACACTAATGTGTACGTACATCTTCTCCAGCTTTGCCAGGAGGTCCAGGAGGGCCACGAGGACCAACAGCGCCCTAGGAAAGCAAACCAGAGGATTAAGATCTCCAGGATGAACTTTTAAGTCGACATTGAAAGAAGTGTAAATGTTTAGGAGGATGATCTTACGGCCTGTCCGGGCTCTCCAGGCTCACCAGGGTGTCCTGTCTGTCCATGAGGTCCCTGAAGTCCCTGTTGAATGAGAGGCGATGCAGCATTTAGTCATAAAAATCTTTAAAAAGACAGTTATATGGGTTTAATTTTCGCACATATTTATACTTACAGAATTTCCAGGAGGTCCGGGAGGGCCTCTTGGTCCCATCACACCCTGAAAAGAAGAAAAGAAGTAAACAATCAATCATCAGCTCTCAGTTAGATTGTCATTAAAACATTTTGTGGTGACTGAAATCAAAATTTAAACACATGAAATACACGAAACTTTCCATGCACTGTAGTCATCCCAAATTATATATGTAAAAATATTAGTTTTTGTGACATATGGGCTAGTGTTGTTGTGTGGCAATGAAGAGAGGAGTCCTCACCACAGGATCAGGGGCTTTTACACCATCGTACTGAGCAGCAAAGTTCTGTTGAACAGAAGAAAGCACAGATTAATACTTATGTATTCATAATGAACACTTTTCTATAGCAAAAGGGCATTAGGACCAAAGTAATTCAGATTTCCAGTTCCAGTAGTTCCTGTTGTTCAAACTTGTCTCACAATCAGCAGCCACAGACTACTGCAAACATGCGCTTTATTCACCTGAAGAGTTTCTTAAAACACTAAAGTTACCACCGAACAGCTTTATGAGTGGTAACCAGGCATGTGGTATCTCTTTTTTTAAAACGCCTTGAGGCAAAATGGGTAAATGACAAAAAGGTCAAAGGTTACAGGGTTAATTAAGGAGACAGAGAGGGGCAACCAGAGGTCAAAAAAATAAAAGAAGCTATACGCTTTTTACGGCTGGTTTCATGTTTGTTTCCTATGAACGGCTTGTCATTTTTTCCTCAAAGATGCTTTATCAGCATTATTTAGAGCACATTTGCAGTAAACACCATCTACGCAGGCTGTTTATTCTCTACTTACTCCTCCAAGTCCAGGGGGACCAGGGGGGCCAGCGGGGCCAGGAGGTCCGGGTAAACCATCTTTTCCATTTGGGCCGGGAGGACCCTGTAAAATAGAGATGACATGAGTTGGTAAACACTGTTATTATTGAACGATGAGCTGCTGAGATTTAAGGAGGCGACGCTTGTCTGTTTTTATCTCGCAAGCTCTTATTTTGAAAAAATAAAGGCGTTTTAAATTGTAAAAATAAATCAGTGAATAAGTCTGCCACACTGTCGTATCAAAGATATCAGAGGCATTCTCATATGTTACAATTAAGAAAAATAGTGCCATTGGAAATGTAAACAAAGGGGTGTGGCCTGCCAAGGTTAACAGGTCAGGTGACGTTGACAAAAACGTTGCCAAAGATGCCTCATGAGTGTAAATGATCAAATACTTCAGTGGCATGTTAGCGTGTCTATCACAGACAGAGCAGTTTTGCATCTGCTTACCCGGTCACCTCGAGGTCCTTTCGCTCCTCCTGGACCCTGCGGCACAAAAGTCATTCAGTCAGACCAAAAACATGGAGCAGATGGCCTCAGTTTGTTACTTCAACAGCATTTCATTTCAAAACTATCTCCACACTAAAGCGGGCCACCGCTTCTGATCTGAAAACCAGATGCATGCAACATGGACTTAAACTGTAATTTAAAACAATCTGGGATTTCTTGTATCCTCAGAGGATAAGCAAGTCAAGAAAAATAAAGGGAAACAAAAGAAAACAGAAAAACTGAGTGATTGAACCAGTCATCATGAAGGTGGCATTTGAACTTTCCTAATAGAAACTGTGCTTCATGCATCTTAGACACAATTCAAACAAGCCAGAGGTCCAACATTATGCATTATTGCCTCAATTCAGATAAATAGAAGATCTTTTCAGTCTTTTCAGGGTTCCATGCAACAATTTAATGAGCTGGCAATCCCACTCATTCAGATTATTGCCTTCTATTCTTGTGTGTGACTGCAACGAGGACTGGCCATTGTTCTAAAATAATGCCGCATGCAGACGTGCTGTCACAGTGACATGTGAATCACGCTCGTTCAGATAAACTAATGTGAGAACCCAGGAGGACAATGTGCATGTGGTCAACATGCGCACATCAGAGATGCTGAGAGGCAACAAAATGAAACATCCAAAACCAGACTGGACAATCACTCAGGAGTATGAGCATGTTAGTCCATGGAACAGCTATCACGTTACCACAACCACACCATGCACAGTGTGCCTGGACGTGGTGAAGCTGTAAACACCAAATGCAGTGGGTGCTTAGTTTCAGGCAATCTCAGCTATGAGCAGAAGAATTCCCAAATTCAATCTTAAATCAGGATCAGAGGGAGACTCCAAACGGAGCCAAAGCCAGCTGTTATAGGGGCAAACCTCCCTCTCTGGCTCCTCACTGCTGTCCTCAGAAAAGGTCCTTTGTACCAGGCCCCATGGGTACCTCAGCCCTGTGGTTTTAGCTTTCATTGACACAAACTTAAGCCAATAGGACCCTCACCTATTCATGGACAGGAAGGGAGAAAACTTCAAGAAATAACTCAGCTCAGGGTCTGAAAATTCCTAACGGCACTCCTCTGCCATAATTCAGATTGCTTGAATGGTTAAAAGATGACAGAAACCTTCATTCACGGGCTGTTTCAGAGATTGTGGAAGAAAAATGGAAAAAACTTTAAGGTATGTTGTTTTCATGGTAGCATGCACGTGTACTAACCGCAACTGTGGCATTGTAGAGATGAGGATGAGGAGGGAGAGGCAGAAGAGGGGGGCAGGGAGAGAAAAAGGGAATACGCCGTTAGAACATAATAATAATTTTAGGGCAAAACCTGAAAAAGAAACAAAGCAGTTTTCATCTTCTACTTAATGCTTCATGGTTGAATCTGCCTAAGATCTTCATATTGGAATGCTGAGTGTGTTATTTCAGGTTTAAAAAATTCTGGAGACTGTGTTCAAGTCAGTACATTCAAAACTAGAAAAAGTGACTTTTCAAACAGTGCTTTTCTTTTTCTTTCACTGTGTCACACAGTCGGGGGCTTTTTACACTACGCTGATCGGGTGTGTCTGTAAATGCTGAGCAGACGCTTCTGTGCAGGCCTAAAATAAGCATCCTTCCTGCATGTTTTACTCGCTGCATAACATGTCCCAGCCTCTCTTAAAAGTGTAGCTGAGGGCCATGCCTGCACAGTTTGTGAATCACAGCAAACTTCGTCAAACTGTCGGTAATGAATGTGAATGTCATTGTTGGAGCATTCCACATGTTCAAGCTCCAGCTACGAGCAAGCCTGGACAGGTCGCTTATGCCCTAGGGAAATGAATAGTTGGCCTGCTGCAACATAGAAGACAAGACCTACATGATTTGTGATAAGAATGTATTAATTACTCCTGTCTTACTGCTTTTGCTGCAAAAATATTATAATGTGTGATTTTTCTCTGTTTTTTTCAAGGGTTGTTTAAAAACTGGTGACTTCATTCTTTAATGGTGCCTTGTGTTTTGCGTCTCTCTTCTGCACTGTGTTGCAGCTGCTCTCCACGACTCTGGACCAGCTGGTCACGGTTAGAGGTTGGCACAGCTGGGACCTCCCCGTGAACTCTAAAACGTTATATCCTATCTGGACCACGAGGTGGCGCACTTGGCGGTTGAAAAGGGATGTGAGACTATTTATTTGCCCATTTCATGTAATATAATAATGCCAAATTTGTCATGATGTGTTACCTGTATAATCATCTTTTAATCTATAAAACCGCTGTATGTTAAATGTATGCTGAACTATACTGCCATTAACTGCAAGGTAGGCTGCTCAAAAAGTACTTTAAGAATCTAAATGTAATTATAAGAGAAAACGTGTTATCGTTTAGTGTCATTTCTGCTTTAGTTTTATAAATGGGGGTTGGAGATAACGCAGATGGTGGCGAGTAGATGTTTGCACCCATGACCACCAGGGGGAGACATTAGAGTTTCCTATAATAAAGCTCATTCCCTGGACGTCTGGATGGAACAATGTGTACAACGCCCCAACAAAAGCTTTTCATCCTATTCCTGAAAGAAAACCTACATTTCGACTCATTTCATTAACTTCACATGCATTACAACAACAAAAAAGAAAAACCCTCTAGACGTTCCTCTTTTAAAGGAACCAAACTTTCTTTTCTCTCTCTTTCCCTTTACGGAAACTAATCAAATCATGATAACTGGGTCCTTGGAAAAAGTGAAGAATCCTCTGCATGAGCTCAATCCGTTGAGTTTTATTCAGCAGGGCTTAAAGCTGTCTTCGGCTTGACCTCGATGTAAGTCCCAAACAAAAGCCAAGATCCTCAAGAAAAAAAAATATCCATCACAGAAGAAAAAAGAGCAGATATTCAAACTTACATTGACATGATGCTAGGTATGAAGTTACTGCAAGCAGCAACAGAATCCGGGTATCCACAAAGCTGAGCATGTCTAAGCAGACATGCAGACTCCTTGTGCTGCTGAGCCCCTGTTTTTAAACCACCTTCAGGCAGACATACAGTTGTGGTGACACGAGTAACTCCAAACTTAGCAGAAACCTGCTGCCGTGATGCTAGAATAATAAAGTCCCATCAGGCTTATTTATACGACAGGAGGGTCCCTGGTCTGCGTGTCAAAAGTCAGCCCACCGGCCAATGAGAGAAGAGAAACCCAATCTAACTTCCATCCCTCCGCAGCTCAGGCTTAGTCATGTGGTGCTGCATCTCCCTGCCTCCTCTCCACCAGAACCCGTTTGGCAACGCTCTGGCGATGATGACGAGTGCAACGTTTTAATTAGATCCATTCTTTTTGAGGACGTGGACAGCGTAGAGGTTTAAAAGGGAGATGAAGGCCTACTTTTTCCCTCTTTTTTTACGGGCTGCAGGGAATCCGTACTGTCTCTGCGCTAAGAGGAGCAGGAGATTCAACTTGAGATTTCTGTGCGTAAATTATGGGCACATTTCAGGGGCGCGTTGGCGGGCATCATTTGGCACCAACTAGATCAGAGTCCTTCGTTTCTGCGCTGCATTCTACAGAAACAAACTTAACTTAGAGAGAGAGGGTTTTGTGTTATCTTTTCATGTTGGAGTTTAATTGGCCTCTTTTATTTGCCTCTTTATACTCACCGATTTATCGAGAAATAGTTGTATGATACCTTCATTTTACATAGTTTTCACTTTTCCTTTTTTTTCTTGTGTTGTTTCCATCTACCAAGCTGTCACACTGCCCAAAAAAGAAAAAGTTTGGGTCGTGATTCATTTTTGCACACCCACCAAGCATTTCAACTTCAAATTTCCATTGCCTTTCAAAGTAAAACTGACAAAAAAAAATCAATTTTCTTCTCAGAGTTTTCATAATAAACCAAAAGCACTCAAGCAGTCACTCAGCGAAAGCCTGTCAGTGGCAGGCTTTACATATAATGCAAACACACTATTCTACAGCTTCAGGCTGACAAAAGACAGGTGTGAGGAGGAGGAGAACTCTAGTTTCAACCCCTCTTTCCCTTTCTCCCTCTCTGAGCAGCTCTTACCTGCCCACATGACCAGACATGTCATCTACTCTACTGCCACTCCAACAACACTCAGCGTGGCCCTCACACTGCCTCATGCCACACATTCACTGTCCATTTGATTAAGCAAAGTGCACAACACTTTATCCTATGGCCAAAAGCAATCATGAAATCCAGGTTTAAACAACTTTCACAGACCAGCAATACTACACTGCAATACTAAGAAGGCACCAGGTTACATCCTGGTACAGTTCTGTTAGAGTGCACTCCTCTGGCCTCTTCCTTTCCTCTTCTCCGACGTGTTATCCGTATTCCCCTTATGCAGCAGATTTGTGTGTTGTTTTTTTTTTTAAATTTTTTTAGAGTAACTGTTGGACACTCCTGACAACCTCACCTTAACTCTTTATTTATTCAATGTACACCGCAGAGATAGAAAGAAATCAAAGAAGAAGAAAAGGTGGGGCAGTAGAGAGACAGAGGGAGAAAGAGAGATCAAATATGTTTTAAAGATGGCAGGGCTCCCACTCACTGCAGAGTTACGTTCTCATGTTTGCTGAGGATCCCAAGTAGCTGGAGAGGAGCAGACAGTCTGCGTAGGAAATCAAAGATGGCTCCCAAGCTCCACATCATCAGCCTTTTTTCTCTCTGTACAGCCATGCTCCAAGAGAAACAGCTGATCATATTTGCAGGCCACTCCTGCAAATATATGCATTGTATTTGCTTTCAAAATATCATTTTTTGGAAACATTTATTTGAAGATTATAAAAATGAAAGAAAAAGAAAATCTCTGTGAGGGTCACGGGCAGGGCAGCATGTAAGTTATGCAGTGGTAACTAGCTGAGAGAACACTTTTCAAGTAAAATGAAGCCTATTTGAGCAAAAATGCCTTTGTGGCAAAATGTGAACGTGAATTGAACTCAAGCCAGATTTGATGTATTCCTCTTGGAGATGTGTAAAAAAAGAAAAAAAAATCTTCAGCCATTTTGAATCTTCTGCTCCTCTTCTGTCTCCTACAGTGCTGCCAGCCGGGCCTGCAGACAGACTTCTCCAGCTGTGCCTCACTCTGATTGGCTGTTTCAGTAGTTTCCTCACTGGGTTTGGTCAATGTGTGTCATATTTCACTCCTGATGTAAGAGTAAGTACATTTTGTCATGTCAGGGTTGGCTGTCTACCTGTCAGCCAGCGGATAAGGAAAACTGCACAAGATCAATGAGATTAGTGCAAAGATTTGCTATCTTGTGCATCAAGATTGAACTATTGCATTCCTGATTGCAGAACACCAGATTAGAGACCACCTGATAACACTTGGAGACGAAAAATGAAAGATATTCATGTGCACTTTAGAAAAGTTTTGAGCAGGATGGTTGTTATATAAAAATATCCCACACTAAATGTGAGAGGGATTTCAGCATTAGTCTACAAAACTGAAACACCATGACAGTAGATTAGAGTCAAAGGACAGGATTTTTATTAAATATGACAACAACGAGACTTTAAAGGAGCGACGTGTAGCGCCACAGAAATAAAATATTAACACAGGAACCTATGCAGAAACTCATGCTAATGCTCGACTGCTGCGAAAGGACGTTTCTTATACAATTACAATGAAATCTAGCGATTGTGCACGCCGCAACACATGATTCATGGGGACATGATCAAACAGGGACCTTCCAGATCTAAATAGAAATCTAATACTTTTGTGGGTGGCTCTAGAGGAGAGGTCTAGCATTATCAGAGGTTGTTGGTTTGCTCCAGTCTGCAGGTCAAAGTACTCAAGATACTGAATCCCAAGCTGATCTCTGATGGACGGAGAGAAGGCGAGGTGTGAATGTTAAGTAAAAAGCACTTAGGTAGAACAAAACCAAGAATATGGCTAATGCTATTAAAGACTATTAGTAGCAAAACAGCACCAGAGTTAATGTGGCTAACAGCAAACAAAGCTTCATATTTATTATGTTTTTATAAATGAATAAAGAAAACACTTGAAATGTTTACCATTTGTTCCAGAAGAGAGTTTTATATAAACAAAAGCATTTTTAAAAAAACAAATAACTCTTTTACCCACATTGCAAAGCTATGACTTCACAACAACATCACTGGTCAGCTGAAATGTTGATCCTGGACTAACATTATTAAGATAATGCAGTAAGAACACCAACACGGGGCTATGCGATCGTGTCACACGCACAGTCAGTTGGAATTCTCAGCTAACTGCATGTGTTTGGACTGCAGGAAGAACCCGGAGCAAACTCCACGCAGAGATGCGCCGTCCAGGATTCAAACGTGGGACCGACTTACTGTGAGGAGACAGGGGTAACCACTGCACTACCATGCCACCTTATTCTGTGAAATGAAAAGACTGTCATTGGCATGTTGCCCACACACTCAGACACCTGCAGGAACCTGTGGAGGAAGTTTAGCAACGGTGCAGAGAAAAAGAGAGAGTCGGTAATTAAAGAGGAGCGGCAGACACACATGCAGAAATGCACACACACACACACACTTCTTTAACTCACTGAAGCAGAGGGAACACGACAGAGTCATCTCTGTGATGACTCTGTCGTGTTCCCTTAACATTTCAGATTAAGGGAAACAGAGAGTGATGGTAAACGCTGTCCTCTGTGATAGAAACACACAGCAATATGAGCACTAATTAAGCAGTACATTGATTACACACACACACACACACACACACAATACAAATGCACACACACACACGCACACCAGCAGACATGCAGGGGCGGCTGAGGTTTTTAAATTACAGCGTATATTCCAGGCACTTCTTTTTCGTTTTCTGCACACAAGAGCATTGAAGGAAAAACTGAACCGGATCAAACTCAGCTGAACTTGAACTAAAAGCTCTAGGTCAACAGAGAATTGTGACTTTTAAACAATGGGATGATATAATGGGAATAAGTAAAGCATTCGCTTCCTTATATCCTGACACCTCCGATCATCCACTGCTAAATTTCTTCTTCACTAGGCTTTTTTTGTAAGTTTTACTATGAGAAGAGCTAACCAGGGTCAGTCCAAATATGATTTAACACCAGCAGCGGTTCAGTGAATTAATATTGTGTACATTTTCTGTCTCTGTAGGGGTTTTGATCTTTTGGACAATGCCAAGTTAGATATTTCCACCAGTTTCCAGTGGAGCTGTTAGTGATGCTTGCAGATAATAAAGGTGAAGTAAACTCATGAAACAGAAAGACATCTTCCAAAAAACACCAAATCAAACAAAAAAATCAAACAAAAAAAACCTCCTGAAGGTTTATATTTTCTATTGCATTAAACTGAGTAAATAATGAGAATGCAAAATATGCTACAGTGGCTTGCAAAAGTGAACATTTCCACATTTTGTCACATTACAGCTACAAACATGAATCAATTTTATTGGAATTCCACGTGAAAGACCAATACAAAGTGGTGTACACGTGAGAAGTGGAACGAAAATCATACATGATTCCAAACATTTTTTTTTTTACAAATAAATAACTGAAAAGTGGGGTGTGCGTAATTATTCAGCCCTCTGAGTCAATACTTTGTAGAACCACCTTTTGCTGCAATTACAGCTGCCAGACTTTTAGGGTATGTCTCTACCAGCTTTGCACATCTAGAGACTGAAATCCTTGCCCATTCTTCTTTGCAAAACTGCTCCAGCTCAGTCAGATTAGATGGACAGCGTTTGTGAACAGCAGTTTTCAGATCTTGCCACAGATTCTCGATTGGATTTAGATCTGGACTTTGACTGGGCCATTCTAACACATGGATATGTTTTGTTCTAAACCATTTCATTGTTGTCCTGGCTTTATGTTTAGGGTCGTCGTCCTGCTGGAAGGTGAACCTCCGCCCCAGTCTCAAGTCTTTTGTAGACTCCAAGAGGTTTTCTTCCAAGATTGCCCTGTATGTGGCTCCATACATCTTCCCATCAACTCTGACCAGCTTCCCTGTCCCTGCTGAAGAGAAGCACCCCCAGAGCATGATGCTGCCACCACCATATTTGACAGTGGGGATGGTGTGTTCAGAGTGATGTGCAGTGTTAGTTTCCCGCCACACATAGCGTTTTGCATATTGGCCAAAAAGTTCCATTTTGGTCTCATCTGACCAGAGCACCTTCTTCCACATGTTTGCTGTGTCCCCCACATGGCTTGTGGCAAACTGCAAACGGGACTTCTTATGGTTTTCTGTTAACAATGGCTTTCTTTTTGCCACTCTTCCATAAAGGCCAACTTTGTGCAGTGCACGACTAATAGTTGTCCTATGGACAGATTCCCCCACCTGAGCTGTAGATCTCTGCAGCTCGTCCAGAGTCACCATTGGCCTCTTGGCTGCATTTCTGATCAGCGCTCTCCTTGTTCGGCCTGTGAGTTTAGGTGGACGGCCTTGTTTTGGTACACAGCAAATCCAGCATGTCCAAATTAACACTGTCAGATTTGATTTCAACACTATTAAAGTGTCTATATGGGTCCACACCAGAGAGTGTTAATTTAACTCTTTTTGGAGAGTTGGTACATTAACTCTGATTTAGTGTTAAACACCAAATCTGTCTGGAGTTGATAATTTAACACTTGGTGTTAAGAGTTTATATATTAACTCTCAAAGAGTATTTTAGTTTAACTACATAAGAGTTATCTTCTAATTAATTCTAAAAAACGGGAATTTTATTGTTCTGAACTTCTAGAAATTTCTTTTGGAAATAAACATTTACTAAAAAGACCCAATGGTTTTTGAAAAACATTTATTCTGAACTGTGCACCACAATTTCAAAACATTTTCTAAAGATGTAACAGTGTACATGTTCTCACTTTCATTAGAATTTCGTTTATCAAAAGGTCTGACATAGGTGAGCTGGTAAATGCAAATAACAGCATTCTCATCACTTATTTCAATAAATACAAAATACAATATGCATGTCCTTCATTCATCACTTTGTGGAACTTCAACGCACTTCTGCTCTCCCCCATATTCCATCTTCACAAGCATATCCTATGTGGAGTGTGAATAAAAATTAGTTGACATTAATTAATGGCACAAATCAATTGCAGCACAGTAAAAAAAAAAAAAAAAAGGAATCCTTTTTGAGCCATTACTTGTGTAAAGTATTTTCCCAAAAGACAAGGACACAGGCAACAGGTAATACTGAACTAAATGTAAAACCTCAACCTTTTTCATTTTTACCTAAACCGTGTGCACAAAACTCTGGAGGGATCTAAATGCTAACGTAGAACCCAGTCAGGACGTCTGCTACTGCTGTTTGCGCGTTTTTTTAAAATTCTTTTTATGGGAGATCATTTCAGGCTTCAAGTAGCACCATTATTGTAGCACTCTCGTGTGATGCGACGAGCCAATAATCACTCCCGATGTTAGTCTGCTGTGAAACTTTAATGCGTACTCCAGCACACGACAAAACACACAGACGGCACCGGAAGAACAAACTTCCCCCACCATACTATTCCGGTTGGATTAGTCCCCCACAGTTATGGCAGGTCTGCACAAACAAATATTGCTTGGTGATCATTTAACCAATGATCTACATCTTCCCCATTTAGCTTGTAGCACCTAACAAAACTAATTCACTCACAAGTTTCTAAACAGTGCTTCTTAACACAACTTTAACTTAACAATGTTTTTTGCTCGGAGTAACCCCACACCTTAACATAACAGCAATTATGAAAAATGCAAATAGCCAGTAAGCATCATATTTCAACATACTGACAACAAACTGATTACACCTAAGGCTTCCTAGTGTTTTCCATTTACATGTATCTTGGGTTGGGTCTGCAGATGCGACCTGCACGTGTAGTGTATGGTGTCTGGTTCACAATGTTCTGGCCGGGCACCTGCACAGCAGGTTGGGGCTGAGGAGGGGATGTGTTTTGTGAATCTTCGTTTGAGCGTGTGTGTGATTGCGGTGTGAGTGTGGAACTGTCCATTGTAGAATGGTTAGTGTCCTCGCACTCAGGGTCATAGTCATGGAGTGGTGGCGGCGGCGGTTCTGCCACTGGGAGGATGTGGCGGCGATTCCTCCTGTAGGTTCTTCCATCGACCTGAATGATGTAGGATCGTGGCTCCTTGCTCTTCCTTTCCACAATTCCCAGCTTGTCGTAGCCTTTCTCTGTCTGCACGCGGACCACTTGTCCTTCTTGCAACGGCTGTAGCGTGCGGCTGGACTTATCATAGTGACGCTTCAGTCTGAGTCTTTTGTCGCGAAGTCGGTCACAGATCTGTCCTGTGTCTTTTGCAATGGGTGCCAACAGCTTGCTGCACACAGGAATGCCCGCGCGTGTCTGACGAGACATGAGGCGTTCAGCAGGGGAGCCTAGTTGTGTGTCACGGGGAATGTTTCTAAGGTTTAGGAGGTCAAGAAACACGTCGGTTCCATCTCGGTGAGATTTTTCCATGAGGTGTTTTGCGCTGCGCACCGCTCTCTCAGCAAGACCGTTTGACTGTGGAAACTCTGGGCTGCTGGTTGAATGGGTGAAGTCCCACTGTTTTGCGAAATCAATAAACTGTTGACTAGTGTATTGTCTGCCATTGTCAGTGAGGAGCATGTGCGGTGTGCCATGAACTGAAAAGTGTCTCTTTAGCTTGGAGATGACTGCTGCTGTGGTCAAGTCACGGAGAAGGTCAATCTCAATCCATCCTGAATAGGAATCTACAAGGACCTGGTATTGTTTTCCATGCCAGGTAAAAATGTCAGCAGCCACCGTTGACCATGGGAGGTCTGGAACAGGGTGCAGTTGTAGCGGTTCTCTCTGCTGATGTGTCTTAGTGCTGTTACACACAGTGCAAGAGAGCAGCTCTTCTGCGATGTCTTTTGACATTGCTGGCCAAAAAATGACACTCCTAGCTCTGCGCTTGGTTGCTTCGGTACCTGGATGGCCTTTGTGTACGATGTTGATGTACTCTTTGTGCAGGGACTGGGGAATGACAGTTTTGTGGCTTTTCATGATGATCCCATCCTCCATGCTGAGCTCATCTCTATATGGAAAAAACGGAGCCAGAGCGGGCTGTACTTGGCTCTCTCTGCTGGGCCATCCTCGCTGAATGACTGTGCTGAGCGCTTGTAGCACATCATCTTGTGCTGTGTACTGTCTTAGCTCCTCCAGGCGAGCAGTGGAGATGTAGCTCACTGTCATCACTTCATAATCAGTGTGTTCAACCGGGCAGCGTGACAGCGGGGCGAGCGGGGCTCTTGAAAGGGTGTCGGCTAGATACATGTATTTCCCCTTTTTGTAGACCAGACTGATGTCGTAACTCTGTAGTCGCAGTAACATCCTCTGGAGCCGGGCAGGGGCGGCATGGATTGGCTTTTTCATTATGGTCACCAGGGGCTGGTGGTCGGTTTCAATGATTGTTGCTTTGCCATAGACATAATCTTTGAACTTCGTGCAGGCAAACACCACGGCGAGGAGCTCCTTCTCTATTTGAGCATATCGCGTCTCTGTGTCAGTGAGAGCACGCGAGGCGAAGGCCACCGGTCTGCCATTTTGCAAACACGCGGCACCCAGCCCATAGCATGATGCATCACATGTCAGTGTGACTGGCTCCTTGACATTGTAATACGCCAATACTGGCGGGCTGGAGAGGCATGATTTGAGGTGGTCGAAAGCCTCCTGGTGCTGTGGGAACCAGCACCACACAGTCTCCTTGTGGGTTAGTTTCCTTAGGGGTGCTGCAATCTCACTAAGGTTTGGTATGTATTTCCCAAGGTAATTAACCATACCGAGGAAGCGCTGTAGCGACGTGACATCCGTGGGCACTGGCATTGCTCCTATTGCTGTGGTTTTGGAGGGGTCTGCTTTTAGACCGTCCCTTGTGAAGATGTGGCCCACATATGACACTTGATCTAGGCGAAATTTGCACTTGTCAGGGTTTAGCCTGAGTTTGATCTCTCGAGCACGTGTCAGCACTTTCTTCAGGTTGGCATCATGTTCGGCCACTCCGTGTCCTCCGATGATGATGTCATCCACGATGACAGAGCACGGGTAACCGGCAAACAGCTGTTCCATGGAGCGCTGGAACACCTCACTGGCTGAATTGATACCAAAGGGCATCCGCAGAAACCTGTATCGCCCAAATGGGGTGCTGAATGTGGTCAGCATTGAGGATTTCTCGTCGAGCCGTATTTGCCAGAAGGAGTTTTTTGCATCTAGCACTGAGAACACTGTCGCTCCTGACATCTGTGCTGCCACTTCCTCAACGCTGCGCATTGGGTGATGGGGTCTTTTCAGTGCTGTGTTGAGGTCTTTTGGATTTATGCACAGTCTGATCTCATGCTTGTCTTTCTTGTGTGCTGCCACCATTGAGGACACCCAGTCAGTAGGCTCGGTGACTGGTGTTATAACGCCGATACGTTGCATGCGTTCAAGTTCAGCTTTGACTCTTTCTTGCATCGCGACGGGGATGCGGTGAGCTGGACGGACCACAGGCTGTACATCAGGGTCTAGCATCATTGAGTATGTGACTGGAAGTTCCCCCAGTTCATCACTGAACAGGTCATAGTATTGTGTGAATATGTGAGAGCTGAAATCTGTGCTGTTCTCTGTGCTGATCTGGTGGACCTCAGGGCTCATTTTCACAATGCCCATTTCCATGCATGCTCGAAATCCTAGCAGCGGTTGCACTTCTCTATCCACCAAAAAGAAAGGCAACGTGTGACACTGCTTCTTTAAGCAACAAGGGAGTGTAACAGTTCCAGTGGTCTGAATTCTCGTGCCTCCATAGGCAACAAGGCTCACAGGATTCTCTTGTTTGACAGTCTGTCTTCCGCCATTCACTGTTTCGAAAGTCTTAAGTGACATGACATTGCATTTTGCTCCTGTATCTACTTTCATCTCAGTGGGCACGCCATTTATGTTTATTGTGACAAATCCCTCATCTTTTTTATTAGCTTTAGCGTGGATGCAGTCAATCTGTCTGTCAAGCTCTACACCATCCACGTAAAACGTTTCATCCTGAAGTGGTGGCTCACTCACTGTTAATTCGTTCACAAGCCGCCTTGCAGTCTGTCTGTTAGGGTGGGCTCTGTGATGGCTGCGTGGTTTAGACTTGCAGCAACTTTTGTAGTGATTCAGTTTTTTACAGTTGTGACACTGTTGTCCAAATGCTGGACACTTGTCTCGCTTGGCCACATGGCTGCCTCCACAATTGGAGCATTTGGTGACAGTCTGTGGGAATGAAAGGGGCTTAGGCTTGTGCTTGCTGTTCAGAATGGGCTTTACTGCGTCGACACTGGTAGCTTGTGTAGCTAGTGTCTTGCTGTTTTATTTCAGTCATTTCGTGTATTCGACACACCGAGATAGCTTTAGCAAGTGTTAGCTCGCTGTCTCTTAGCAGAGCCTTTCTCAACGTGTCGCTAATGACACCACAGACGATACGATCACTGAACATCTCGTCAGTGAGGTCCCCAAAGTGACAACATTTAGCCTTGATCTTTAAATCACTGATGAATGATTCAAGTGTCTCACCTGGCTTCTGATTTCTGGTGTGGAATCTATATCTTTCCATCGTCCTGTTGTGTTGAGGATTGCAGATTTCTCGAAATTTTGCCTTCAAACATTCTGGATCCTCTCTGGACTCGGCAGCAGTGAGTATCTCTCCATCTGCACCAGCTGCGCGAACGGCAGGAGCATAAACGAATGAGCGTTCTCGTTCAATGGCGTCTGGTCCAGCAATATTTAGGAGAATGTAAGCCCTAGTCTTTGCCGGTTTGTCAGAGTGAGCAGCGGCGATGAAAATATCATATTCCCGTTCAAAAACACGCCAATTCTCGGCAATGTTCTCATCAAAAACCAGAGGGTCAGGTCTGCGAAATCCGTCCGCCATGATGGGGCGACTTCTTTTTTCTTTTCTTTTTTCTTTAGCGGCTAATCCAACACAGCGCACAAAGCAGTGCGGTACCCCGAAAGGGATATAAACATATGCGCTGGCGTGACGTCCGTACCGTCTTCTGACACCATGTAGCACTCCCGTGTGATGCGACGAGCCAATAATCACTCCCGATGTTAGTCCGCTGTGAAACTTTAATGCGTACTCCAGCACACGACAAAACACACAGACGGCACCGGAAGAACAAACTTCCCCCACCATACTATTCCGGTTGGATTAGTCCCCCACAGTTATGGCAGGTCTGCACAAACAAATATTGCTTGGTGATCATTTAACCAATGATCTACAATTATACCAACATTTCACATTCTAGACATTGTTTTAAGTGTATTTGACCAAAAAATTTGACTGAAAATTCACATGCAAGCTTTTTTTTTCAAGTCTGTGGTATTTGCCCGCAAACAATACCTTTCAGCTAGCTAAAACAGAATATTATGCTATCAGCGAGCAACATGGCTAATGCCTTTCACACAGCTTTGTCTCAACTCCAAAGAGCCACAGAAGTAAAAGCTAATAATAATAATTGAAACAATCTTTGAAAAAATGACTTACCAAGCATGGCAAACAACTCAAATATGTAGAGCAAAATGTTCTGAACAGTGTTGCCAACTCCTTAGTAAGGAAAATCGCTATTGGCTGTCCTAAAAGTCGCTAGAAGTCGCCAAATGACGTCATCACCTAATTTGCATAATTGGTCATGCTAATGTAATTGTAACCTACGCTGCTGGAGAGAGAAATAACATCGTGGACGAGACATAAAGTGAGCAAAAAACGTCCTAAATGCATTTAGAATTTATTTAGAACTACAAATTTAATTTCTTTTAGCAATTATTGTTTTTTGTAATGTCTTTCACCTCTTTTTTTAGCGACTTTTTTTCTAAAAAAAAGTTGCTAGGGGGTCTGAAAACTCGCTAAATATAGCGACAAAGTCGCTAAGTTGGCAACACTGGTTCTGAAACGGCTTCACTTCAGCTTCGATTGGAGCCGTGCTGGGGGCGGAGTCTGTGAATTTACTCTATTAGTGTCATAGCCCCTGTAGGAGTTCAGAGTTAAGAGGTCAAGAGTTAATGTTTCCATTGTAACACCTCCAGATTTGAAATAGAAACACTCATTTTTAACACTCGATTTTAACTACTATCATTTTACACCTCAGAGTTACATTAAAAGAATGTGACTCTACTTAGAGTAAAATTAACTCTAAGACCACTAACACCAAAACATTTAACACTTTTGAATTTGCTGTGTAGGTTTACAGTTGTGTCATACTCCTTCCATTTCTGAATGATCGCTTGAACAGTGCTCCGTGGGATGTTCAAGGCTTGGGAAATCTTTTTGTAGCCTAAGCCTGCTTTAAATTTCTCAATAACTTTATCCCTGACCTGTCTGGTGTGTTCTTTGGACTTCATGGTGTTGTTGCTCCCAATATTCCAAGCGAATATTGGGAGCAACAACCTCTGAGGCCATCACAGAGCAGCTGTATTTGTACTGACATTAGATTACACACAGGTGCACTCTATTTAGTCATTAGCACTCATCAGGCAATGTCTATGGGCAACTGACTGCACTCAGACCAAAGGGGGCTGAATAATTACGCACACCCCACTTTTCAGTTATTTATTTGGAAAAAATGTTTGGAATCATGTATGATTTTCATTCCACTTCTTACGTGTACACCACTTTGTGTTGGTCTTTCACGGGGTAATTCCAATAAAATTGATTTATGTTTGTGGCTGTAATGTGACAAAATGTGGGAAAGTTCAAGGGAGCCGAATACTTTTGCAAGCCACAATATAAAAATTTGGCATCAAGTGAAAACCAGATTTATTTTAAATGCCCCTTATGTTTTTGATAGTGTGTGTCATTATGTCTGTAAATGAAACAAAGTTTACAGACAATAAAGGTGAAAAGCTTTTAAGCTATAAAGCTTAAAAAGTTTGAATGAATTCTGAAAAATACTTCGTAGGGGTATCATTTAATAATAGCCAATAATTATTGGTCAGAAATGGACAAACAGCCTTACAGCGTAGAAGATATTATTTTTGCATGTCTGGTGTACATTGCCAACGTATAGAAAGCACCGAAAGATTTAAAATGTCATGTCACATTTGACCTCTGACCTCTCCTCCAAGGCCACCAGATTGATCTGAAAGTCAAAGTAATAATGATGTTATGTTTAAAACTACATTTCCTATGCCTGTTGTTTGATTTGATAACACATGGGGTGTGATATGTGGAGATTCAGAATATCACCTCTTCTTTTAAGGTCAAATAAGATAGAGCGTTCAAGTTTTTAGTTCAAGTTTCAACTATGGATAAAATTCTACTGACTTTGTCTCTGTTAGCAGCATTTAGTAAAAGAAACGTGTGTGTGGATTCTAAATATCACTATATAGTTTGCATCCAAATGGGGTGTGATACTTGACTTCTGATCTCACTTTTACTTTCTTTCACTTGAACATATTCTGGGTTCAAGTTGAACCCAGAATATGTTATTTTTCCTAACTGCCCATGATTTAAAGTCAGTTTAAAAGTACAATACTATTCCCTAAAAAGTAAATACTGGCCAGAGAGTGAGGTGCCTTGAAAGTTTGTGCTCTCTGATTGCTTCTTGTTTCATGCAATATGTCATTAGAGTATCATCCAAACCTACTCTCAAGAAGTGTCCCGATCACAGGCAAGCCATGATGGTAAAAGGACTGGTTCTTACATAGTGCTTTTCTACTCGATTTGAGCAATCAAAGCACTTTATATAACGTGCCTTATTCACAGATTCGTGCAAGCACTTTTTTGTACAACTAAGTGCTTTTTATTTAACATTCACGCTCCACTGAATGCTTTGGAGAGCAACCTGCACCTATCTTCTCAAGGATAGTTAGGCATGCGGCCGGGAAACCTGAGCAGGCAGGGATCAAGGCACCAACCTTCCAAAAGTTTGGGCTAACTTAGAAATATCTTGGGTGGCATGATGGTGGGGTGGTAAGCACCGTAGCCTCAAAGCAAAGAGGCCAGCTGGGGCCTTTTCATGTGGAGTTTGCATGTTCTCCTCTCTGATAGACTTGATAGACTGGTGACCTGTCCAGAGTGTACCGCACCTCTCACCCTGTGACAGCTGGGATTGTCTGCAGCACCTTTTTTCCAAACCCACCGTTAGGTTTTAATGAGATTAGTAGGCATCAACAAGAACAGCACTTGGTAACAGCGGGAAACAGCCTCTGACCTTCCAGACAACATGTTTGCATGTTCTTCACAGATCATACAAACATCAGCAACGTGAACTGGCAAAAAAAGTCCACATTTATTGTCTGCAGCAGCTTTCTTCGCTGTTCTCCTCACAGCAAACATTTGCGTGAGTCTGTAAGTGCTCCTGTTGGCTCGACAGGCCCGAGCACATATCAGAATGCTGAAGCCACTGGCATTACTAACCCCGCTGACTGACTTTGTAAATGTAACAGAGGAAGGAACCGGGGGGTGGTGGGGAGAAGTAACAGACAGACCAAAGAGCAGTCATACACTTCAAGTGCTTTAAATTATATAACACCTCAGCCAAGTTTGTGATGTGTCTCTGTATATTTAACACTCCTTCCCTTTCTTCTCCGTCCTTTCCTGTATTCCCTCCTACCTCTCTTTTCTCCTGCTTTCACTGCCACCACTGCTTTTGTGTCTCTTCCTCCCTGTCTGACTTCACTCCCTCAGGTTACCACATCTGCAGGCTGTTTTCCACTGGAATATATTTCTTGAGATTTTAGACCTTAACTACAAGGAGGTGGGGTTATCAAAGAGCTAGATTTGGAGGTGGTGGTGGTGGGGTGAGAGCATAAATATATGTCAGGAAACACAAGTGAGTATGGTGGAGCAGATGAGTCAGAAGGAATGGTTCTTTCACTTAATACACATAAAAAAACAAACAAAGACTTTTTAACAAAGCAGCTGCCTGTGAAAACTTTCTGTCACAGAAAGAGCTGAAGACACGAGAAGGAATGTGAGAAGCGCTTAAAAAATAGAAGGCAAGAGGATAAAAATCAAAGTAGGGCACCTCCCTTGGCTGGGACTAACACATGGTTAGATTTGCCTGCATGTCCACATGACTCACAGTCTGGTCAGCAAACGCATAATAAACGTGACAGAAATATCCCCACACAATGTCACCAGAGTCCACGGCAGGCAGCTAATTGCTAGCTATAGCTGGGCCGTGGTTTGAGAGGAGGGAAAAAAAGTCCATCTCATACAAGAGTAAAGCAAGTTAATGTCAGTATATTTAGTTTCTTCTTTAGAAGTTTAAATAAACATGGGATTTTTTTTTAGTTTATTAATACAAAAGGTTTCAGTTACTGTATGAGAACATCTTCTAGTCTGCTTTGGCACTAAAACAGTTATTAATTAGTTCTATCTTAGCTAATGTAACATTATAGCATTTGCTTTTTTAAAGTGAGAATGATACAAAGTTATTAAACATATCTGACATTTGCAGGATATTTTAAACATATTTTTATAGCCATATGAGAATATATAAAAACCACAAATTTTGCATGTGCAGATTTGGTTCAATATGATAGAAACTACCAGAAAGAAAATGAAGTGGCAGTATATTCTCAGAGTTATTTTTCAATTTTGCACATGGAGAAAATACGGTAAATGGACTATTGCTTGTATAGTGCCTTTTTTACGCAACTAAGCACTCAAAGTGCTTTCTAGTGTAAGTCGCATTCAGCCAATCACAGATATATTCATGCTTTTTGTCCATGTTAAGCACTTTCTAATGCACACTCACACTAGGGGTTGGGTATCTTGCTCAAGGATACCTGGGCATGCAGACTGGAGGAGTCAGGGACTGAATTGAAAAGCAGGAAATTAGAGGTCACTCAGGTCTTCGTGTCTTTAAGACATTCCTGCAGTTTAACTAATTGATGTTTGTTATCTGATATAACAAACTATATAATGTCTGTATATTGTTATCTTGATAGATAAAGCTGGTTATCATCTGCATAGCAGAGAAAATGTATGTTATGCCTTTGAATGGTAGGGTTCCCAAGTCATTGTAGCTTCTCTAGATAAAATGAGCAGGTGACCTAGTACTTTTGTCCATGCAGTGAAGCTTTCAGTCTGAATGAAGCTAGCTTGGGAGTCCCTTAAACCTGCATTCTGTCTTCTGGTCCTATAGAAGTCTATGAGCAAACTCCCCTCTCATCTGATCTCATCTTGTGTCAAACCAAATAGAACATTGTCCAGTTTGTCATTCCAGGTCAAACAGAAAGGAGAACTGTCCAAGTTAGTTTTACTTAACAAGCATCTGATTTCACAGGTAGACCGGCCACTCTCTCATCACACCTGGTTTGAAAACAGCATGATGGTGATGGTGAAAACACTCATCTTGAAAATTGAGTAGTTGTACTGAATGTCTTTGATCTCAAGGGTTGAAAATACCTAACAAAACAATGGGCAATATCCTAATAGCTACATCCATCTTTTACAGACTCTATAGGTGGGTAACATTGCTGCTACCTGCAATATTGGGCTGTCAACCAGATAATTACTAGAGCCAGATAGTTACACTATTATTATCGTATTATATCATGTGTATTATTAACCTGATATCAGTATTTCATTTTTGTTTTGTCAAAGATGACATTATTCATTTGTCTGAGTCTGGAATGCAGTATCAGTTAGTCAGTCAAATCACTATCAGTGAAATAGCTCATCTTGCAGGATGGCTAATGTTAGCATGTTAAAATGCGAAATTAAGATGATAGATTACATAGCATTATCTATGTAAACATGACAGCTCTGCCAGTCAGATTAAATGTGTATATACATTAAGAAGGTCATCATTTTTTCTTTAGTTCTTCTTCAAAGAAGACTTTATCTTTTGATATTGTTCAGATTTCCAACGTTGTTGTGCTTGCCATATAAATACTTTATATGGCAGGCTATTCATTAGCACAAGTAGCTTGGTAAGTACAGAGTGGGCATAGATAGCGCTGATTATAAAGGACCTGCATTAAGCAGAGACTAATCCGGTTCAGTGAAGTTGGAGTGCGCTGGCTGCTAAAGGGTTAAGCTGAGCTCAGTTTTGGTGAGCTGAAGGGAGAGAACTGAAATCTTTTCCATATTACAGCACACATGAGGAACACATCTAAGTGAGTTCAGCTGTCTGGAGTTTCTCTCTACCCCCTCACACATGCTCTCTCTCTCTGTCTCTGTCTCTCTCTCTCTCTGGTTGGGTAGGGGCAAGTTCAGCACAGCCATATATCATTACACATCTGGAAAAATGCACTGAAAGCCCAGGCTGACACAGAGAGAAAAGAGAGACAATGATCTCCAGACATATTCATTCTTTTCAAAAATGAAACATAGCATATAAAGACAAAACACAGAGTCTTGTTTACTGCAGGATAAAACTAACACTGCATTTATCAGTTAGCAAAGCACCAACTGAAAAGTGCTGGTGTTCAGTTAATGACAGAGTTTTACATTCAAAGAAAGAGAGAGAAAAAAAACTATTAACACCAATGGAAATCAGAGACCTCAGATTTTTTATAACTCCTCCCATCAGCTCCCTGTATTAGCTCCACCTCTTTCAGATTGCTCTGGTTCATGCAGTTTTATTTTAGTATGAGAGACGTCGACTGGCGGCGTTTTCTTGAGGAAGGAATCTGCAGTTCTTTTTTTCCCCCCCAGTATGGAAAAGTGTTGTTTCCTCCCAGGTCCACATGCCACAATAATAAAGCATTTTTCTTTTCTTTTCTTCTCTTCTCTTCTCTTCTCTTCTCTTTTCTTTTCTTTTCTTTTCTTTTCTTTTTTTTTCTTTTCTTTTCTTTTCTTTTTTTCCTTTTCTTTATTTCTCTCTTCTCTAAGATTTCAGGACACTAAAAATGCAGGGTCAAATAGACCCGGGTCAAACTTTAGGAAGAAAAGAAAACCCCCACCCAAAAGTTCTTTAAGGACCACATATGCCTGCCCCTTCATGCCTGACCTCAAGCCTACCACGTCTTGTGAAAGGCAAAAGAGGTATTTAAGGTAATTTAGCACATTTCACTGCATCTGCTTCTTCAAATGAAAATTGTGGCATTTCAGTCTCAGAAGGAACAGAATGAAACGTGCCAAATTGAAAGTCTGCAGGTGCAGACAGATGCTGTGGTGTGACTCTGATAAAAATTGGTTTTAGTGATGGCATTGTACACTTATATAAAAAAAAAGATTTAAAAAAAATCCGTTAGCTTTCAGATTTGCAGCCTTTGAGTTTAGTCAAAGGGAACCTCAGCGCCTGGCTCCACTTTGCGATTGCTGCAGTCAGAGTGACAACAAGGACGTAAAACGACTCCTCCAGACCTCCTCTGCACTTGAATGATTTCACAGATCGGAAGAAAGGAGAATTGGCTACAAAACAGTTGGATCTTATAGAGTTAAAAGGCAAAATAATGAAGATAAAAATGCTGCTTAATTAGCAATTGCAGCTAATTAAAAATAACCAAAGATACATTAGAAATACAGTTGTGTCAAAAAACGTACCCCGCATAATTCAACAGCTTGTAGCAGCTGCTAACACCTTTAGCAGTAATCATTTTTAGTATGACTTTATCGGTCTCTAAAAGTTGTTCTGGAAGAATTTTGGTCCACTCCTCTTTATATTATCTCTTTATATTATATCTTTATATTGCCTCAGTTTGTTGATCTTTGTGGGCATATGTTCATGCACAACTCGAAACTACAGCATTTCAAGCAGGGTAAGGTTTGGCCATACTTACACCTTGTTTCTTTCCTTTTCCAGCCGGTCTGATGTAGACTGGCTGCTGTGCTTGGGATCATTCTGATACTGCATGACTCAGTTTTGGCCTGTTGGACAGATGGCCTCACAACTGACTTTAAAAATACTTTGTTGGAGAGGAGTTCATGGTTGACTCTGGTTGAATATTTAACATGCTAACTGAGAGTTGTGGAGTCAGAGATCTTCTCTTCAGTTTTTTTGCAGTTTCTCTAAACATTGCACAGTCTAACTTTAGGAGGATTTTTTGGAACTGCAGAGAGTTCTGTGAAAACTGCATCCTAACCTTTGGCAGAGAATATTGGGTTTAAGGCTGAGCAGTCATTATTTGTTGTCTGATGACTTAGTGTGTGATAGCCTTTGGTTTTGAGACTCCATTTCATCCACTTTTGCCCCTCACACAGAGCTTTTACCCTCTCAAAAAACAACAACAACAACAAAAAAAAAAATGTAAAAAACAACAAACCAACCAACAAAACCCCCCCAAACAAACAAACTGGTTAATTATTCACATAACAAATGAACTGCAAACACCTAAAAACTACAAATGAAAACCGAGAAATCGAAATCCACAACAGCTGCTTCAAATCCAGTGTTGCTTAAATATCAAACGCACGCTATGGACTCTTTTACAAAAGCACTATATCAGAAATGACTGTTGCCTTGAAGCCTTTAATGGGATGAAATTAAGTGTGTCACATAAACATCTGGTGTGTCTACACATAGTCAGCCACTACAGCAGCACCTTGTCTTGCTGGGTTAAACGACTGCTTGAACTTTCTGCCACCTCCACCTGCCACAAAAAACACCTGGTGGATGCTTGGTAAGAGCCTTTTAAACTTCCCCATTTTGTAGTAAACTGACATGGCCCTGAGGCCAAAAAGAAGTACAGTCACAGGTGAAAGTGCTTCCTTTACTGTGCTTTCTGACTTTAGATGTTTGACTCGTCCCCTTGGAAGAGAGAAAGATAAAGCAGCAACTTGAAGAGGAGACATGAAGCTACTAGTTTATCATTTAGGACAGTTAAAGTACTGAGAGAAGCTTTAATCTAAGGTACTAATCTACACTTCTACACTTTATAACTTAAGGTTTGTAGCATTAGGCAGTAAAAGTAATAGTAAATGAGCACTCTGGGCACATGCAAACTGCAAACTCCACACTGATGGCTCTGGGTCAGAGTAAAGACTGAGCTGTACCTAAATCTCTGAGGTCTGTTTGGTGGATATACTGCTGCATGTTTTCTGAACAACTCCTGAAAATCAAAGTTGTGTTCTGAGATCTTCTTTGTCCCCGTTTGATATTTCTTCCTGAGACTAACTTCACCTCGTGCATTTTATTCTGCTGCCGTGTCATTTTTTCCACCGACTGGGCCAGAGGGAGGAGGGCTGCATCAGAGGAAAACTTCAGCTGAGGCTGGGAGACTCAGCAGCAGGAAAAACCTGTTAGTGCTAAAAGCCATTCTTAATAACGCAACATGTTTTCGGTGGATAAAACTACCTAATTCCATAAAACATCATTATCTCAAATTGCATTTCCCCCCCAAAGGTAGAAATAATAGTAGGCAATTTTGACACTTTATTTACTTTGCATAGACACGTTCTTCTAAGTTTTATTTTTTAATTAACATAATCAGAACAAGCTTTACTACATAAACCAGGATAACATTTATATTTTAGAAGGCAGTTACTTTGCCAGTCTGTCTGAGATGTACCATCGTGCTTTGGAGACAAGCTGCCTCTCACCAGGAGAACAGGCAAAAGTGGTCATCCAGAAGTTATTGCATGTCCAACATTTGCATGACCCGTCGGTCCCTGCAACTACTTGCAATTGTTTGCCAAATGCAAAAGGATTCATTCCAATCACCAGACAACTACTGATCTTTCTTGCGGTCCCAATTTTACTTAAGTGTGACTGAATCTTTAGATGTACATCACAGCTCTGACTTCACTTCTATGTGATAATGTTAAAACTTTATGACAAAGTATTAGTAAAGTGTTTGCTTGGTAAGGGATGTGTTTTACAAGCTATGGAAGTTAGCTGCAAATATGCAGTTTCTGGGCATGTTGGCATTTTCTCCAGACCTCTTATTAGTCATTAGTCATAGGAGGAGGAGCCTAAACATTAAGACCCCTGTGCTGCCAGTAGCAGAAGGCGGAAGCCTGCAGCTGAGATAATGGAGAGGAAGATAAAACCATACATGAACAAGAGTAAGGAGTGAGCTCATTATTATTTTGATGAAGTCTTGCTATTCAGTTATTTAAGCACTTAATCAATGACAAACTCTGAGGTGAATTTCAACTATGTGGAATATGCTTTAATTGAAGTCAAGCAAATAACTTTGTATTTAATTTTTTTTGTAACAAAACTAATTAAAAATACTTTTCAATTCATTCTGGTATCCAAAAACTATAACTTTATAAATCTTTTTCTCAATTATACATCTAAATGAAGAAGACACCCCCCCCCCCCCCACACCCACACAGCAGCATGCCCATTCCTTTTCCTTCTCGCTCTTAAAAATGTAAAAATTGTAAAAAATTCCTCACTGACTATATTCTGGTTTCTCAAGCTCCACATCATCACTTCTCCTCCTCCTCCTCCTCCTCCTCCTGATCTTCCAGTCTCTGTCATAATCTCGCTGTCTTTTCTTCTCTGCCTGCAGCGCAGCTTGTCTAGATCCATGATTGTGGATCACAGACCAAATGTTAGGGTGTGCTGTCCAGAGAAAACACTGCACAGAGCCAAACAAAAGGGGAGAAAAAAACGTGGAAAACTGAACTGTAAGGAACAGTTTGCTGCATCCTGTGATACAGGCTTAGAGATACAGCTCAACAAGCTCCGTTGTTGGTGCTTGATATGGATTCCCACTGGTTTGTCTCAGAGCTAAGAGATGTGAGGTTTGGACTGAGGTTGGGTTTATTCTACAGATGTTTTAGGGTGGTATCTTTTTGACATGACAGCAGGAGGCCAATCTGATGCCTCAGCATAAAGTTTCTCCAACCTATAGCAAGTTAAACCTGACTGCACCTTAAAACGATGTAACACTAACAAGAGAGCCCCAGCTGCTTCACTGAGTACGATAAGTTTGTGTTAATAGATAAAATTGTACTTGTTGCTTCTTCTTGCAGTACCTGCAAAATAATAACAAAAGTGCATCCAATGTCAACAAAACAGTAAAATCCTGGACTGATACTTATGTAGTGCTTTTCTACTCGATTTGAGCACTCGAAGCGCTTTCTTACTACCAGCTTCATTCACCTACTTCAACACGCAGGTTGGAGGATCCAAGGATCAAACCACCAACCTTCACTATTCATAGAAGACTACCTACCTACTGAGCCACAGCTGCCCAGGTCCATTTATAACACTGGATCTGGGGTAATAATGAAAAGTATGGAGTTCACTAATTGGTGAAAATGTGGCTTGGATCAGGAAAGCCCCAGGTGAGTTCCTGCTGAGCGGCTGTGAGTACAGGTAGTTTGTTTGGAAGTTAGTGGCTCACTGAGCATGTTTATTACAGTCCTCGCAGACAACCTGGCTTCACGCTGGTTTGCGGTTTGGGCACAACACTACCACACAGAGCAGCTTTTAAAGCTACACAGGCTGACGTGAAAGTAGAGTAGCATCAGTTGTTTCCTTGTCATGTGCTGTAAAGAAAATCAGGGGAAGAACATTAGATTAATAAATCCCAATCTGCTGTAGTTATGCTGTGAAACGAATCGCACCGTTCTGGCTAAGAGTGAAGAATAAGAGCTAACATGTTAGCTAGGTGTGAATGCACAGTTAGGAGTCCATAGTAGCTTGTAGCTCAGCTTGAAGTGTTTTATGTTTCCTGTGCAGTCTCCAATGTATTACTCTTTATGGAATAAAGTCCCCTTTTTTCATACTGCAGGAAGAAAACATATTTTTGTAGAATATCTGCAATAATATGTGCTAGTTTGCACATCAAATCGCCCTCAAAATTAATTTACTTGGATTTACTTAACACATAATAATTTATGTGAGTGTTGAACTTGTTCTTTTTGTTTTTTCCAGTGTTTCTTTGTATGTGCATGCACTCCTGTACGTTCCCACCATGCATTCCCACCGGCACCTGGAACCCATTACATCCTTATGGAGCTGTGTGGAGGGCACATGAGTCTTAAAGTGGCAGGGGCTGTCTTTCCCACATTAAAGTCATTAGTAAAGTCCGTACCCCCCTGCTGGCCTGGCCATTTCAACGGGCCTGATGACGATACCACATGTTGCATGAGGTGAAGCTCTAAAAAAGAAAAGGGACATCAGGTGAAAACATCTTCTCTGTTTAGTCCTTAGCATGAGTAGTTTTTGCTAATCTCTAACATAAAAAAGCATCTTCAAAAGTAACTTAATTTAAGCATTCAAAGTTGTCTGCACTGATTGTGTATGTAGGCAGTTAGAGCTACCAAATGTAGCTAGTGCATGTGTGTGTGTGTTGACCTCCTCTGCTGGTCGCATTTGGAGGTTTGGCTCATGATGGAAGAAATTCCATTTGAGAATTACAGATGTTTTTTTTCCACTTTCCTTTGTCTAGTCCCTCCCACTCTCTCTGTCTTTCTCACTGGATCCCCCCACCTTATGTGTCTCTTGCTCTCGTTTCTTGAGTGCTCAGTGGAAAATCACCATCATAGCAAATTGCAGCTCTGTGCGCCTATTCAAACTCACAGTTAGACTAAAGTTATAGACTGTAGGTCGGATTATATCAACCCAGTTGTTGCCTTTCAAAGCCACCATCCTTTAAATTTGTGGCCCTATTTATTATTGAGATGAGACGAAAATGATGACCAGTGTTTATTGCATGGAGTGCCCATCTTCCACCTTTGCCAAACATCAGTTTATTCTGTATGAATCACTGGCTGCTGGTATGGAGGGGAAAACGAAGAGTCTGGAGAAGCTGAGAGAAAGAGGTTAAGGAGAGAGAGGGAGGTTAAAAAAAACTGAGAGAGGGAGTGAAGGAAAGGGAGGAGGTTTAAGGGTAGAGCAGGCGGCCCGTGACATAGCTGAAGCATTACTACATGCCTGTTGGCTGACGTCCACTGACTTCTGCATCTGGTTAAAATCTACAGCCTCTTCTTTCCTCCTCACTACTTCCAGGCCTCTCATTCGCTTTTCACTTAAATTTCCAACCCTTCCTCAAGTAATTCTGCTGTTTTTAAAAAAACAAACCAAAAAAAACCCCCATTCCTTTCTTGATGTCTCTGGTTCATGATAGTCAGACCTTCTTTGCTTGTTTGTTTCCTGCTTTCTTTGCCCCAGTCTCTTTGTCTCTGCTCACAAAGACAAACATGGATGCATGAAATAAGAAACAGGAGGTCATATCAGAACCTTCTTCCCCTTTGACAGCTCAGTGTTTTGTGTTGGACAGTCTCTTTCTCTTCACTTCTTTAGTAGAGAGTGAGGTTAGCTTCAGACAGGAAGTGGAAAAATATAGACTGTTGTTTCTGTCTCCAGATATCATGCCAAGGTGAGCCAATCAGATGATGGCTATGACTTTTTATTTAGGCCTATATGTTTTGTTTTCTACATTTTATGAAGGAGGCTGTTAAGATCATTTCCAAAAGTTATGAAGTATTTCAAAAACATGGTGTCTTATTTAGAAAAGCTTTTATTTTTGCTGATGATGTAGAAGACAAAGCCTCAGCTAACTCCAGGACTTCCCTTGTCATGCAAGAAAATCACGTATTATGTCTCTTAACAGATTATTTATTAAAAAAAGGACAATTATGCTCAAATTAGAGCTGAAACACAGGAAACGACTCAGGTTGACCACAGCTGGTCAAACAAACTTAGACTTAGGCTATATGCACGAGTGGAGATCAACATTTCCTGGGTCACACTGTTGGACCTACCAGAGGTGACTCTGAAGTCACCTCAACTTTCAGCAATGAACCTGAAATGTTTGCCTTTCAGTCTTCAGATGGTAAACTAATATACACATTTTAACAGATTACTGACATTAAGACGTTTGCTCAATTGTTCTGCATCTCCCGAGTCTTGCACCTTTCTCTGACAGACAACTCTTGTTTTAAAGTATCATTATTGGATAAGCGCATGTGCTGAAACATTGTGGTGGTCCCAACTCATCATCTCCCAGTCATTCCAGAGTTTACATATGACAGGTATGGGCTTGTTTCTCTTTCCCCTCTCTCTCTCTCTAATACACATAACACGTTGATTATAATTGTGTTCTTGCAAAAGTCTTTTTGCAAACCTTTGTTTCTCTATATTTTACTAAGAAAGAACCAGACTTTGTTGCCATTTTTCAGGCTTTCCAGGCTTCTGGACATTGGCTGCTGTTTCACTGATTTTCAGGCCAGTCCTCATACCTGACCATTTTCATTGAAATACCATTAGTTTTTTAAACCACCGAACACTGTGGAGAAAAAAAAGGCACCTAACACCAGGGAGGAACCAATGCTGTGTCTACACATAACAAACAAATTAGCAAAGAACCCATTTTAAATTTATCGTTGGGGACTTTGTTTCTAGCAGCTTGTAACAAAAACATATATTTGTTCCCATTTCTTTTATTGAATATATGAAAATCTATGCTAGTGATAAAACATATTGACAAGAATTAAACAGTATTTTTTTCAAAAAGTATTTTTGCACTAACAAAGCGCTATTAGGAGAAAGCTTTCCATAGCACAGCATGATGTATAGTGTGCCCTTAAAAAGTTTGAGGAAACTGAGGAAGTTGTGCCAAAAGACAAATAAATTAAGAACCAGGCTTGTATAATTTGTCATATACAAGTTCTGTTTGTCGTCAATATATACACAGGAGGTCAGGAGAGAGGTGCAACAGTGAGTTTCTACACGATGGAGGCTCCGTCATGATTCGGGGTTGTATTTGAGCCAAATGTTGGGGTGTTGGGGATCTTCCATCAAAAATTATGGAATTATGAATGCAGACCATCAGATTTTGATCCACCATGCAATGTCATCTGGAAAGCTTCCGACAGGCAATAGCTTCATCCTGTTACCATGACAATGATCCCAAGAGGAGCTTTGAAATGTCCTTCATGAAACCCGGAGATCTATTCCTAAAGAATACTTAAAGAAATGAAGCTGTCCAACAGAGTCCAGGCTGTTTTGAATTCATACTAAATAATGATTTTCAAGATTGTTACAATTATACAGACTCTGTTTTTGCATTTAAGCTTTATTGTACTGCATTGCACTTTAAACACACTGTGTATGTTTCAATAAATCACTTCACAAATATACTTTCATATATTTGCCGTCACTCCTTTTGTCTCCCACTGTGGTTCTTTTTTGTGATACTTAAACATGGTTTTTACAGCTTCAGGGTGTATCCGCACCTCCGCTCTTCGCCCAGTTCAGTTTAAAGACCAGATGATATCCTGCACCCAGTCATAATGCTGAGGTGGAGTCTGAACGTCTTCACTTGTCCCTCCTCTAAAGTCAACTCCACTTTTTGCCTTTCTTTTTTTCCCCCCCTTCTGCAGCTGAACCCAAAAAAAACTTCACAATGACCAGAAAATTCTTCCACGTGTCCGCTGCACGACATGGAAGAAGCAGTGGGATGAAGAGGACATGTCTGATGTTTTTGCTTCTCATTTGCTTAAATAAAGCTTTGAAATGTAAACTTTGATTGCTCAACGGGAACCTTCCCCTTGCACAAGCAGTCATAGAGACAATGTCAAAGGAAGAAAGACGGAGAAAAACTGAACAAAGCAGACAGCAGACAAAGCAGAACAAAGCAGACAGCTGGGTAACAAGTGATAACGAGTGGTTAAGCAGCACACCGATAACTTGAAACTTCAGTTTTGCTGCTCATGATGCAGCTCATTTGTTGTTTATCTGCTGTGAAATACATGAGATATTTAACATCTGTTTTACTTCAGGAAACTAAGAGGTGACTGTTAAAAATAGTATATTACTGCCAACTCAACATACTGAAGTAAAAAAAGGCACGTGTGAAAAAAAAAATGCAATGCCCTGAAACAACAGGAGGAAGAAATAGTTAAGAGTGTGAACTATGAAAGAAAATGTCCAGGTGTTCACGGCACTGCAGTCAATCTTTTGCTACTTTTTCTATTTTCAGTCATCTTTTTTAAGCGGGCCTTGATTACTATCAGCAAGTCATTTGAAGCTCATTTCAGCATGACTCTGTTTTAGTGACCGGAGTGACCCCGAGGAGAGAGTGGAGGCGGTCTGCCTTGGAGGGGTTTGAGAGTAGATAGAAGCTCTCAGCTGGAGAGGACAGGCCTCAACTGGCATCAGACACAAAGAGAGAAACATATATACTCCCAGTTTTCCTCCAGTGAATCTGTCATATTCAAATGTTTTCAGATCGTTTGTGTATAAGATCATTATGTTTACTCCATTAACGTCTTGCTTAGATGTTAATTTGGCTGTTATTTTAAAATTTCTACCGACATACTTTTACTGTTCACGTTAAAGCAGTAAACTCTCATGTTGGCACCCTACATATGTCACAAATCTGAACTCATTGTTTAGCCTGCATTTATAAATCACAGCTATAAAAAGAAAACAATAACGTGGGTGGGGACTCACAGTTTAACTATAAATTAAAGTAAGTGCACTACAGAAGGAGAAAAAGAAAAGACAGCTTCCTTTGAGAAATAACTGCTGTTATTTATCAAAAGGTTCGTACCTGTCTGTAATCAGAAATAGCCGCAGGCCCTGTCTTGGTTTCTTATTTATTCTTTCTGTTGGATTAAAAAGAAGAAATTTCTTTGAAGCTGGCGTGCTTCTAAAAAAGTGATCGAATCTACATGAAGAAAAAAACAAACAAATGAACATGAAAAATGATGGTAGGCTTTGAATCTTGAATGCATTTCCTGCCATACCGCCTGACTTTAATGTCTTCTCAGATTTTCACTGAGATAACATTTCGAGTTTTAAACTCTCCTTCTCTTCTCCATCCATCTGGTTGTAGCAGACGGCTGCCCCTCCCTGAGCCTGGCTCTTCCTGTTAAAAAGGAGTTTTTCTTTCCCACTGTCGCCAAGTGCTTGCTCACAGGGCGTCTCATTACAGGGTCTTTACCTTACAATGTAAAGCGCATATATAAAGGCAACTGCTTTTTTGAATCGGTGCCATATAAATAAAATAAAATTGAACTGAATTTAAGTATTTGTGAAAAAAAAGCAGGCTAAATGTTTCATCTGAAACCGGGTATTTAATTGTTTCACCTGATGGTTAACATTGCAGGCGTCGAGCTTTATTCTATTCAGGCTGTCGGGTCTGACCAGGCACAGATAAGAGACGTGCTTGGACATGCTGTGAGCCATTTGGAAATCTGACCTTTTCCCCTCTCCTCAGACAAAAGCACAAACTGCATTTCTGTAACGTGAGCATATGACTGAAGCGTCTGTCCATATGGATGTTAGGGTTACAGAAATCAGCTGCTCTCACAAAAAGTCCCCTTGATTTACTGTGTAGTCACAGTGTCATTAACAGTCTACATATTTAATATGCAAGATAAAAATATAGTCCAGGTCATGAGCAGCACACACGCACACACACACAGTCAGGTGAGCATGTCGGCGAGTTAGAGGACCGTGTTGCTGTGTTTTCTTAGCCTGTGTCAGACAGGATGGCCACACTGAGGAGGAATCAGGAGTGTTTCCTCTAACTGCTCCCTGAGGTCCGTGTCAATACACACTTTCTCCCTCCCTCTCTCTCTCTCTCTCACACACACACACACTGAAGAAACACATTGGATCCTGTGTCAAACTTCAGCTGCAGTTCACACCAAAGAGGGGCTCTTTAATAGTGTCTTTGCTTCTTTATCAGCATATCCCCACATAAATGAGTCCTCTTTAGGTTTTTTCTAAAATGCTCCAACAATTTGGATATAAGTGCAGTCTTGGCATTTGAATATTTGACTGACTCTCTTTTGTCACCATCTTAGCTTTCTAATGGAAATGAGTGACATAAGAAACTGTAGGAGGGGAGGGAGGTAATGCCAAAGAGCGACTGACACACTTTTCTGGCTCTTCAATCTTGCAGTGCATACACACCGGTGAGGTTTTGGAGTGCAGGAATATTTAAATTTTCTTAAAAATGCCGAAAAAGAAAGGACAAGAGATCAGTCGCGAACAGCTTCCCAGCATGTAGTCTCATCTATAAATCTGCAGCCTCCAGCTCTGGAGCTCTGGTCTTTTTCCAGCATGTCTGGAATTCTCCCTCCTTTCCTTCATCCTTTTCTTCTGTTGCTTCCTTCTTTCCTCTTCCACGTCTGTTGACCACTCCCTCAGTGGCAGTAATCACACGAAAAATAAAAGCAGCATTTCCCACAAAGATCCGAGGTGTGATCTTTGCACTGCACATTTGTCTTTTTAAAAACAATTTTCATCAAATAAAATATGCAAATGTTTACTTCCTAAAAGGCAGTGGAGGGGACTAGTCTTTTCAAACCTATGTGCACAACAATTACATCTACTTTCTTCTTTTTTTTGAGAAATTTAATAAATCTCCTTTTTTTGGGAGAAATTAAGAGATGAGGCATAAGAGACGTTTTTAAATATTATAAAAATCCCACAGTCATGAAAATCATTATCAAAACAGTTTAAAAGCTTCTTAGGAGCCAAACGTTGCGTTAAAAAGGCTCAAAACCCCAATGAAGTATACAGCATGCGTGCCTCTCCTTTGTAACTTAAATATAATTGGGTTTTTTACATAGTGATGTGATTTTACATAGTGATGTGATGCACAGTGATTGTTTTCCTCCACACAGACTTGCAGATGACGTGGCTCTTGAGTCTCTGCTGCTCCCACGTCAAACCAGTTTCTAAAAGAGAACAAGGGGGGGAAAAAAGAAGAAATCTTAATGACAAGCCCTAGCGGCCCAAACGAACTGGGAGCTGGCAGCGTTGGCTGGCGTTTTCCTGCTTTGGCCCGCCTGTGATGGAGAACAGCCTGTGTTTAGGGAGGGGCGTTTAAAGTTTGGAATAACATGGCATTAGCCTCAAAATGACAATTCTCAGTCTCCATTTTTCCGTTTTCTTCCCGGCAGCCTGTTGCTCTTACTGTCTGCTTTTCCTCCATCTTTTACCTCCTTCTTTTTCTTTCCTTCATTACTGCATTAAAAAAAGTGATGTCTCCCTTCCTAACAAGACATGTTTCAACCAAATCCTGTTATATATTTTACTGTCCCAGAACTAAAGTATTTTCTGCTCTCAGTCCTCTTCTTTTTCTTTTTTTCTTCCTAACCAGATGTGTTTCTCCTCTGGATCTCCCCTGTGCAGGCCCCCATGATTCATTTTCCACAGACATCTTAAAAGGTCCAAAGCTCTCCCTTCCCCCCATGCCTTTTTCTTTTTTTCCTCTTCTCCCCTTTCTCTCATTCTCTGTGCTGAGGCTCCTACTGCTGGATTGTCTCAGCCTGCAGTGCTTGTCAGGATCACTGGAACGAAAACTCGGAAGGAATGAAGCTTATGTGGAATCTCGACAGCCAAAGGGCTGATGTTTGTGAACAACGCTCGCTGCCTCTCACCAAGCTGCCCAGGTATCCCATATGTACTGGTGGGTCCATCCACAGGATTGCACCCTCATGGAGGCAAATTCCCCTCCAGAAGGACATGATAAAGGAGGCTTTTATGTGGGCTTTTTTACTTTCCTGATTTAAGCATGGGGGGTGGGGAGCTGCATTTACATCCACTTCTCGTCCTCCTTCTATGATCTGACCTCCCTGTGCTGCCAGCTCCTTTTTTCCCACTCCCATTTTCAAGCTGGATTTGGATTGATTTAACAGTTTATGTTACACTCTTTGTGATAATGTAATCTGTAATTTGCAAGCTTCAGAGTAATTGTTTATCTTCTGAGAGAAAGATGTCAAGAGCATCGGCGTAACTTTGTGCTGAACATTTGGGGTGGGGGGGGGGGGGGGGGGGGGCAAGATCTCTGTCTAAATAAATAAATAAATCTGATGATTAGACATGCAACTATTTTGCTGGTAATACCTGAAATGAGTAAAGAAAATCAACATCCTATTTATGCAAGATAATTCATAATTTTATTGGGGGGGGGGGGGGGGGGGGGGGAGTATATTGGTTGGGTCTGAAAAACCAAATTATTTAAGGTCTATTGTTAGCTTGCTTTGTCCTTCCCAAAACCAATTGTCATGCATTTTGGATCATTGTCTTTTTGGAACACCCAAATATGTCCATGTTTCAACCATCTAGCCTTTGATTTCAGGTAGAGTTGAAGAATTATGAGGTAATTCTCCTCCTTCATTATTCCATCTACTTTATGCAACATGCTGGTACCACCGGCAGAAAAACAGCCCCAGAAAATGATGCTACCACCACCATGCTCGACAGCTGGTGCAGTGTTCTCAGGTTAGAAAACCTCACCTTTACACCTCCAAAAGTACCTGATGTCAGTTGTGCCCAAATAGCTCAGTCATTGTCTCTTTTGACCATAAAACGTTTCTCCAGAAGGCATTTGGCTTGTCCATGTGGGACAAGAGTTAAGGAGTTTGATTTTGGAGGAGGAGATTTTTCCTTGGTGGGCCCCTTCTCTGTCCATGGCTATGTAAAACTTATTTCACCTTGGACAGCAACGCTGATGTTCCAGGAGTTTCTAGTTCATGGCCGGTTGAACCTTGGTCGTTCCAAGTTAACTCAAACTTGTGCACTCAATTTTTACTACTACTACTACTACTACTACTCCAGAAAAAGAACAGTTCAGAGAAATCATTAAAACCCCCAAATTACCACGACATTCACGCCCACCATGAGTGCATGTAAATTTTTAAGAGAGGTCCACTGAATTGAAACAGTTGAGAATTCCTGACAGGCAGCACCTGTCACTCTAATTGTTAATCTAAATCATAAAAATGCAGATTTAAACCTTTAAATAATGGAAAGAGGCTGAGCTGTGTAAAACTTACACTGACAGTTTTGTCGTGAAGTGAAAATAAAAGACAAGCTTTTCAATTTGTACCACGCTGTAAAGTCTTAAGTTGTTAAAATGGTTTCTGTAAGAACTGGGTCAGTTTTGGTCAAACCAAACAGCTCATTTCTTTCCACTTCTTCACGTGCTTCATTTGACCACTCCAGAAATTGCCACCGTGCTCAAAAAATGTCACAACAACTGTTTATTTTATTGTTGCCTATCAGTGATGACAAAACTCGAGCATATAACTGAATGTAATTCCATAATCGTTGGACAACTGGATCTTCTGCAGCATCAAACACCGCATTCTTTCTTTGCACACAAATAAGGTGCACAGGCCACATAAAATTAATCTTTTAAAGCTTCTTGCTATCAAAATTTACAGAGGAATAAAAGATGCATCATGAAAATATACAAAAGTCATCATAAACAATAAGATTTCCAACATTTAGTCTTGAAAATGCAGCAACACTGGTGTCTTTATAGTTTATTTCTAGTTATAACTACAAAATATTCTGTTACATATGACATGATCACATTTGGGAAAACAGCTGTATATGCACCTGTAAACATCTGTTTTTGTGCAGTGTGTGAAGAGTGTGTGGGGGTGCCAGCGATTCCCTTGTCTTTACTGGCACGTGGCCTGCAACTGCTTGTTGAGTGAATCCCCTCTTTTCCAGCAATTAAGTGTTAAATTGAAAGGTGGGCTACGAAGAGGCGAAACCCACAATTAGCTGGCGAGTGTAAAAGCTTTACACGGGGTCAGAACGAAGCCTGGAAGTACTTTTTTGTAAAATCTGATGTAAAAACCATTTTAAGAGACACAGTAATGCCGACATCATCTCTGTTTTAAGCATCTCTGTGCTTAAAACACGCAGTGTCTGTTGACTTCAGCCACTTCAAAATGAATATATTTCCAGTTTTTCTTGCACATGGAGGTTAACATGGATGTAAAAGTCAGAAATACTAGATTTGAAACTCTAAGAAAACAAATCATATACACCAATCAGCTTCAAGCAGTGTTACAGAATCCTTGCAGATACATTCATTCGACTAAACTGAGGCTCGTGAAACTGTCAAAGAATTAAACTGTATAAGAATAAGAAATAAACAGGAAGCTCTATTGTAATACAACAACCGCATCAGTGTGATGAAGGCTGTCTGGAAGATGAGAACTCAAAGACAAGGGAGAATTTTGCTTTGGAAATGCACATTAAGTGTAATCAAACCACCCTGTAATACTTATGCTACTTACTTCATTCTAGCACTGTTATTAAATGAGCGGTATCTTAATTTATGGCTTAATTTATAAGAAAATGCCCTGCATTAAGCATCAAATAGATAGTGAAAACTAAATTATATGATTCAAAATTGCCCTGTTAGATCAAGTGCAAACAGCAGTTAAAGGGGTTTGAAAGTTAATGATTGTTTAGTGAGAGTGCAGCGCTTTCTACCAGCACTCATCCTCACATGAACCCAGAGTCCTATCATCCCATCCAAGCTCTACATCAGATGAAACCTCCTGCCACGTTGTCTCTCCTGTTCTTCCTCCCCTCCCTGTCTCCCTTTCTCTCTTTACTTCCACTCTCTTCCTCATTCCCTTGTTCTACAATTCTCACTGTGATTTTTTTTTTAACTCTCTGCGTCTTGTTTCCTTCTTTTTCAGACATTTTCTCTTAGCATTTCTTTCTTTCTTTCTTTCTTTGCTCACTCTTGTTATATTTGTATTTGTTGTAGAGATGAAAGGAGGTTGCAGTCCAGTTCATTTGCTTCCTGTGCTCCAGGCAGTCTAAAAGCCACCTCGGTGACCACACCGCACAAGCGTGGATGGCACATTGATGATTCAGCTGCTGTACTCCGGTCAAGGGCCATTTTCACTCTGCTGTACTCTCTCATTTGTCACGACTCCCAGAGAGACATGGCGCTGGCTTCTAAAGGTCTCTTAACATGAAATGCAAGATGCACTTTTGATAAAAGTTTGCAAGTTTATAAATGTTGGGTTTGTTTAATTGTGTATTTTTATAGAACTTTATGGGAGAAATGGGAGTGATCATTAGCTTTTTCCCTGAGAATCAGCAAGCTGAAACATTACTGTACAAGGTATTGTTAGTTTATGACACGTTTGTATTACTCTAGCGTTCATCCCCAGTTGATTTGCATGTTTCCTTTCTTTTAATCTTCACAGTTTTACCCACACAGTGAAAGTGCAATGAGGTTTATGCTTAGCAGGAATGGATTCTGTGCACTCCTCCATTTATTTTTTGTTTCTCTCATTTTATATAAATAAATCTGCGAAAATTAGTTTAGACTCAGACAAAACCATCAATTATTGAGGGGCTGTAGTAAGGTTTGCTGAAACTATATTGATTAATATTTATATTGTACTGTAGTGTGTGATTAATCAGTTCCTGGTCCACATACATATCTTAGAGCACTGAAGGATGTGGTCCATGGAGGAGGAGGTGGATCCCTCCTCAAATCCACACTGAGGCTGCTCCCTAAATGGTGGACACTTTTTCACACAGATGTAAAAAAAAGTCCTTAAAAACAGACATTAAAGGAGAGAGTATTCACACAGTACCTCCACCTATGCATATAAGCAAGTTCTTTGTAAGTTTATACCGGGTTTTTCATACAGACATGCTTTTTAATTGATCACTTGAGTGATCACTAAATACCTAACAAGGTTACAACTTGCTGAATTCAACATGCTGAATAATTCTGGCCTGGTTATCTGTTCCTGATATACTGAGTCTATAAACACTTGATCAGCCAAACAGCACCCAGATTATAAAAGTGATTTACTTCTAAACACAATGGACCCGATGCACGCCACCGACCAGTGAAACCATTAGAAATGTGACACAGGAGCATTTCTTTTCTCTTCTCTTTGCTTTGCATTTGAGACTTCTTTGTTTGTGAAAGTCAGTCTTGCTCAGTCAGAGCAACAAATACATGGTTCAAATGCTTCAAACGCATGCACATGCTGCGGATCAACCATTTCAGCTCGTGCCGTCTCCAGCGTCTAGACTGTGAGGCTGCAATAGGCTACAGTGAGTCAGGCTGTATTTTTTTCTACCTGCTCATTAAAACGTTTAAACATATCTTATAGAGAATCATGCTAACATTTCACCTCAAATGCCTCTGGCGACAATGAGAGAAACGTGAGGCGTCTAAATGCCTCCCAAAATCTTTTCTGAAGCCCGCCCAGACAATCTGCAGGCAGAAAAAAGAAAAAGGGAGAAGGAGAGAAGTTAACAGCTCCAAAAATAAATGCAAAGAATGGTAGAAAGAAAACAATGAAAACACTGAATCCAGCAGTCCACCATTAGTCTGTTACAGTTCTTCAGTTTTTTGCATTTAAACACCAACTTTTTCCTTCAGCATGCCTTCAAACTGAAGGGCACTTTCTCCCCCAAAAAACAGCTGCTACACCTTCTGTGAGTTATCTGTATATTTCTAGACAGTTTGTCATTGTTTTCTGTTTCTCTCGCTGTGAAACAAAGAGTTTCCAACCGCAGATGCTCCAAGCTACTCTGGGAAACCCATCTTGGTGCTTGTACTCATTTTCTCGATGCCCCTTCATGAGTGAGAGAGCAGCATCCTCTTCTGGTGAAGATGCTCAATATGCATTAAGCAGTCCGAACTCTTCCTTTTTCTTAGTTTCCACACGTCACTCTGCAATTGTCAGGGGAACATACGACAGCAGCCCGCTCACATATTTTACACGAAAATTTCAATTCTGTGAATGCAACACGAAGTAGGTTTGTTGTTGTTTTGCACACACATATGTGTATTCTTGAAGAAAATGTGAGGTCAAACTTGCTGGTGAAACGACGAAACGTCAGTATCACACTGTCCACTGGAGGGTGCCGCAGCATCACACACGGAACCACCGGCGGGCATGCTCCATCCTTAAAATGCAGACGGCATCAGCAGCCGCTCACCGATTTTGTGAAGAAGTCTGTAAAAAATAATCAGGTTTCTAAAGCTCCGTTCAATGAAAAAGTCACACTTCAGCTTTGCTAGGTGTTTTTCTTGTGTCATTGGAAAGTGTTAATGTAAACGCTGCTGCACACACACACACACACACACACACACACACACACACACACACACACACACACACACACACACACACACACACACACAGAACATCTCTACTGGAACAAGCAGAGATTATATGCCTTTCAGCCCATGCACATCCGAATAGCCCAGTGAGTTCAGGGATGGGACATCCTTTCATTTTTGCTCCAAATCTGTGGCAATGCAGTATTTACCCACTTGTGTCCTTTTCACCCTCCTCTTACTTGGAATTCATTCAAGCGGTAGAGCACATCAAAGAACATCTTAGCCAGGAGAACTTTGTCTGCAGTCCTTTCTGTCTGCACAAACTGTAAAAACGTATGACACATGTTCAAGCAAACATGCATCCACATTCACAGCAAGAAAAAGGGGGCTGGAGCAGGTCTGATGAAGAAAAGGCATGTTGGGAATTATTTTGTGTTGCAATAATTAGGTAAAGGAGCGAAAGTGCAGCTGATTTTTCTTTTGTCATGTTTTGCATATTTGTAAAATCTTTGTGCACCTAACTTTATGCAAAACAATCTATCAGCCCGCTTATTATCATTAAATCACCTTTTTGAACCATGATTGCTACCAAAAACCAAACAACCACACAAGGAAAACCTAAAATCTTGATTTATTTGCCTATTAATCCATTTACAGAATTCTGTTTTTCTCTCTTCTTACCTCCAGTCATGCTGGAATCATTTTCTGTAAGATCTGTGAACTCTGTGCTGTGATCAACACGCAAGAGAAGTAAAACTTTTCAGTACAGAATGAACCTGCAAAGCAAATGTCTTCTCCTTGTATCTTCCCCTGTGGCAGTTATGATTCGCATAATGTAGGATGACAGACAGGTCATCAAACGTGTTCAACAAAAGAGTGCACATCAGTCCACATTCAAAGAAAAAAAAAATACAAAACAGGGCAACAATAAACCATTTTCTGCATTGGGTTGCACAAAAAGACAGACGAGCATAAAGCAGCCTACGGTGAGTCCCTTAAACAGGGCTATTTCTGTAGCTGTTGACATTGCAGCAGGAGTTTTAACTATTATGATGTAAAAGGTGAAGAATCGAATCCGTTTGTAGAAAGGAGAAAGACGTGTATGGCATGTTAAAAGTCTTTACCTTTACCTTGGAGTTGTACAAATAAAGTTTTGGTAGAAGAAGAAGAGGAATTTTTAACTCCAGAAGAAAAAAATCACACTCTACAGAGAATTAGCACCTACATCTGCACCTTAATATATGTAAATTTAATCAGGCAACTATAGATAATTGCACTCACCGCCCAATTTATGAGTTACCTCTGTTCAGCTGCTCATTAATGCA
This sequence comes from Neolamprologus multifasciatus, assembly GCF_963576455.1. Classification (NCBI taxonomy): domain Eukaryota; kingdom Metazoa; phylum Chordata; class Actinopteri; order Cichliformes; family Cichlidae; genus Neolamprologus; species Neolamprologus multifasciatus. The sequence continues at coordinate 20,703,918 of NC_140459.1, read as the reverse complement.
AATACATAATCAGCCAATTACGTGGCAGCAGAATAATTCATTTAGGCATGTAGATGTGGTCAAGATGACCTGCTGAAATTCAAAATGAGAAAGGAAGATGATTCAAGTGACTATGAAAGTGGAATGGTTGTTGGTGTGAGTATTTCAGAAATTGGTGATCTGCTGGGTTTTTCCTACATAGCTATCTCCAAGACTTCCAGAGTATGGTCTGGAAAAGAGAAAATATCCAGAGTGGCAGTTCTCAAGTGGAAATGCTTTGTTGATGCTACAGCTCAGAGAAGAATGAGCACATTGCTTCGACCTAATAGGGGGCAACAGTATGTCAAATAACCACTTGTTAAAATAAAGGTATGCAGAAGAGCATCTCTGAATGCAAGACCTTGAAGCAGATGAGCTAGAGCAGCAGAAGACCACACCGGGTGCCACTCCTGTCATCTCAGAACAGGAAACTGAGGCTTTAACTTGCTCACCAAAACTGGACTATCGAGTAATCATTCAGGCTGGTTTTTGTGTTGTAAGTGTGGGGGATTCTTTCTTGGTACCACATCTTCTGATGGCTGGTTACAGTGGGATAACACACCATGTGAGTTCAGATCATCTCAAACTAATTTCTTGACCATAACAATAAGTAAATTTTACTCTAATGCCCTCCAGAGTCACCAGATCATGAAATGGTCTAAAGTCTTATACAAGTCATAAAAGCTATAAAAGTTAAGAAATAGAAGTTTTAAAGACAAGAAGCTCTGATCAGGACTGGAGCTCTCTATTTAGTAGCTTTTTTCTTTTCTCCTTTCAGTAACAATATCAATATAGAAATGGAGATATAAGGCTTTATTGGAAAAAAAAATGCAAAATGTCTTTTTGTGCCACAGTACAAAATTAGCCTTGTCAGACCTGATCTGCTTTTGAGTCATATCTCTGAAAGATGTCCCCTAAATCTAGTCTGACGTATGTTATGATGAGAGAGACACTGTCGTGTTTGCTTCCACCGTCCCTGCTTGACTGCATTTACGAAAGGTCCTGTTCCGTCATTCAACATTCACCGTGAGACTCAATAAGAAAGAGAAGTCTCGATCTGCATACATTAGACTTGTAAATGTATTCAGATGCTCGCGACAGCAGCCATACATAAAGATTAGTTTTAAAAAGTGTCAGGACCTCATAGACAAGTTTGAGGGAGGCAAAAGGCACAGATCAGTGGAGTAAAGACAGATGGGCCACCAGGACACCTAGATAATTATGCGTATGATAATTGACTTAGTAGACTAAAATGTGTCCTTGAGGGGAAATAAAGTATTTTTGGTGGTTCTAAAGATTTAATTTCAATTGCTGGATAATGGACAGCTTGCTGAGTAGATTGTCTAATTAACAAGCAGGGGAAAAAGCAGTGCAGAGAAGCCAACGTGGCCTCCTGACAGCAAACTAGAATAGATCGCTGTATACCTATGGTCAAAACAATGATTTTGTTGCAATCTAAAACACTTTTGTTGGCTGGTTAAGGCTCTGAATGAGCAGTTTTGGAGGGTTTGGTTTTAAAACAAAGTTGAAACAAGAGTCCATTGGTAGCATCTGCGATGCTGTGATTCACACAGATTAAACTGGCTTGTCACAGACAAAAGCATCAGAACAGGTAATATGCACCCTGGTTCACATACTAGCATGCTTTATTACTAGTACCAAACGCAAGTGCAGACAGGTGGGCCTGTCATCAGGTCTTTAAACGACTGCTCATAATTTAAATTACGAATGATTAGATGAAAAGTCAGAGGATCGCCTTGAACAGAGTCTAAACCTTTGTATCACATCGCATTTCGTGTAAATCTATAATCTGTTAATTAGCCCAGCTGCTCAAAACCACAAATGCCATCCTCATTGAAGTATTGGACGAAAAGTCAGAGTACCACTCGAGCCATTGGAATACATCCTCTGGGCAAAAATACATGGCACTGCCACATGCTCACTATCATGGCAGCACAGATTTAATGTTTCTGTCTGACAGAGAGCTCAAGTAATCAAAGTTCCTCCATTATGTTTTATTTTAATGCTAATGCCCAGAAATCAAAAGAGCTGATCCCGAACTGAGCACAAAACATAACATGCCCTTCAAAAAAGTTAGCTGCCCTTTTAACCCAGACCAAATCACTGTTAATACACCAGCCGTACTACACCGTGGTCTGAGCCTGATAGATACGATCTATAAATGTATCCTTCCTCTACACTTACACCCTAAAGGGAGAAATAAGTAGGGACACAGTGAGAGGCTTCTGATTTGTGGTGATGCACTTCATCAGTCACAGGTCCAGAACATCAGGAGGGTGACTCTGTCCATCTTCCCTCTTGTCATACTGGTAGCAAGTGTGCCAACACTTGATTAGTGAGTTCATGGAGCAAGCAGGGCCGAGCTGATTAGTGTTGGCCTGACTCCATCTTCCTTTCTCGGTATGGTGTTTGAAAACATGTTTGCAGCATCTCTCGTTCTCCCCTTCATGTGAGATTCCAGGATTGGAAGCAGGTGCCTCGTACCTAAACACAGGCCCACCAGCCATTAGCCACTTTTGCAATCAAGTCTCTTTCCAATGATCTGCTCTGCTACCTCCTGGTCCCTGGAGCAAAGTCTCTGCTCTATCAAGCACTTGTAGTTTCAGCCAGATATTGATAGTATTTTCTGTGACTTCAATATTCAGCCCACTTGGTTTGCTGTTTTCCTTTTGCTGCAGTGAATGATTCATCATTTCTTACCCAATCTCCTGTCTCATCCGATATCCACATTGGCTTAGCTGAACTCGCTGGATCACTTGCCTGTGCATTACCCCAGTCTGCCCAGTTACAGCCCAAACCTCAACTTAGGGTTTGCTGCCACCTGAACCAGGCCATAGCTCTGCTTCACCAGCTATCAGCCTAGATTGGATCTGCATGTTGGAGTTTTATCCAACTAACAGGCTGTTTCCATTTCAGTTTCTGTTTCATCCGGTGTCATGTCTCCAATTATGTGCTTCCATGGTTAGACTACTGTTTGCACATATACATTCACACCATCAAGTGTGGAGTGCTATGCACATTTGGGCCTTAATTTTTACCATCTTGGAAATGCAGAGGAAAGAGAGGAACTGCTAAACACTTTTTTTCAGGCACTGAAGGTAAGAGTTTATCATATTGAGCTGCTTTTTTTGGTATACTTTATTAATCCCCTGTAGGGAAATTACTCTCTGCATTTAACCCACTCACTCAGTGAAGCAGTGGGCAGCCACCAATCCAGCACCCGGGGAGCAGTGGGTAGGGCTGGTACCTTGCTCAGGGGTACCTCAGGGTAGCCGTTTGGTGGATTTGAACCCCCGATCATGGGGCGAACGCTCTACCTTACTGAGCTATCTCCTCTTTAGTATTCATGCATGTCTATACTTCCACTGTAGAAAAATTAAACGTACCGTGTGGTGATGGGAACTTATAAGAATTTAGTGATTCCGATTAACTCTCTTATCAATTGTCACTGGTTCTCATTGGCTCAGTTTCGAGAGTCGTCACCATTGCTAAGCAACAAGAAAGAAATTACATTCATGCAAATTAATTGCATGCTGTGGGTCAAACGTTTGTGCATATGTATATTATGTATTTCCTCTCTTTGTTGTGATCAGTGTTAGAGTTGTAACATTTTCTTAAAATTAATAGAATACGTTACTTAATTACTCCTGGGAAAAAGTGTTTGGTTATACTACTCATTACATTACTTTCATGTTACTCTGCAAAATAGCTGAAACACACTGTCTCATAATCACCATTTAACAATATAAACCTGAGGCTACAACCCCACACACCAACACAAATCCCTAATGAGGCTACACATCTCTAAGATCTTTCTCTTAGTAGAATAAAAAGCTGACCACACAACTCAAAGATGAAAACCAGCCACAGTGATTCTGCTTTAGAAACATAAACAGGTAGAAAGGGAGGCTGCAGCCTGACTGCTCATCTGCTTGTTCCTGTTGAAGTTCAGGGTCTGGCTGCTTAGCTTAGCGTTAGCATGCTGTCTCGGTAGAGGCTCGCAAAGCTGTGTTAGCAGCATAATGCGCTTGTTTCTGTGCTGGATGTAGTTTTCCACTTTACCATTCATCTTGTCTATTTGTGCAATTAAAATAAATGTGCATATGGGTAGCTTCATCCAACTTCAACCTCACTGTGAGTCCGATCAGCCAGAGCACTTGAACACTGCTTTCTGGATTTTAAAGCAGTGTAAGTGATGTAACAGAGCACCGAACATCCACTCCATAGCCATCTTCAAAAGAGTTTGGTCTAATACTGTGCAACATTGTAGCACTTCTTTGGCTGATAACTGCTCTCAGTCAACATAAGTGTCGGTAACTAAATGTCCACAGAAACGTGGGCTGTGGCATTGAAACAAACAGCAGAACTGCAGCTGTTGTCAGTAGCCTTCAATTCAGTGGATTTGCAGTATATAAACTTACATGTATACACAGCAGGTATTACATTCATATGTACATTCATACAGTGTGGCTTAAAACACAAATCAGCTGAAATTTATTTAGTAGATTAGTTCATCGATAGCGTTAGACACCCTTGGTCCAGTGGATCTTCAGGAAACAGTAATATCGTTGCAATAGTTGATAGATGAGTAGATTTGGGCTCTGTTATCTCCAACATACACCAGATCTAAAGTAAAACATGTGTGCAGCATGAATTACTGCAGGTTCAACCTCAACATACTTCTCTTATCTCAAATCCATTCCTGTAGTGCAGGCTTCAGAACTGACATGGATCACAATGAAAATAAACAAACCAAAAATGGTAGAGGTTTAATATTAAACTCAAAAATACTGCTGTACTGGCAAGACATTAAAAAAGCCTATCTTCCTCTGAGGTTAACACTTTATTTGACAATTTTAAAGAAAGTGATCTGAATTCTGCTGACACATAATCATCCTTCATCCTTTGCTCATGCCACAGCTCTCCACAAAATCTAATGAAAGTCAGCTGGATAGTTTTTTGCATGATTTAATTCACAAACATGGACATCAGACCAGGCTATCGCCACTTTGGTGAGAATTCTGGTATCATACTATAACGGAGACAAAATATTTAATATATAAGAATAATAATGTTGTCTCTTTTTATGAGGTGAATTTCTACACTCAGACTGTGGTTTAATTCCACATCTTAATTTACTGCCAGAAACAGTTTTTTCTCTCCTAATATTGCCGTCTTACTTTTCTCTGTAATGAACAGATGATGCTACATGTATCACTCATAGAATTTAGCTACATATTTACACTACAAAGCTACACCAAATTGTAATTATGGCTTCTTCTTCTTTTTTTTTGGTGAATTCACTATTACATTCCCAAGCTTTGTTCCAGCATCCAACGGTGAGGAACCTCAGCTTAGTTTGACATGTGGGACTGACCTGAACACAAGCTGGTGAGTGAAGATAAGCAGCTGGTAAATTACCTTCCAAGGTTACAACAGCAAAAGAAAAAGAAAGGACTCATGAGAAAGAACATTAAGGCATAAATATATTGGGGCTATTAGAAAATGAAGATTATGCAATGAAAGGATATTTAAAATGGCTCAAAATGTAAATTAGACAACACATTTCTGCAAAACAATTTGGTTTTCCATCATCACAAGGTTTGGACCGGTACTTTTGGTATTTATCTTAAATTAGCTGGCTGACAATGCGCAACGTGAAAGATTTGCCCAAGGCCACAGGAGTGTCACTAATCACTCTGAAATCCCGGTCTCTCTTGATTTTTTCCCCTCCTTTGGCCATGACAATAATCACCTTTAATGTAATTTTGTGAATGTACGATGGTCTTTAGCTTTCACCGTTCATTGCGTTTAGCTTTAACTGTTTCTTTCTTTGTCTTTTTCAGCTGCCTTGTGCTTGTGTGCACAAGGCACATTTTCAGTGTCTTAAAGAAAACTGAGAAAGGCACCGAAAAAGCTCATTCTCCACTGAGGTCAATACTTTATTTTTCAATTTTAAGAACACAAAAAGATTCAAGCTGCCAATCAACATTGTCCTTTCACACTTCACATACACAACTGTTCTTCTCTAGCAGGAGAATATATGGAAAAATGTACAATTACAGAAGAGAACTAAAGAACAGTTTTCTTGATTTCTCTAACATCTCATTGGATTTTTTTCCATCCAACATAAGGTGAGATTTCTTTTTTTCCAAACGTTAAAATATTTAAATGTGTTTGCCTGTGACTTATGGATTTAATATGCTGAAGTAGGCAGATCTCATGGAATTGGTAAGAAATAGGACATCGTTACCCACAAAATTCCCCAATCTAACCTGCTCTGTGGTTCAGTCCAATTTGATTGAAGAAACGTTAGTCAGCTGTCAGTGGCTGTAGGAAGGGCATTCATAACTTCATTAGTGCTGTTTTGGTGCTAAATAGCTACTAAACCCAACAAATAGACCGTTTCTCTACGATCAATTAAATGTTCGCATAAACACTGGTTAGTTGCATTCACGTAAAATAATCCTCACCAAATGGTGGACATAGCCACTGTGATAACACTTTTAAAGCCATTTGAGTTTTTTGGAGGCAGAAGGTACCATGTTCTGATGAACGCTTGGAGTGTTAAGTTATCAGCTAGTGCTAGCTAGGCCCGGTTCAATGATGCTAACTAGTGGAGGAGAACAGCTAGCATAGCATACACTGATCGTGTACATCTGCCTTTGTTGGAATACTTGTTATGAATACTTTTTATCATGTCAGGTGGCCCTGCCCCTAAAGCTGCATACACACTCTATACATATCACGTCAAAGCAAGTAAATGCAAAGACAATGAATGATTGACATATAACTTAGTAGTAAATACATTAGGAGGTTACCTAGGTAACCAGAGTCCAGAATTTCAGCAAGTGGACAGATGTTAGCTTTAAAGAGATATGCAATGAATGATGTGTTTCCAGTGCGGAACCTCAGACCATTTTGATATCCGTTTGTAAATATGCTTTTTAATGCTGTAAAAATTGACGTTTTAACATGAGACTCTGCTTGGATTTGACTCATTTTACGTAATACACACAATATTCTGTCATCCAGGACATTTAATGAAATTATTTAGGAACAAGAAGCAACCCTAGGGTGGAGTATTTACTTTTAATGCAATAGGATTGTATTTTATATATATTAATTTTGTTTTCTTTGTTCTTTTAAGATGTTTGTACTGCAGTAAAAATGAGTGAAAGCGCAGTATTTTATTATTTGTTTATGCTGATATTGTACATTTCAGTGTTTATTACAATTTGTTTAAATGTATGTTAAATATGGTTTTCCAGTTTACTTGGTGAACACCTTAACATTGGTACCTTGAGGGGTTGTGGGTTGCTATAGTGACAGGCCAGCGTCTTCTTTATTTACTGTTGGAAATAAAGGAATATTTGAGGTGTTTAAATATCAAACAGCACAAAGGTCTTCAGGATGAGCTGCCTTCTGATTTACGAGTTCTCTTATCACTGCACTACTCTTGTATTACCATTTCTGCATCAAGCCATTTTTGCGCATTTTAATCTATTTTAGGACGTGGAAGAGAGCAAAACCTGAAAGAATTCTGTCTCTTTTTGCCTAATATTTCCTTTTCATTTCAAAACAACTGGTAACTTTCCTGCAAATAATGTTGTTATTTTTATGGTTTGGTCTCACCCTATCATTCAGTCCTGATTTTGTGCACACTGACTAAATCTCAGAGACAAGAACAAACAATTCCAGTTGCAAAACATTTTAAACGGCAGTGGGTTTGATTTACTTGGATTGAACTGTTCAACTTGCTGTCAGACTGTGGTTTCAGCAACATCTGCCAGCACCTTGTTTTCTAACATTAGTATCAGCCTCACGATGACTCATCTGACCAAGGATCTACCACAACTTTTCTGTCCGTTCAGTCTTTATTTAAAAATGCATCTCTCCTCAGCTGTGATCGTGTCTTTCAGTCATGTTTGAATGCATTGTGACACGAGAACATCGGGATGGCATAAAAGTCGAGGCCTGTCTTCTCTGCTTAAAATGAGGAGAAATGGGAAAAAAAGCAGAGAGACTGTACACCTGAATTCAAAGCTTTTGATTGTAGTCAGAGGGAAGTAATGAAGTAAAAATACTTTGCTGCTGTACTTAAGTAGAATTTTCTTAATACTTCAGTATTTAGAACTTTTTACTTTTACTCCCTACATTTAAACACAAATATTTGTACTTTTTATTCTGTACATTTTCAGAACAGACTTGTTACTTTAGGTTCACGACATTCGAGCAATGTTTTTATTTCACGCTTCAAACATCAGATTGATTTGAGTCTACATGGAGGGAACAGTAGCACAATCCTATTAGTGTATCCATCTCTGAAGCTTAAAGACGTAAAAAGTTATAGTTTATGCACCATCTATACTCAGGTTAAACTGGGCCAGAACCATCCAGAATGATGTTTGTGGTTCAGATGGCCATAAGCTGTGATCGTGGTACAGCATCTAAGCAGAGCTGCAGAAGAAAGTGAGCATAAAGGGAGTAACATTTTTTTTAAGGTAAGGCAGGTAATTTCAAATGCAACTTTTCTAACAGCTCAAAAAATATCAGCAAACACGCTGCTTGTGTGCAAATTGCCACACAACTAAACTAAAGGTACATCAGCTGTATTTCCTGGGGAGAGAAAAGAAAGAGACTCAAAATCACTCAGAGATGGTGAGAGATGTAAGAGATACGTGAAGGAGAAGAAGAAAATACGTTATATTTAAAGCTAAGGGCTGCTCAGTCACATTTGATAAACTGGAAATTTAAAGCACATCTGCCAAGTCCAATAAGATATTGGATCTTTACATTAAGTTATGTTTTTCCATGTTGTGAAATGTCCTGCAAAACAAACGGAAGGATAGGTTTGTGTTATTCAAATAGATATTTAGCTGATGATACTGAATTCATCCTTTTATATCAACTGTATACTGTGTAGTATAAAGACAGTATAACCAGTATACTGTCAGTATAGGGAATGGAAACCATCAAACATCTACTTACATGCATATCTTGATATGTTAGTTAAAGTTAAATCTTTAAATCCACTAAAACCACTTTCTAAATCACACTTTAACCCTTGAGTATACAAATTTTTCTGTTTAGTTGTGAAAGCAAATTTTATTATTATTATTTTATTATGATATTATTGAAGCACCTAAACCTAAATGCCCTTTAAAGAGCTTCTTTTTACTTTCTTACTCTGAGTACATTTCATAGTATGTACTTTTACTTGAGTAAATAATTTGAATCACTGCTTAACAAAGTATTTTCTTTTACACAAATATCTGTGCTTCTACTTCAGAAAAACAGCTGTAGATTTGTCACCTCTGCTTGTATTTCAGCTTCTAAAGAGAGAGGCAACAAAAAAGAAACATTTCCTCGTGCCTCCTCATTGGTGTCCAAATGCTGCTGCTTGCAGATCGCTTCCTAAAGCATTTTACAGGCTTTCTCATCAAAGCTCAGGTGCACACCTTTTCCTCCAAATTACTGCTGTGAATCTAGTGAGCACCTGTCCACTTCAAGCGTTCCAGTGACGTCTTGTTCTTCTTTGCATTTGAGATCCATGCACAAATCAAGAGCAACATCGCAGTAATCTGTTCATGAATGAGGGCCTTCTTTTGTTTAAGAGAGTCACTTTAAATTACAGTACCTTTTGTCCTTTTGTGAGGATCCTTTGATTTGATTTACACCCATAAGTTTTTTGGGTTTTTTTTTATGAATATTAGCTGGGACTTCTGAGATCGTCTGCATGCTCAATGAGATGAGTGGACTTTTGATCTGTGTTCACAACACTGTGATATTTATTTCCACACAATAAAGAGCACGGTGTATTTGCATTCTCATGAGCCTCATAAAATTTGAGATTGTCCTTTTTTTTTGTTAAATGTGAACATCTGTCGGTTGAGGTGTTGTGACGCACATCAGACAAATGATTTCCTCCTTCGACTTCTCCTTGGGAACAGCAAAACCCCCCCAAACAAAACATTACCAAACGGCCCAAACAGTGTTTCTTTGAAGTGCTTTTAAATTTGCATAAATGCTGCATTTTCAATAGGTAGAGAAAAAAAAACTCAAGAAGAGAACAGAGGCTAAAATATAATCTACAATACAATGATTAAAGAGGATGGTTGTCGGCTGAAATAATACCCCAGAAAAATGGCTTTTATGTGTACACGCTCCCCATTTCCCTGGACAATATAAGAACTCTAACAAACTGAATGGGTACTATACATGTGGGTTTAATGTATTCTCATCTTTTATGTCTTTTCTTCTGGCTGAGAGATATGGTTTGCCCTCTTTCGCCAGGGCTTTTTAGATTTATTCTATTTTTTAAATTAATTTAAAATAGTGGTAACTGTTATTCTGCGCGATACCTCATCTGTAACCTTTTCGTTCTCATTTTGTTCATATTATTGACAAAGAGGGTGAAGAAAGTTTGGCCTTGATTGGCAGAAGTACCTCGGTCGCATTAACACTGTCCCTCAGAGTGATTGAAAACGACTGTGAGGAGTTTGTTGAACAGTTTCTAAAACAGTCTTGAGACTTCATTAGTCAAACAAGAGAGGAAGGACTCGCTTCCATCTGAGAATGTGCCATCTGATGCAGTAAAACATTCATATTTAAACAGAGTGCCTCGTGATGTCTTGAGTCACAGTGGCAGACCCAATAAAAAAATCGAGTACAGAATTTAAAGCCTCAAAACTTGCAACACAACAAATTTCAAAGGATTTCAGACTTGAGTCAGACTTTGAAACGGCCTTTTCTAAATTGATAAAATCAACCCGGATATGGAAAATTACATCGAAGAAAGTGTTGTGAAAACCACCCTTCAGCTTTCACGCTTATTTGAAGTGTAATGACTTTGCAAAATGCAAAACAACTGGCTAAGAAGTTACAAATTATTATAATTGACTGTGTCACAGCAATAACATACACTAAAACTTTAGAAAGATTGCAACATTAAAGCTTAATTTTGAATATTTTTAAGGGTACTCAATGTGCTCAAATGTAACCCCAAAGCATTCTTGACCAAGAGTCTAAACCTGACGGCTTATTAGTGAGACTCACATTATTGCCGTGGCCGCTGTGTCAAGAACCCTCACTAAAGAACACCTTGGGAAAGATGGCAATGTTTTGCACCCCAGAAAATGGCGAGTGTCTCCTGGTATGCATTTGTCCATGTAGCAGTGGAAGTTTTGGGTGAGTGGGGCAGGTTTGCAGAAGTGAGTGCAGGTAGGCTGCATGTAAGCTGTGTGTGGAGTAAGGTGGGGACTAGTTTGTATGGTCACAGAGCAGAGTGCAGTAGATTTAATGAGATAAAAGTGTGGAATTAAATCTATATTGTAAGACTTTTTAAAGCTGAAGTGTCTTTTTTCACTTTAAAAAGTGTAAATATGCAAATCTGATGAAAGAATGGAAGTTATATCAGAGCTACAGTGTGACTGCTTTCTTTCTTCCTTTGGATGAGTCATTACCGCCGTGGATGGTTTGTTTTTAGTGTCACTTGCATTGTGTTATCTAAGATATTAGCAACACTGAGCTGACCCATGACTAATTAGTCTGCATTGGTCTTATGCATGCATGCTTTGCACCCATATTTATCAGGAACGTCACGCCTAATGTATTCCTGACAACAATATGTTTATGTGATCTTGCTGCACTGACACAGCAGGGGCAGATAGACTGTGCCAGTCACTCATTATGCCAACTGATCTTAATATACAAGCTTTATAATAATATGGGTGAATGTTGCCTTGGATATGGGGGAGGCTCTCTTGCGGAGACGTTCACATTGTGCTTTAAACTAGGGGGCAGTGTTACTCTTCTGAAACAGAGAAGCAGTGTCTTTGTATAGCAAGTGCAAAGTTGTGATTGATGTGTTCACGGACACAATTTAAAATGCGGGCTTGGTAAAGATACAGTACTAGTAATTTGATAAGGTGGAAACTTTTACTGTTTTGCCGATGCACTGTTAAGGAGCGATCCAGCACAGTGCTGTATAATAATAGTTGTGTTGTGTGTTGTGATTAAGATGCACTTGCCGCCTTTGTTACATGGCCTCCAGGTTCAGATGTCTATTTACGAATTCGTGACAAAGTTTAAAGATTCACATGGTTCTTTTTTTGGAAAAAGCTGCCACATTAATACCTGTGCCGGCTTTTATAATCAGATTATGGTCCATAAAGCCAAGCTGTACTTTCCGAGGAGGAAAGTGGGGCAATGTTAAAGTAAGATAAAAGCAGAATGGGATATGACTGCTTCTCCCACACACATATTCTCTCTCTCTCTCTCTCTCTCTCTCTCTCTCTCTCTCTCTCTCTCTTTTGAAGACAAGTGCAGTGGCACTGTCACAGTCATGTTAACATCTGCAGAGGTGGATGTCATGGCTTTAATTAGAAAGTATGTTTCTGAACTGTGATCATACTAGGGTGCAAGTACCAATGGAAGAAGGACCTTAGCTTATGCTAACATACCTGCGACAGTAGGAACTGCATTGTGTCCTAAAACAACAGTTAACCTGCTATTGCCAAGTGTACGATTACTTGATAAATGAGACTTCAGCATCATTAGTGTGATATAGCATACATCAAACTGATAAATATGATGTATCTGTGAAGGTTTCAGTCATCCAGGTCGTTGTGGTCTAAGGAGCTTGGAAGAAAAAGCGTTTGGACTTCTTTAAGTTTCCATGAAGACGTTTCACCTCCCATCCGAGAAGCTTCTTCAGATCTAAGAGCACCTGGTGGAGAATCCCAGATTTTAAGACCTATGGGAGTGTCCCCAAGAGGGTGATGGACCCCCTATTGATCCTCTACCTTATCACACGAGCCAAGGGGTGAAAACGGGTGCGGGTCACAATCAGCCAGGGTTTCGGGTGAGCTCATTGTGAAACTAGCCCCACCCTATCATGTGATTTCCTGAGGTCAGATGGCCCAGGATGTGAGTGGGCGTTAAGGCGTCTGGGAAGGGATCTCAAAACTGGATTATAGATGGCAGACAGTTGGTGTTGTAAGCCGCCGCCTCTATTCAAAGATGGTCGCTCACAGTGGACATAGATGGCTTTTTTCACTCCTCTTTTAAACCATCTGTCTTCTCTGTCCAAAATGTGAACACTGGCATCCTCGAAAGAGTGACCTTTGCCCTTCAGATGCAGATGGACAGCCAAATCTTGTCCCATCGAGGAGGTTCTTTTATGTCATCACCCAAAACCATGGCTGATTGTGACCCACACCCGTTTTCTCACCTTGGCTCATGTGATAAGGTAGAGGATCAGTAGGAGGGTCCATGACCCTCTTGGGGACACTCCCATAGGGCTTAAAATCTGGGATTCTCCGCCAATTGCTTTTAGATCAGAAGTAGCTTCTCCAATCAAATGTCTTCAAGAAACTTAAAGAAGTCCAGATGCTTTTCTTTCAAAGCTCCTTAGACGATAAACATGATGAATACTCATATATACAATGTTAATAATATTTCATTTCTTTTTTTGTTATATGTCAGAAGGTTCGATAAACACTCCATTAAAAAAAATAATTTTCTGTCACTTATTTTAAGCTGCAGAGTTTCCTGTGGTGGGCGAGTATTTGTCACATCTTTTCTTCACTTTTAAAATTTTCATTTATTGCCTGGTATAAATGCAGATACCAGTGTATTGGCAAATAACTAATACTGGCTGATGTATCTTTAATGCTGATATATTAGTCAGATGCTACATAAATAAATAAAAACGCATCTTGACCTGGGCCCTGGCTGTTATCTACATCTTTCTGTGAATGCAGATGTACTTTTAAAAAAATCAGAAAAACTCTAATTTGACTATAAATGAAGGGTAGCATGAGCCAGAACCCAATACCTTGTATGTTACCTGCAGATTCTGCACATTCATATACAGGCATCTACATAAGACACATGTGATCTAAAATGATAAAACAAGACTTAAATAGGGCTGCACAGAGAGCTGGCACAATTTTAGCAATGTTACAATAATCATGTAGAGCAATAAACAACCCGTTGTTTAGTTTGTGTAACATGTAATGTTGCCAAATTCGCCAGATTGGTGCTCTTTTCTCTGTGTGTGAAATTTGAAAAGCAAGGCTCATTATATCTGCCATATGACTCTGCAATACTTTAGTGGACGTTCAATTATTGTCTGAACAAACGCCTGCGTGGACATAAATGCACAAACTCTTTGATCACAGTAAGCATTCAAAAGACACAAGATTATTCTAAAGGAATTCATAGAACTACTCAGCAAACTATCAGTTAGTTGTCAAAGCTCGTCATGCAGACCACTGCGACTTAAAGAAGGTGTTGAAATTGAGCCCCTGTGATGCTCAATTATAGCAGGACAAAAACATGCAGGGCAGCGACATATTGTAGGGAGGAGAAATGCAATAGACCAAAGCTTTAGTGACATAAAGGACACAACAGTGCAAAAAACCCCAGTGATTCTGTTTTTGGCATGCTGGTAAGCTTTTTTGAATGAAATTCACATGAGGGTGGGCATCGCCTGGCCTGTTCTTTTCTTTTTCTCTCTCTGAGAGGAAAAAAAATCCTCGTTATGGCAGTTAATAGAAAGCTGTTAGGCCTGCAGCAGGAGTGGCACTTCCATGTGGTCAGTTTTCCAACTTTCCCCATCATTAAAATTGAATCTGCTAAACTCCCATAAGAACTGGGAACCAGCTTGCGCATTAACAATCTTATCTAAATGCATCATTATGAAAGAACCCAACTTAGCTGCAGGAAATAAAAGCGATGACAGAAATGTTTTCACTGAATGATCAAAGGCAACACATTCACAGTCTGCTCCTGGCTGGATGATGACTCACTCTGCTAGATTGTGTCTTTCTGCCTTGCAAACTTTTCTCTTTGAAGTGGACACAGATGAGATGCTAATTAGTGGATGTGACTATTATTACACTATGCATGCCTTTTCATTATCGCTTTCTATATTATTATAGAATATTATACATCCTCCAAAGATGGCTCCATCACCCCATGACCCTGACCAGGATAAGTGTTTCTTTATAAGCTCCAAAGCAGTTTCTCTTCTTGTGTTTCTCTTCTTGTGTTAGTATCAACTTTATCTGCTTTTGCTAAGCGAATTTGCCTTTACAACAAAACCCTACTCTTTTCTCAGACTTTGTAAACAAGTCAAGCTGAATTATAAGGCTCGAGGAAACACACACAGACAATTGCATGTAGCTGTGTAAACACTGCGTGCGAGATCCTGGAGCTTGGAGCAGCTCAATTACCTTTATTGCTGGAGCCCACACTATGGGTGTGCTGTGTGATATATATATTGTGTTTTGTTGGAGTTATGGCTCCGGTTGAAATAAGTGAGAGCGGTAAAAGAAACAGACGAGGACGTAACAAGCATGTATTCCACACGCACACAGGGAGAGATTAAAGTAGGACACATTCACTGAGGGAGAAAGCCTTGCAATGCTTTCTCCAGTTAGTTATTAAAGCCATACTTTATAAACCTCTTTTTTCTCTGAATGGTAACTAAAAGCAGCCTGATGGATGGTTCGTCCTGCTAACTTGCTTGAAAGCTCCTTAATGGCGAAAAAGAAAACTGACGAAAATATAAAAGTAAAATAACAGCACGTATTTGAAACAATGGATCTCTTAACAAAACACTCATGTAGTTGCCAAAATATGCATTCCTCACCAGCAAGGTCCTATTTTATAAAAACACCTATATATTATATACTCTTGTGTTATAACTGGTTATAACTGGTACTGATTTATTTAGTATTTTTTTGAATGAAACCACAACTCTGTTGCGGCAAATCTCGAAAGCCAGCTATACACGAGGCTGTTATAACAGTCTATGTGTTTAAGACAGCTGGAGGCATCGCACCAAAACATTTCCTGAGAATAAAATTTTGTTATGTCTATAAATGTTTCCAGAAGACTGGAAGGGTTTGTCAAGATCGCTTTTAAGATGCAAACATCCTGCAAGGAATGTTTCCTCGAATAAAGGAAAAAAACATGGCACGACAGTCATCCTTCACAACGGACCACTGACTATAACTGAATCATATTATTACAATATTATACTGTCCAACTTCAACTGCTTAAAAAAAATCAAGTATTTTCAGTTGCGTCCATTCATGTTATGGAGACTTTTTTCTGACCTTGATTTCATATGACCACAGGCCAGTGGGGCGATTTTTAGGAATGGCGACGTTGGCGTGGCAGACCTTGACAGGATGAATAATGAAAAAGCCCATATAAATAAATCCAATAACGCAATATATGACACTATATCTCTTCTTTCAGTGCGCTTTCAGCTAAATATTCATGTTAGTTTTGTGGGACCTCTGGATGGTTTGTGTCCCAGAGAAAGAGAAAAAAAGAAGTCATATTACTAATACATCTGCAATAGCTCCTGTGTGAATATGAATGTAGTTGTATTAGCTATCTTTTAGATCTGCACTACAGAAATCAGGATCAAACTTAATAATAGTGCAAACTAAGAAGGCATTTCAGCATTAATTTTCACCAGGTGTCGATTCGCTTAAAGTCCGTTACATCATGTCTTTGAGGTAAACAACCTGCCACAGGCTTTATTGAATCCTCCTGCATCTGTGTGGCTAAAATTTAAGTCAGTGTATTCAGCAAAGCAGTCGGTGGCCACAAACATTTATCTAGAAGTGATATGACCTCAAAATGTTCTCAGGAGTAAAGATGTGCAGTAAACAGGTGATACTGAATTGGAACAGCTTGTAAAACACCGCAAACTGTCCTGCAAGTAAATATTGACCTCTATATTTTAATGAAAATGTTCCAAACTCCTTTAGCTTGCGAGTAATGATTTTCCATAAATGTTCTCTTACATAACGTGTCATATAGAGATTCAGAATTCAGAATTTGCAGCTAGTCATTCTTTTTTTTTTAACTGATTAATTAAAGCCCAAGCATGGTGCAAAGACTCTATTAAAAGTGCTCTGTTTGTCATTTAGCCTAATCCTGCGGTAACAGCAGTGAAAACAGTGCCCAGTGCCCAGTATCTCACATGGCTTGACCAAGGGGGCAACCAGAGGCTACAAAAGTAAGCGAGTAAAATACAAAAATGTAAGAGAAAGGACTCAAACTTCTGTTGTGTCCTTTCTCTTTCTGGTTGAAGGTTGTGTTGTTCTTTCTTAAGGAAAAAAAATGCTAAACGTGCGTCTCATTGCACTGCAGAACAAAGCTGAGGGGGTATCCACTGAGTTCAGAATGAAGAGTCAGGATGTGACGAGCTTGAAGCAGAAATTTTAAATTAACGCATTCTTGAAATATGTTGTAGCTTTATTGCTCCAAAGCACAAACATCAGTTTAAAACTGAAGCCTCTAAAATTGTGAGATATTTATCTTTTCCTCTTGTTTTTTGAGCATTGCTCCAAAAGACTAAATGGCCTTTATTTGTATAGCGCTTTTGTAGTCCCTAAGGACCCCAAAGCGCTTTACACGTTCAGACATCCACCCATTCACACACCCATTCACTCACTGGTGATGGCAAGCTACATTGTAGCTACAGCCACCCTGGGGCGCACTGAGAGAGGCGAGGCTGCCGGACACTGGCACCACCGGGCCCTCTGACCACCACCAGTAGGCAACGGGTGAAGTGTCTTGCCCAAGGACACAACAACTGAGACTGTCCAAGGCGGGGCTCGAACCGGCAACCTTCAACCTTACAAGGCGAACTCCCAGCTCTTGAGCCACGATCGCCCCAGACTAGGCTTTGTATCCTGTCTGGTACCCTTAAGCTTTTTTATATTATTTATATTGCTTGGCATTATTTTGGGGAGTTTTGTTTCCCTTTCAGCAGGTGATGGATTAAAGTAAAGGAGTAAAGTTTTCTTGGTTAAAAAAGGGTTAGGGTTAACCTCTGTTTTTTTTTAAAGCTCAGTTTCCAAATCAAGAACATCATTTGGTTTTATCATCACAAAGTTTTATCAGAAACCTTTAAACCTTTCAAGCTATTGTATTTATGAACAGAGAGAATGAGACACGTGCACACAAGCCCTAGAAAAGCATAACCTCCTTGGCAGAGGTAATATTTTCAACATATCAACGATTTTGCTCCATTAAAGATAACAATTTGAATACAAGCCACAATTATAGCTGAATATTTTTTTTGTGTGTGTCACTGTAGTTTTCTGCAACACCAGCTTTATCTATCAGCCGGCGCACATTCATCACAATGAAAACATACAGCTGAGGATTGTCTGTAGACGGAGATGAATAAAAGTTGGACCAACAAAGGTGTCGTCTGAACGAGAAAGAATAAAAAGCAAAACATGTGTTATCTTCAGTTCAAGGGGTACTTAGGAAAGCAGTAATGTAATTTGCAATCAGGAGCACTTCAAATGGCACCTTTTAGAAGGTCAGCGGCGAGAGAGGACTAAACAGTCCCGTGTGGCACAATCAGGCTGAGGAAAAAGACTTGAGACTAGTGGCCTTTTAGGTTAACGGCATTTTTGCGAATCAATATCTCAATTCAACTGTAAATGGCATCGCATCACCCTTTTCAAGAAAATCAGTGATGGCGTCGATCAGTGCCCAGAGCTCAATGGAAAAAGAAAGAAGCAGCTCATATATTTTGGGGCGTTTTTCTGCAGTTTTGCGGGTCATGAGGTGCAGGCAAAGACAACCTGCAAACATACCGGGACACAGATGAAATGGGTTAATAACAGAATGGGGACAATGGGGCGACAACCTACTTTAGTTTGAGTAATAGGCTTGCTCATTAGGAGTGACAAGGGTTCCCCTGCAAGAATTCAGAAACATGGGATAGTCATGAAGCTTAAAGATCAGCTTTTAAAGGAGGATTCTGAAAAAAGTCTCTGCATCCCTTCGCCTCTCCACCCACCCACCACTCTATTTGAAAATTCAATTTTCCCCTTTTTTCCCACCTTGAATGGTTGGATGCCTTTCCTGCAAGGAAACTGTGATGAAACAGAATACTAATAAGATGACAAAATGCAATGCATGCAACCTATATAAGTGATAGAAACGATACACTGAAATCACACATGCAGATCTGCATCTGTGCACGAGGTTATGTCGAAACGAGGCAGAAAGCAGTCGGGAGACAGCCGTGTTCTTGCTCGTATGATGGCAGATGTCGTTCTGTGTCTAGAGACAGCTTTTCCCTGCAGTTTTTGATCTTCATTTGGAAGGTTATGCAAGCTGGCATTTAGAATATGGCAGGATATCATGTTTTATGTGCTTATCACACAGATTTATTTATTTATTTAGTTAGTTAGTTAGAGTCCCAGAGGTCACCAGGCTTCCAGATCTAATGAAAGTCAAGAAGCTTTCTCTGATCACGGCCCAGAGTCATCTGTAGGCTCATATCAACCAGATTTGTCTTTTCAGTAACTTTTTCTTTTCTTTTAAATGTGACTGTTTTATTCGCTGGTAGAAGCTCGTAAATGTCAATGTCAGTAACTTTGTATTTATATAATTATTACCTGAAAGAAGGAAAGTAACACCTTATAATAATATCTTTAAAATATAACATTAACAAAATGTTTGTGTCGGGTTAGATGGAGTGTTGAGTTTGGTATTGAAATGCAGATGATAAAAGGCCGACCAATTAACAGGAGGTGAACCAGGGCTCTACAGGCCTCAGTTAGCATGTTAAATGTTAAAGTTTGTGACAGTACAGTTAGAACATGACTGAACTGGCTCGTTTGAAAGGGTTGGCAGAACAAAGCCTCTCTCCTCTCTCTGAAAAGAACTTGGCAGCACAGCTTAGGTCTGCAAAGTTGCATCTGAACAAACCACAAACCAGCTGAACGTAATAACCACAGATGACAACACTCAGGACAGAAAAGTAGCCTTTAAATGAAATGAACAGAGAAGACATGAATACTAATACATGGCAAGACATATGACACAACAGACAAGGAAACATAAAGGGACCAAAGGAACCACAGAGGGAGGAAAAGATCGAGAAACAGTAAGGGAACTAAACACAATTAGTGGGAACTAAGGCTAATTCAGAGCTAATGCTGCAGCGAGTAGAATTCAGAGGCTACAATAAAACTGAAGCCCATTGTGCTAACAAAGCAAACATGAACCAGAACACAGAAGCAAAGTGCTACCACAAAGTTAACAACAGAAATTGAAGAATAGCAAACTCTTAAAACAAAAAAAGTTCAATAACAGAAAAGTTATTGAATGACAGAAAAGCTCAAACAAAAATCCCAAACTGAAAGAATTCACTAAGAAATGAACACATGCAGAAAACTCCCAGGGCCATGATGGGTCACTTCGTTACAGATGGTTTATTTTAAAACCAAAATAAAAACAACAACTGGTGAAGTAATTCATTACAAACTACATGTGGCAACAGTGCAAAATTACAGTAGGTCACAACTATCTGGCTATTCATTCTATTTGGCTTAAAGGAGATCCTTTATGCTCACTTCATATGTTTATCCTCTACAGTAGCTTTGCATAATTCACAATTCAAAATAATCCTTATCTTATTCTTGGGCTTGGTGGAGCCCATCAGTTCATCTGCTGTCATGGCTCCTCTCTCTGTGAGCCAGCTTTCTTCATTTTTCCCCTCATTTTGGCTCCTCCTTGAAACTAAAGGTTTGATGGGTGAGTGGGCGGGGCTTATGGGCTCTCAATTACATTACACAAGCCAAGAGTAGAAAAAACTTTTTGAAATAAAGACTTTCATTATGTATAATAAGAGCATCAACCACACGCTGTAACAGTGTGCATATATAACCCAAAATAAGGAAACTCATAATAGGCCACTCTTAACTTGATTATGCTAATGAAGAGGTAGTTAAGCTGAAAGAAATCCATTAAAACATCCTTATTTACTGTAAATGTCATGAGTATTCCTTTTTAAACGTTTTATTGTATAATTCATAATAATTCATCCATCCATCCATTCGCTTCCGCTTCTCCTTTTCAGGGTCGCGGGGGGCGCTGGAGCCTATCCCAGCTGTCATAGGGCGAGAGGCGGGGTACACCCTGGACAGGTCGCCAGTCTGTCGCAGGGCCAACACACAGGGACAGACAACCATTCGCACTCACATTCACTCGCACATTCACACCTAGTGGCAATTTGGATTATCCAATTAACCTATCCCCACAAGCTGCATGTCTTTGGACGGTGGGAGGAAGCCGGAGTACCCGGAGAGAACCCATAATAATTCATCTAACAGTAAATAGTCAGGCCACCATAATTTGTAATGAGCTGACTTTTATATTCTAGCATAAATTGCCCTCATTTTCTCTCTGCATTTGTCTATTCTGTCCTAGTCCCTTATCCAAATCTCACAGTCTCTCACATCTTATTAAAACACTCTTAATTATGAATAAAAGGATTTAGGCTTGACCATTTATTGCTCATGTTAAGCCTGATATAATCAAAATTTACAAGGCAGTCAAAGCTAAAAGAGCAGCAGAGTTCTTTTAACTGTGGTTCAAAGCAATATTAAGTATGGGAATCAAAATTGTTTCTCCTGAGACTAACATCAGGAAGCACAATATCATCCTCTTGATCTTTCCTAAGGCATGTATTCCTCTACATTTCTCCCCACCATCATCTGACTCATCTATCGCTCCGTTCTCCTGAGAAATTATGCTAATCAGGGCGAGCGAGATATTGTTAAGCCTCAGCAGCATCCAGAGAGGTGCAGTGCAGAGATAGGTTAGCACTTCTCATTTTCAGCTAATTATAGCCTTGTCTCATCAAATGGCATGCATACTTTGGTGACTGGGGATTATCCTCAATACTTAACATAGGTGGGTTCAGGGAATATGTTTTTTTCCATATATGCAGAGCAGCCATTGCATAATTTATCCAACTACCATTTATCCTTTTTTACCTAAATGTTGACAAGAAAAGCTGGTAGCGTGAACTAACTTGGGATACTGGGAATTTTCACACTAAAACACTGTTATAACACCGTTATAAAACAATAATGCGCAAATACATTTAGAAATATGTCAAAACTCTGTTTAAAACTAAAAATATAACATGCTGGTTTAGCTCAGTGGGTGAGCAGGCGACCACAATTAGGGAAAAACTAACCAATCAAAATGAGTTTTCAGCTGTTGTTTAAAGATTCAGCCGACCTGACAGGCTGAGGCTCAAATATGTGATCGCCTCTGGTTTTAAAGTAAGAGCACAGAACAATAAAGAGAGCTTGATCAGATGATCTGAGAAGTCAGTTGCAGGATCAGGTCTCAGTAGCTTTGATTTTTAAGCAGGAACCTGTCCTGCTTATAAAAATGTGCTTTAATATTAACATTTTTTAAATGCTTTTTTGTTTTGTTTTTTGTAAAACGGGGAATTTATTAGAAATAATTAGAGGTCAGAAATGAATCAAGCTAACATTTAACCACCAAACTAATTGTTCTTATCACAAAGAAAACATCTAGCTGTAGCATTTAGCATCAGTGGTATTCTTGAAAGTACCAGCACCTGGATAGTTCCCACAAAATACACCAGAAAAAGCTCGAATTGACATTTTTTCCACACTTTAACTATGAGATATGCCACTTTAGCCATTTGTACCTATGTTATCGAGCAGTGTATTTATCTTCACCATAAGTAATGACTTTGTATGCAGTATTCAGACTAGAAAACAGTACCCACTCTCCCAACAAAAATAGCACTTTCTATAAAATGTTAACAATTTCTTCTAATTATTACAGATACTATATAATAAGTTCTTAAGAATCTTAGAGTCTGTTAAATTGGGAGCTATAAACGTCCTCACTGCAGTACTGTTTACCACAGCACGTTCAAATCTGCTGTGGAGATTTCAAGCACCATTTGAAAACTCTTAGATATCTCAAGAGGATGAAAAGACATCTGTGCAAAGTGCAAACTGTACTGTTTGTGAAGAACGGCTCAGGGACCGTGCATGCTGATCAGTGCAGCCGGGCTGTTCTGCATCCACGCAATTCACTGAAGATGAATGCCAGTTTCTAGACATCCAGAAGCCTTTCCCCACTCTAAAGATCTTTTTAATAAATCCAATCCTCTCAGATACACAAAGACAGCTGAGACTGGTGCACACAGTTCAATCAATATCCTCCCCTTCTTTGACTCATGTCAAGGTCATGCATACAGCAAAGCCGTTGGCTGAAACATAAAAAGATGACTGCTGGGGCATTGAAATGCATTATGGCAGAGGGGAGCTTAAAGTTTTATGTATTTATAAGATATTGGATTGGAATAAATTAACATCACGAAAGTCATTCTAATCTCTTATATCATATTAGCTGTCTCCTACGATATTGGCACAGAGCTAGGTGAGCGATGATGTATGAGGGGTTTAGCAGCTCATCACTGCTAAACAGCACCTCTAGGATTTTGCAAATATTGAGAAACTCTTTTCTGTCCCATGCAGCACAGATGGATGTGTCAGTAAGCCCGTGTTATTCAACCCACAAAGAAGATTTCTTTCCATTTTATGGTGATTGCGTTAAAAATTCTTCAAAGGAAAACATCTGTCTGTGTTTGCCCGCTGACGTGTACCACTTTTAGGCTGGCAGTGTTTAAAAGATAGTCATGAGATGCAAAAAAGAATCAGCGGTTTTCTTCTTTTAGACTGTTTTTCCTATCGAAGCGTGTGAATCCCATGAGTTTGGCAACCAAAAGCATGAATGATGACTGTTGTTTTTGTGTTATGAGAAGAGATCCAGAGCACATACAGATGAACACGCAAGAAAAGATTCAAACAACATTAAATTTCATTAAAGCTAGTGCAGTCTCGACACAATATGAGTCCCTGTAGAATATTTTTAATTATGATAGCTGAGCCCACCTCAGCTATCATAGAGAACAGAAGGACACCACCCTGTACAGGCTGCCAGTCTTTTGTAGGACTAACACAGGTAAAAACAACCATTCACACTCATACTCGCACCTGTCTTGAATTTTTAATAACCAGTTAACCTATGACCTGCCTCAACCCACTACACTATTCTCCCTTGCTAGGTTTGTTTCCTCCATGAAATCCACAACCTGCACACAAGACACTGTGTACTTGTTGGTCCAAGCAGCCTCTCCATCATCAACAGTTCTATGTCCACGGGGTCCAGTGAGTCTTTTAAAACTAGACTTAAAACTAATCAGTCATTTGAGTCCATCTGATTGCTCTTTGTGTTTCCTGTGCCTTTTTTGGACACAACTGTATATGTTTAGCCCCCACTGACACACATTTATTTATTTCTTTTCTATTCACTTGGTGGTTTTTTGTATTTTTTTCCCATTCTACCTTTTTTTTATAACACTTTGATCAATGTGAGTTGTTTTTTTTTAATGTGCTTTATCCATCCTCCCTCCCTGAAGGAGGAATACTAAAACAAGAGACACAAGAAACTGACACAGATTTATATTCATAATGTAAAAGAAATAATCAGTCATATAAAACACCCTACATTTATCACAGCTTCAGACCCATTACATGAGAATCAGGCGCTCAGATTAGAACCTCTGACATCCAGAGCCTGTGACTCTCTTTGCTAATAAAGTCTTTTGATGTCAGTGTGGCAAGATATGAAGAAATCTCTAAAGTTGTCAGGAAAAAAATGGTAGGGGTCTGGCATTCGGGGATCTAAAAATTATTTGAAATGAATGAGTTGCTGTAGGGAAAAGTGACATTTCTGCTGCTCTGTAGTCTGAGTGCAGATGTGACCCCTTTAATGCAAAGAGAAGTTTTCAAGCACTCTCAGATATTATCACAGGATCTGCAGGTCACTGGTGCTACTGTTGGTGTCTAAGTTTCAGAAAGAGGCTGCACAAATTGGATGGTAGCTGCACCAGAAAAAAATGCTTTTATTGTCTGAAAATAATATTAAGTTTGCTATTGAACATACAGGCTAAGACTGCTTACAATAATGTTGTCTAGACATAATAAAATATATACTTTTGTGGTTACAATAACAGAGGATCTGTTGGGCACGGACAAAAATCAGCTTTTCCAGGGAAGATGTTTGTGAAGCATGATGGAGGAATTGTTGGTTTGGGGTTACTTTGTTGTGAGTAATGTGTAGATTGCAGTCACTTTGATTCAGTTTCACATCAAAGAGCTTTCAGATCTTTTGAGCCTATCTGTCTGAAAGTTTAAGGTGAAGAGGAAGTGGACTTTTTATCAGCATTATAATCCTAAGCACTGTAGCAAATCCACCATCAAATGGTTGAAAAAAAGGACAAATGGAGAGTGATGGAATGGCTTATAACGGTCAAAGCCAAGATTTAGATCCCAGTGAAATTTTGTGGGATGTTTGTGTATCTGACTGCTTTCAGTCGTGAGAAGTAAGAGAAGGAATTCTGCTTGGAAAAGAGGCCAAACATTACAGTGATCTGAAGTCAGAGACTGGTGGACAGTTATGCAAAATTCCTACAGGTTTTTTTTCCTGCAATTCAGGGACAACATAAGCTTTATATTGCATTAAAAAAAGAAAAAAGCCGAGTTACTTTGGCTTCTTTCGATATATGACTATAACTCTTTAAATACTGTCACCTCACAACGGGCTTGAGGCACAGAGACTAAAGCCTGATGTGGATATACTTACTTAGAAAAGTTTCCCTTTGTTAGTGGGTTTGTCAAATTTCAAGGCGAGTTACATAGCTTTTGAAAATTTCCCTGCAGGGATACACACTTGACGATATGCTTTAGAGCACCGCGTCAAGTACGTGACTCGGGCGGCAGTACTAGCCTTCCAAAGGCTCCAATTTGTACCACTGGATGTCTTTGGAAATTGTGAAAACTGCAGTGAAATAATTACATTTTAAATAAAATACACTGCTTTTCATTTTACTTTGTCAGCTTTACTACACACAAGTAAAGAAAGTCCACATGTTAAAGTTTTGTGCTCTTCAAAGCAATCTTGTATACGGAATGAGAACAGAAAAAATAACATGTTTTTTTGAAATCGCAATTATTTTTAATGAAGATTTCTCAAATTGTTCATCTGTTAAATGAATCATCTACCGTCTGGAAAATATCAAGGGGAATTGAGTAAGTGGTGTCTTTCTCTGATGCTTATGCTTTCTTAAGTACTTCTTGACAGCTAAAGAATGGAAACAGTTTAGATGGGTGTTGTTTTATGCAGAGGTTTTACTGGTCTGGCCCACCTGAGATCAAACTGGGCTGTATGGTATGGCCCATGACATAAAGTAAGTTTGACAACCCCACTGTGGACACACTGCAGGGTACACAGACAAACTAACATAAGACTATTTTTGTGTGTGCCTTTCAAGTTGTATTCTATAACATATGTGCAACCCTGTTACTGAAACCTATTCAGTGTGAAAAATAAAAAGACAAAACAGGGAATGACTTGACAATAAAAACATTATAAAAAAAAATAAGTGACATGATTTAGGCGATTACTAACACCATGTATAGTATAAAGGTCAGACCTCTATGACATATTTTGTATTTTTCCAATGTTTTCTTATAAGATTGAGCATGTCACTCTAACAATTACACTACATTTACTACATTTATATTCCATTTCCACTGCCAACTAACAGTGACTTGCAACACTGTACATAAAAGAAATTTATAGAAAAAAAAACATTACAAACATATAAATATTATTAAACAACATGTCATTTTTCCTGAGTATTTATTTGTCACACCTTGAAAAGTTAAGGTAGATTTTGAAAGTTGCTTAAATTAATCTAAATTAATTATTATTGTAATGTATTGAAACTGAATGGATATTCAGTATGACAGTAACATGGTTGCGCAAGGCATACATAAATTACATAATGAGCATTTTATATTTTTTCTTTTGAAACTGGTTTAATAGTAATTATATTTGAAGCTCATATACAAGCTCACATACGGTTTTCCTTTTTACTCGTTTTTCTCCATTTGTCCTCGTCGGCCGCCGTAGGGTGTCGTGGCGTTTGTGTTGTGAGCAGACGTGCTACAGTTACCGGATCAATCAGAAGTCGAACTTCCTTCTTATTTAGTCTTTTAACATAAACCATTGGGCAGTGTTAGCTTCGGTCGGGTCAAAATGAGGCGCGCCGGACTGGGTAAGAAACAAACAATTAAACCAAAGCTTCTCTTTTCTCATACGTAGCATTTGTTGCTAACTAGCTAACTAAAGCTAGCTGGTGTTAACAAATGTTTGTTGTTTGGTACTCTGAGTACTCTGTTGTTCATGAACGCTTTATTAATGCTTAATGTATTTTAATACAGGTGAAGGAGGCTCTGGGAACTATGTGGCCAGTGGATATAGTGTATACGAGGAAGAAAATGAACACCTACAGGAGGGACTCAGGGCTAAAGTCAATGCTTTAAAAAGTGTAAGTAACTGCTGATTACGAGCGTTTTGTTGTTATGTTTAACAGTTAGTAATTATATCAGCAAAGAGTTTAATATAAATGACTCGACGGTTTCTGTATGTACTCAAAATGTAACCTAATTTCTTCAATTACTGTGTTTTACAAGTCACGTAATCATAATAAATTGATTTTTACAGCTCTCCATTGACATTGGCACAGAAGTCAAATACCAGAACAAAATGCTGGACGATATGGTGAGTTTTACTTTGGAGTACGCTGGACCACTTGCTGCTACAGCAAGAAAAAGAAGCAACATTTAGTGTTGTCTGAGGTTGGCAGGGAGCTATTTTTGCCTGCTTTATGTGTTGTTTTATGTTGTGGTTTGACTTATTGGTGAGAAGTCACTAAGAAACCCCCCAAAACTAAAGAATTTGAGTAAATGATTCAGATACCATCACTGTAAACTTCAGAAATGTCTCCTAGCACTTGAATATTGTTCTCTGCTGGACTTCTGTAATCATGTAATCAGGGTGGCTGTAGCTCAGGAGGTGGAGCAGGTCATCTACTAATCAGAAGGTTGGTGGCTTGATCCCTGGCTCCCCCTGGTCTGCATGCCAAATATCCTTGGACAAGATATTAAACCCAAGTTAATGCATCATTCTGACCCATCCATTGGAGTATGAATGTTTGTGAATGTTGGTTCGTAAGCACTTGAAATCATAGAAGAAAGTGCTTGTGTGAATGGGTGGATTTTGCATATTGTATTTAGTGCGTTGAATACTCAAGAACAGTAGAAAGGTGCTACTTAAGAATCAGTCTATTTACCATTTACCACTTTTCTTCTCTGCTTCTCACTTTAGGACACAGACTTTGACTCCACGGGCGGCCTGCTTGGTGCCACCATTGGCAGAGTCAAGAAGCTGTCCCGGGGCAGTCAGACCAAAGTGCTGTGCTACATGCTGCTCTTCTGCTTTTTCGTCTTCTTTGTCCTGTACTGGTTTATCAGGTTGAGGTGATAAGAGGATCTTATTGGACTTTGCTCTTCAGTTCTTCTCTTCCAGTTTGTGCTTCAATGACACATCTGAACCAGACCAGGATAATAAAGAGAAAAGGCAGGGATGTTTTTTTTTTTTTTAAAGTAATTACACTTTCATATGTGCCACAGTGTCAGGCTTTCAAACAATGACTCGAGAAAAAGTGTAGAAAGGCCTACCAATGCTTTTTAAAGGAGTGCTAAAAAGTAAAAGTGGTTTAGGACAATGTCTGAGAAAATCAATAATCACAGGAAATGTAGTGCATACTGTATGCATAAATGAAACAGACAATATCAGTATTTACGGTGTTTATACTTAATATCTGACCAGTTAACCTGGATTGAGAAGAGCATGATTTATGACTGTAGACGATAACGGCAGTGTCAAGAACTGTAATTCTCAGCAATCAGCTGAGTTCAACTTGAACAAGTTATACAATGATCTGCATGATCTAGTGTATGCGCTTTTAAAGGTGAAAGGACACAGTGCGACAGTAGTGTATGTCATTGTTTCATCTTTATTGTAAAAATATTAATGTAAATAAACAAATTTTATGCTCTGGATTAGCTGGTGTAACTTCATGTTGTTGGATGTGCTGAAATGTCTTCAGCGCGAAAATCTCAAACACAAAACATTCATTTTTATTAAAGAACATTTTTCTTTATTCTAAACAATAATTACACAACTAACAAATTACACAACTAACAAATTACATACAACCAAAACTGTGCATTGTTGCACGCGTGTACAGACAAGGAAGGGGGGGGCTTCATTATTCTGTGTGATTGACCGTATGATGATGTCTTTATGACCACATACAGTATTGTTAACAAGGCAAAATCTCCTCAACTGATCAAAGTGCACAAATCAGAAGTAATTTTCCCACTGGGTTAGCGTTGATTACATCACTTGCCAGGTAGTGTTTCCATGTACTTGCAGATGATTCCCAGCATTACCTCATCAGCTCCTCCACCAATTGACATTAACCTGGAATCCCTGCAGAGAAGGAAAATTTCTTGTTTTCTGTCACAATTACAAACAGGAAGCTGCATGTAAGTCATTTAAATGATCCAGTCACTTTTGGTTACACAATCTGGTTGCATTATTTGCCCTGTCACTAGATGTCAGCATCGTGCAAAACAAAGACTTAGGAATCTGAAACTAAGTGTTACTTGATTAAGCACTAAATAAACTGAACGGGGCCTCAGAAGTTTTCAAACATTCCCTAAAAGTTGCTTCTGTTCATCTGGACGTAGCGTTTTCAGTGGGAGAAATGTTTCGTGACTCATTCAAGTGACTTCTTCAGTCTCCGCTGACTGCACGTTTCCCCAACCTTATAAACAGAACATTTGCATAATGATTTAATATCATTTTTGGGATGTCCTTACCTGGATGAGTGAGCATGCATTGAGAATTTAAGCATTATTAATAAAGTGAAGCCAATCATGTTTGCAATTTTAACATTAATTATTAAGAAATACCATTTAAATCATAAATGATATACATTAACTATCTATTATATTTAAACAAACAATAATATACATTAATCAGAAGGCTTAATTAAAGACCTGCAACAAAACTGAATGCTGATGCCATAGAAATAATATATCCCAGCAAAAGTGCATACAGTAGCTGGTGAGTCATGGATTTGGGTTAGATATAATATTTTTTTTCTATTTTGCACAGAGTAATAACTTGTGGCTACCTGGTTACATTGCATTTTTATCATTTTATTATGACAATAAGGAAATCCAGATTAGTTACGTTAGAGTGAGCGTGTCTCATGCCTCATTTCATCTTACCTGTAAAATCGGCTGACTAGCACATCACTGGTGTAGCCCATCCCTCCCCAGTACTGGAGACAGCTGTCGCCCACTTCTCTGGCAAGGCGTCCCCCCTTTAATTTGGCCATGGATGCCAGCTTGGTGACATCGTTGCCTTTAATATACAGTGCTGCAGAGGGAAAACAAACGATAGCCACGAGCCGGGAAGAGTGTAAAAAATGTCCAGGTGGACAGAATGAAAAGAGGAAAACAGACAATAAAACAAATGTGTTTCAGTTTCAGAATCACATGCGTCTGGCTCTGATTCAATGTTTTGCCCCATTCAGGCCTTTTCCCTGTGCAACTGATCAGTGCCTCCATTGTAGGAACCCTCTAGAGGAACATGTGTGAGCCGCATGATTTCTCCTGTTTCAGCGTCTAAAAAAAAGAATTTGTGTGTCCGTGTGTGCGCTTAAACACCTGCACCAAACAGTCGCAGGGAGCTCTGCTTTCTGGGCAAGCAAATTCTGACTTGAACTATTCCCAGTCTGATGAATTCACTCAAAGCTACTGGAAACTGAGGGGGTTTTAAACTGGGAGACAAATCACAAGAGCTTGGACAGCGACCCCACGGATGCAGACATGCATTCGTCTTATAAAGATGGCCATGTGAAGCACTTGGACTGCATTCTGGCAGAGCTGGGCATGTGCCTTTTCTACAATAATATTAATACCACTGCTGTCCACTAAGCTTCATGCACTCTCAACCTGCTATTATACAAACACAATTCCAAAAAAAGTTGAGAAACTTTTTTGGAATTGGGTTTGTCTGGTTCGTTCCAAGGCGGAGGCACAAATCTCTCGGGGGGTTGCATCAAAAAGGACATCCGGGGTAAAAACCTGCCAAATCAAATATGTGGAGCTCTGGGCTCTGTGGTGAGCAGATGAAAGTAGCTTTCTTTCATTAAAAAAAAGATGGCAGGATCTGACTGTGACATCACACACTTGTCTTTCAGAAATGCATAAAGAAACATTTAAAAAATCAGTTAAGAAAATACAAAACAGAAAATACTACTTAACATATTAAAATTAGAAATAAGCACATTAATAAACAGAATGCAAAATTAAGCTAAAACGCAAATGAATAGGAAAACGTCACATATCTGTGCTTACATTTATTGAAATCTTTAATAATACTGTGATACCTTTAATCATATATTATTATATATCATATTGTTTAAGCACTTCTATAGAAAATGCCATTAATCATATTCTTTCCTGCTGGTAAGTTGATCATTTTCCAGTGGACATCTATGGGGATTCACTCACTCTTGGAGTTGGCTGCTTGAAGCCAAACATAATAAAGCTCCTTTGCACAGTACTTTATGCTTTCAGAGTGCAGTTTCTAAAATCAAATAATAATAAAATGTCATTGTGGTACACTAGTCCAAGGTTTTCTTGTTAGTAATGCAAACATACAGCTGTCACATTTCCTGCGTCTTCCATATATCCTGCTGCTCTGAACCACACTTAGGACTAATTAAAAGTCACCCAGGTGCAGCCTTCATTACTGAGCTAATATTAGCATGTAGCTTTATGTTGTCTATAAAGTGAAACTACCTGTAGCACGGTAGAAGAGAGAGCGGAGCAGCTCGACCTCCGTCTGCAGCTCGGCCAACCTGAAGTGAACCGCCTGGTGATGAAGGACGGGCTGCTTGAAGATCTTCCTCTGCCGTGTGTACTGGATGGTCTCCTGAATGACGTTGTCCATAGTGGTCAAGACTGGAGGTGACACGGGATTATTTTTAACACCGCTGAAATGTGTTATCTATCTTTGGTGAGAGACGCTCTGGTTTGGATCAACCAAGCCAGACAGGCTAACACGAGCGTCAGATCCAGTAAAAACAGCACAAATAGTTTCTTATGCATTCTGGCCAAGACAACATTGATTCAAATCAAAAGCAAACAACTGCTTTACAAATTACTAGAACTATGTGTCCTGAACTCCTCATTTATCTGAAAACTAAGTGTGAAACTGAAATAGTGCATCAACTGTGCAAACTTCCAGTAAAATCCGTAGGAGGCTGATGTGGGGGAAAGATGGGTGAAAGTAAACTTTCGATGACATCATATCCTTGGAGTAATAAGTAAGATAAGCTTCACTGAGTAAAGTCGACTTACTATTGGCCACTGCCCAAAGCCTCTCTTCCTGGAACTGAAGCATCTGATAGGTAAAGCCCATGCCTTCTTGGCCTATAACATTCTTACAGGGCACGTGAACGTCATCGAAAAACACTTCAGCTGTGTCAGATGACCACATACCCAGTTTATCAATCTTTCGGGCGATGTGCATTCCTACGGTGGAACAGACAGGAAACAGAAAGAACGTCAACATGCAATACAATATAAGAAGTTGTTTTAGGGCGCAAAATTAAACAATCTGTGTGCTTTCCAAAAAAAGGTGCAATCGTGAACTTGGAAATGAATCACAGATAGTGGATTTCTGCAGAAAATGTCTTTTGCCATCTAACAAATCGACTAACCCTACCTGGCAAGTTCATGGGTAGACATATGAGTGATTTGTTCTTATGTGGGGGCCCTTCACTGGTGTTGGCGAGGAGACACATCCAGTCAGCCTGGGTACCGTTGGTGGTCCACATCTTTCCCCCATTGATCACATACTCATCACCTTTCCTCACTGCCTTGGTCTTGATACCTGAAAAGTGGTTGCGTGTTCAGAAAACTGGGGTTTAAATGGAAACCTCAGATTAAAAGACTAGACATGGACCCTTAATGGAAATTAAAAATACTGGAGAAGAAGAAGATATAATATTAAACGCACTCGAGACATCAGAGCCAGCTCCAACCTCACTCACTCCAAGGCAGGCCACTTTGTCCCCACTGATGGAGGGAAGGAGGAACTCCTTCTTAAGCTCGTCCGAACCAAACCTGCAAACACAGACACACAATGACTGTGTGACGCCGTCTCTTTGTTTTTCCATCTGTTGTTTTATTTTCTACCAGTATTTTTAGGACAGTGTCAAATGAGAGTTTCGTCAAACTCGTGTAACTGTGGCAGATCGTGTGTTTTAAAAAAACACTGCCATGTTTGAGGCAATTACCGCACCAGTGGGAGTGAGGAGGGAGCTCACACGGTATCACTCCCACTCATCTGCAGCTCTTTTATACTACTTAAACCACATTGCAGGCGAGAGTAGATCCTCTAATTAAGCTCCAGAGACTCTGACTGTCTGTTTCACTGAATTTTTGTCTTGTGTCACCAAGAGCTAAAGTAAAGGGATATCACGTAACAAGCCAAGGTCCTGTATGCTTGGTAACAGTTTGCTTCACACCAAATGGGCGAAACAAAGTATTACCAAGCATATTAATTCACATACAGCTTAGGGAGTGTAACTCTGATCAATGGCTGCTCACTAGAGGTATTTACTAGTTTAATAATAGTAAAAATATAACAAAACTGTTTTACATGTTACATAAAAGAAGGAGCGATTGACTAAAAGAAATCAAAGAAAATAATGCCGTTCACACAGTGAAGTGTTTTCTATCTTTGATCTAAAGATTATTGACAAAAAGACAAGTTACTACGATATTATCCACAGTTTTGACAGGAGTTTTATTTTCTCTGTTCCCATGTGACCATCCTCCCCAATGCAGGGGATTAGTTACAAAAGCAAGCAAAGCATCAACCCAAAGTGTCCAGTGACATGACTCCAAGACAATCGTTGTAAGAATGGATTCAGAGAATGTGACACTAGGTTTGCAGGCTTGTACCTGGCCAGCGCCGGAGTCGTCATGTCAGTTTGTACCCCGATGGCCATGGGGATTCCTCCACAGCGGATGTTGCCCAGCTCCTCTGCCACTGCTGCACTGAAGCTGAAGTCGAGGCCCAAGCCTCCATACTCTGCACAAGACAAAACACATTTAACGCTTCAGCGCATCGTGTGTATTCATGAGTATCACTATTTTAGTCATTTAAACTTAAGAAAAACAAATGTGGATCCTTACTGCAAAGCACAAAGAGGCAGAAAGAATGGCTTACAAATCCTTTCCAGTGTCACTTCCATCTATCCTCTATCTCTAAAATCACCACGCTCACACATGCACGCGCAATATACGCCGGTATACATACATAACATTGTGATCTGTTGGCACTGGAGCATGCACTCAGATTAATTATAGGGTGTTATCTGTAATTATGTGTAAAAAGCACTGCTGGGGGATCAGTAGTCAGCTCATGTGTTCTACTACCATCTCTAATCGGATCTTGATCTCTTCAACGACCCATTTGCAAAAAAGAAGTAAAGAAACCAAAAACTGATGTCTATTTTCTTCCATTATGGCAGTGGGGATATTTGCAAAGAGCAAAGGTCCGTAATGGAGCTGAATGCTGTATAATAAACGTGTTTAAAACACACATTTATGTCAGTTGTCCTCACCAAGACCCATCCCTTATCTTTATTTTGCCTTTTATCATCAATTAAAATGAAGCACCTGGTGTTATATTACATATTTAATGCGAAAGGAGAAATTTCTATCTGTTACTCATGGAAGCAGGAAGCTGATGTACCCGCATTTATAATGAATTTTCTCTCAGCTTGGTTTGGCAAACAAATCCAGTCAAAAGAAAAAACACAATGAAGATAAACTGTCATTCTGCAGTACAAAAATATATATAAATAATTTTAAAAATCCCTCAATTATCAAGCTGGTCAAGCAGATTTAACCTGACAGTTATTCGTTTAGGACAAATGTCCTGATGATAATGACCAGGCAGTCAAATGTAAGAAGACTAAGCATTTGTGAATGTTCGGTGCTGTTTTCTCATTACTAAATACAGCACAGCAGCCGCTGAATGATGGATACCAGCACTGACTGACAATGAATAATTATGAGTGGATTTACCACACAGAGGCTGGCAACTCAAGCAAAGTGGTTTCATATCACCTGCCAGACTAGTTGGGGAAAAATGGAAAGCGCAGTCTCTCAGAACATCGAAGACGGACAGCGAATAACAGAAAGAGTCAAATAAATTGGGACAGAGAAAAGGGAAAATATATAGGGACAAGCAAACAAGGGAGTGGGGGAGCCAAAAATAAGAGGAAACAGGTGCAGCTGTGCAGAGATAAGTCCCTGAGCCCTGGAAACCCTGCAGCGGTTAATGTGAACGAAGGGAAGCACCGAGGTTTATCCCACTTTAAACAAAACAGCAGGCTGTCTGGTTGAACAAGCAAGCAGAAGAAAAACAAAGCAAAATCCTGTCACAAATGTCAAACCTATACACGTATGTCTGCTCAGGGAAGCAGATGTTCCTCGCTATAGGCTCCCATAGGGTGGAGCGCCACGTGAAGGAGAAACACAAGGATGAAGAATCTGGGAATTGAAGGTGCAGCACAGAGACACTGCAGCGATGATGGGTGTAACATACTGTTATTTCTTTTATTTCTCTGAACTTAATATCGATATGAGGAACCCGATAATAAAACAGATCACTTCTCCCTGGATAGGAAAGATGAATCACCATCATAAGCCCTTCTGCAATACTGTCCTCTAATAACTATTACAATGGACTCAGGTGCCACTGTGCTGCTTTGTCGACTCACGTACGCGTGCATCATTATCGTCCTCATTACAGTGTGACGTCATATTAAAACCACTGTGCTAATGTTTCTGGACAGAAAAACCTTCTTTAAGGTATTCATCAAAGTATAGGCGAAGAGAAAAAGTGAGAGAAAAGTAACACCCTGGACATACGAGTCTCACCGAAAGGTTGCTCCTTTCAAATCCTGCACGAAAAACACTCAGTGAAAGGGGAAAATGCGCGGGCTGCCAGGTTCTATCTGTCAGCCAGGACACAAGGCCATTTCCACTGTACGGTCAGCAGATACCTCTCTGTCAGGGAAAAGGAAAATAGTCAGTGAGCCAAGGGTCATCCTCTTCTTCTTCCTCAACGTGGCTGCCTTGGGAAAACTTCCTGTTCTCGTGTTTTGAAAGGTTAAAATGCCTTTCCTTGTGCAGGGAGAAAGAGCAGAAAGTAAGTCTTCTGACTGCACACGGGGGGATTTTCTTTATGGCTTTTATTGATTCCTATTTTTAAAAAAACTGAGAATATGAGATTCAAGCCCTGCCTTAGATCTATTTAGTCAACAGTGTGTAATGCTTCTTAAATGTTAAGCTACCACTGTCACTACTGCATTTAAATAATATTCTTTAATTCCTATTTTGGGCTTCCTGTTAGAGTGATATGACATTTTCCTGCACAGCCCTTTAAATCCTACAGTTTGTAATGTCAACACCAACTGCGGAAAACTAAATAAAATGGTGTCTGAACGTTTCAACAGTTCATGCAAATCTTTTAGTGACTGCTTTATATTTACTATGCATAAGATGCCTTTCAGTTGTTTGCTGTGCAGAGTTTTGTTCCTGTGCATTGAGGAACAAGCGGCACGATCGCAACACGCTTTCACATTTTTACTACAAATATATGTTTTTGCAATGACTGACTCTTTACTATGTACTTCTGAAGAGTTTTATTGCGCTATATTTAGCTTAAGCGCATTTCTCATCAAGGGCAAACACGTCTCTCTTTCACTTGATGAATAACATCTAAATTAAACAGACTCCTAAATCCCTTTTTCCCCATTCCTGTAATCCAAGCGTCGGAATCAATTAACACAATACAGAACTGTGTGAGAGTCTGCTTCATTAGTCGGCAGCGCGGTACACATAAACAGCTTATTGTAGTTTTTCTGACAGCATGCATTTTCACAGAGTGGAATCGTTGATCTTTTTTCCGTTATTATTAAAAGATATTCAGCAAGACGAATGAGTAAAGGTGTAAAATACATTGTTTGTGCAGAAAACAGATGTCAGCCATGTTTCCTGGGGGATTTTAAAGAGATGCAAACTCCACAGACTGAAAACAATTATATGATACGTCACGATGTCTGTGCAAATGAGGAGCTAATACCCCGTACATGACACAAAAGCAGAAAATCATTGCGTTGTGGTGACAGTGTGCGTAGTTAAGCATGCTTTTTCAGTTTTAATCATTTCTGAATTTAATTAACTCTCTGCAGCACCTCGAGGAGTCATGAAGCAGTCACTGTGGTAAGACAAACTGGGCAGGAGTATCCTTTTCTCTTTATTGCAGGAGAAAGCAATATGATTGATGTTAGCACCACTCCGACTATATGCTGCACAGCAAGAATACATTTTCGACCATGTCAGTTTGATTCCCTTAACAACTGTCATTTAATGACTGTTGCTGACTCTGTGTTTTCAAATGGCATCTCTTAAGCATGTTTCTTGCACCATACGTGATTGCCGTTAATCTACAACCTGATCATACTGTGTGTCTTCTCACTGCGAGGATTCTCCGCTCTAATCTTGTCAACTAATGCTTAATGCTTGTGTAGTCAGCACATTTTAATTCCCTCACCCTCCCTTCTCTCTGACCTACAGGCTTGTGGTGCGAACGTCTCACTGTCCAACAATGTTGCTCACGTGCTTTTCTTCTATTCGCCGTCAAATGTCAGAAAACGAACGAGATCTCGAATATGCCAAAAAAGACGAGAAGTGGCTAATTAATTTAGAGAAACTGACCTTATACTGTGGGAGTAATGCAAAAAAACTAGACATAAAACATCTGCTTTTGATTATCAAACACTTCCCATAAATCTCGTTTCATATTCATAATGGATTACACATAGAACCGCACATATTTCGTGGTCCTGTACTGTAAATTTCTCACTGCCTCCCACCATCTCAGCGATGAGCCAGCTGGATATACATCTGGAAAAAAGGATAGTCAGTTTCAGACAGCTGTAGTGGGATGCCGCTGTGACACCAGCACCCATCATCACAGTGGGAACATTTGTAAGCCCGACTCATAATGAATGGCTGTCAGAAGCAGAGAAAAGCAAACGGAACATGAATTCAGCTGTGAAAGAGATGTGCTGCATGTTTGCTGAAGCAGAAATGGTCAAAATGGGCGGTTTCGAACGCGCTGTGGGATATGTTAGCTATGTTACAAATTCATCATGGGGTTTTTGCAATGGCAAGATAAACAGCTTGACCAAGCAGCATTTATCATGTAGACTGAGGCCTGGATGATTAATCAGTCTTCACGTCTGCATGGATTACCAACGGGAAAGAGCAAGAAATATAAATGGACAAAAGTCTGTGTCGCGACATGCCCTCTAATACTGCCAAAGTCATTCTCGTGTAATAGATACACATATTGCAAACATAAGCCGAGCACCGATTGCCTTTATACTTTTAAGGTCAATATAAAGAAAATAGGAAGCAAGTAAAAACCACGCCAGTTTTTTTTTTTTGTTAGCACTTTGCGTGCTTAGAGAAAGTCATTCTTTCATCTTTTTATTATTATTCATTTCCTAAAAATACCCTTGTGTGTAAGACACAACAAAAAAGCAAAATGCTGCACTAAATTTGGCACCTTCGTGCGACGGCTATTATAGCTTAGATCTCGCCGTAGAAAACAAGCTTCCTCCAAAATAAAGGCTTCTGAGGCTTTTGATGAAACAAAGCCTTTCCTTATCCCTCTCCTCCTAACAATGCATGAACCCCACCAGATAATTAAACTCGTCGTTTTTCAAAATCACAGGTGTTGGAACCCATCCCAGCATACACTGCAAGTCTCTAAGAGATCTAACAACAATGCAGATGGTTTCATTTCACTCATGTGCCATTCCATGCCAAACCTCACAAAAAACACGAGTGAGGACTGGACACTATCCTGGAAACTGATATTAGAAGGGCTTACTGCATTACCCGAAAGATAATATTAGGTGTCTTACCAACTGGTTTGTTGACTCCTAGAAATCCTGCATTTCCTAAGATCTTGAAGAGCTTGTGGGCTGGAAACTTCCCTTCTGCTTCCCATTGATCGACGTAAGGGTTGATCTCCTGGTCGATGAGCTACGGCACAAACACCACAGAAGAGAGGTATCATGTTGTATCTGCATTTCTACTTTACAGTGCACATGAAATCTTTATAGCTGTTTCTTGTGAATTTTAAGCATTTGTGTGCATTAATTTCTTTCTTTTTCTTGTTGTTGTAACCATCATGTGATTCTAACAACAGCTGACAGCCCTGCTCTTTTGTCTCCTGTGTCATAAGACCTAAAGGACATGAGAGTGGGAAAGCAATTAAAATGATTTTTATATATAGTCGGCTTCCTGCTGTGTAGTGCACATATATTCTAAAGTCTACGTAACCTACTTCAAGCAGACAGAAAAAGAAGGTATCACATATCAATGAATAGAAAAAGTATTATATGGTCTGCCCACAATCATGATGAATATGGCGACAGCATGAAAGGCATGCTATTCTCAACATGTATATGCTACCAGTGCACGCTTGCGTTTCGAGGGCTTATGCTGAGCACTTTTGTACTGATGCAGCTGGAAGCTAATATTGTGCAGCTCTTTAGTATGCATTGCATGCCAATATTTTAATGACTCAAGTGTTCTCCCCCATCGTTTTGTTCTTGGCACTGCAGGAAAAACCTCCAAAGTAATATTTAGATCAGCATGAAAAACGAAATCTCAGTGCTGAAACCCATACCAATGGCATTCTTTTTGGGTTAGCAGCCACTCCATGTACTCAGCCACAAAGCCCGAGATACAGCTGCCTTAAAATGAAGGATGACTGTGGCATGTTTTATGATTTTAGAGTGGAACAAAAAAGCTGTAAAGCTTGTATCTGTGGTCAAGGGACAACTTTCATAATCTAAGAGGTAAAATGATGACTTGTTGAGGTACATGCTAACATATCATATATATATACACATACACACACACACACACACACAAAAGTGAGCCTAGCTTCATGCTATTTTTTAAACTAAACTAAAGAATGATTTATATGCGAAGAACAAATGTTTTGTGGTCATCTTGAAACTCAAATTTACATAATATCCATCAACACTGAGAGCAGCTTTTGTCTTCTGAATCCAAATGAAAGCTGCAGTGTCCTCTAACAGTGTTTTCTGAGTCATCAAAGTGTCTGTAGTGAGTATAGAGAAGGTTGCAACCTGGTTTTTCAAGCAGACTGTGAAATCATTGAACTCTGGTGCCATGATTCCTTTCAAGCACCTGGAAGTGGTCCCCAGATGGTGAAGCACCAATGAACTCAAATGTTTCCCAGAGAATAGCTACATCCATAGTGTGGGTTACAGTTCATCTGGTACCGTGTTTGTCAGTTTCTAAAACAATTCTCCCTCACACAGCAGGTCTGACAGAACAACTTCTGCAAAATAACCTCAGCATCAAGTGCTGCCAGGCAAGCAAATCAATTAACATGTAAACACAGAAAACAAAAACTTATGTGGTGTAACTGTACCCGTCCATTTTTTAATGTTTCTAAAAATCCACTGAGGCATCTTCACTTGCTATTTGTTAATAAGCTTTCTTTAATGGGCCATGTTTTCAACAGAGCCATGACTATTTGCTCCTTCACCGTTTCTCTGCTATGTACTGTATGCTCTAAATGGTGGAAAAAGCCAATAAGAAGTAATGATTAAAAAAAAAGACATATTAGGTAGAAATGGGAATACTTAGATTAAAGTCTCGGCCAATAAAACCTAGCTCTGAGAAGTCAAAACTATTGGATTATTTCTTTGTGTTTCTTTGATTAAATGTTCAGTATTAAAGCATTCAGAAGTTGTTTTTTTTTCCAGGATTGGAAAAAGTCACGCACACGGTCATTCTCAGCTGCCAAAACACCCAAACCCAAACCTGCCAACTACTGAACAAGCCAAAAGCAACATTCTGGGTGAGAAATAAAGAAAACATGACCATCATCATTTCACCGTACAGAACAGAAAACAGACAATACCTTTGACACTGATACAGTGCGCATACCTGGGCTGTACTCTTAAAAAAAAGGCTCACTTACTTACTTTTCAACACAAGAACCAACATTTAAAAAAAGGAGGCACTAGTTTTTTTTAACGTTCAGAACCTGCGGAGGGAAAGGGAGTGCCCATCTGTCGCTGGAAAGGGAAACATAAATGTCATCTGGGAGTAACCCAATTCTTACAAAGGTTATTGTGTAGTCCCTTTGCAACATAACAGAAGAATTTCACATCACTGACCTGACATGTAGTTAGGTCAGGTCAGAAACATTGCAACAAAGTCTTACTAAATGTCCAGTTTGGAGAAAAAGTCTTGAA
Organism: Neolamprologus multifasciatus; assembly: GCF_963576455.1. Classification (NCBI taxonomy): domain Eukaryota; kingdom Metazoa; phylum Chordata; class Actinopteri; order Cichliformes; family Cichlidae; genus Neolamprologus; species Neolamprologus multifasciatus. Next base: position 20,662,592 of record NC_140459.1, on the reverse strand, counting down.
AGGGTCTAAAGTCAATGGAAGTTAAAAAAAAAAAACGAGGTGAAGGCGCATGAAAATCCCTGACTTATTATTAAATGGGAACAAAAATAATAATAACAGATGAATCATTCTTGCTTTTGACCTTCTGAAGGGGTATTTTTTCTTCTTGCGCCTTGACATACATCATAATTGACAGTCATACAATTAAGGCTGCCACAAACGATTTTTTTGATAGTCGACTAGTCACCAATTATTTTTGCAATTAGTTGACTAATCAGATCATGCATCCATTGGACGTAAAACTACAGCTTATTGCACCAGCATGCACCTGCTCTTATATAACCATCATTAGCTTACAGCTTGAAGTGTTTAAGGTATGTGCTAACAAAAAATAAAGACAAGATGATAGTTTATTAAATCTTAATGAAATTTGCAGATTGTTTCGATGAAGTTTAATAAACTCCTTGCTATCTAAAATATAACAGGACACCGGAGTATATTCTTGAGCATCTCACATTTCTGATAATCAATTGTCTGCTTGATGTTTATTCAGCTGTGTAAAAACTGTAACTTTAATATCAGCCAAACCGATTTACTCAGGTACAAATAAAATACTAAAAAAAAGCCAAACAATAACATTTTTAAGTTATCTAAGTGACTTATATATGTTTAACCTGAGTAGCGAAAGACGACGGTGGGCTTGAAAAACGATTTGCCGGGTGTCCGGTGTTCTCACGGGCTCTAGTGAGCCTTGCCCCCGGCTAGCTATCGAGCTAGTGAGTAACAGACATCTCTGAAAACGTCGGAGCGCTTTTGAAAATATGTGGTGTCTTGATAAACTGAGCAGATATTTGAGCTTTACACAGTTACATTCTCGCCTGAAAATATGTTAAACTTTATTTTGCGACCCAAAAAGAATAATAAGAGTAATATTAAAACTAATATTAAAGCCGCCATTGTTGACAACTGCGCTGGGCCGCGATATGAATTCTGGGACACAGCTTCTTCTTCTTCGGGATTTAATGGCAGCTGGCATCCTTGTACATGCAGTGCTGCCATCTTCTGTTTCAGTCCGTTATTACACTCTTAAATACTACTACTCATTCCTGCGTCTTTTGGGATCTTACAAAGCTTCAAATGAGGCGTTGACTATTTACCCTGGAGAACCCATGGGGTCAGATCCGACCCCATTGGTTTACTAGGGAAACCATGGGGTCAAATTTGACCCCATGGGTTCTCCAGGGTTAAATCAGTCGTCGACGATTTTAACAGTCGACTAATTGTGGCAGCCCTACATACAATGCAGCCCATATCAAAAAAATCATTGTATTTAGATAATACTGTTATTGTTGATCATAATGAATTCAAAACTTATCAATACATCCACCAAATTAATTTGATTAAGTGCGACAAAAACCTTGAAGCCTATGAGCAATCTGTCTATCTGCTGTTTAATTAATATTCAGAGTGCAAAATGTAAAATTATACCAACAGACCTGCAAAACATCAAATATATTAATAACAGGCTACGTTCCACGGGCTTTTAAGGTAACTGTAAGTAAACAACATTTTCTTCAACCAGCTTTATCAGCTAATTATAATGCCATTTCTATCCTTCATTTTTTTTCAAATGCTTATTATTATTATTATTATTAGAAGACATTGAATATATATTCATTGCTATGCAGATGACACTCTATATTTGACTCTATATGAAGCCAGATGACACAAATCAAATCCAAATTCCAAATTCAGACAAAAAAGGGTTTTTATAATGGGTCCTAAAGTCTTAGAAACATGGTGACTAACCTGATACTAACTCTCGATGACATCACCTTGGCCTCCAGAAGAACTTTAAGAAATTAGTCATTTTTTCACCAGGATATGTCTGTCAGAGCACATGTTAAACAAATATGAAGGACTTGCCTTCTTTTATTAGATCACAGAGACCATATTTCTCCCATACTGACATTCTCATTGGCTCCCTGTTAAATCCAGAATTCAATTTAAAATCTTTCTCCTTACATACAAGGTCCTGAATAAACAGGCCCTATATTAGTGTGCCTTTTGTCCCATCTCTCTCCCAGACGCTGCCCCTCCCTGAGCCTGCCAGGGTTTCTTCCTGTTAAAAGGGTGTTTTTCCTCCACACTTTTGCCATGATCTTGCTTATCTGATTGTTTGAGTTTCTGTTTAATATTGTAGGGTCTTTACCTTACAATATAAAGTATCACTTAGATAGGAAATAAATGTAAAAATTGACCAATTTTACAAGACAAAAATAGAAAATAAAAAAGCCTTACTTCTTACATAAAACAATAAAAGACATTACAGGCCAATCACCTTCATTGTTGTTGTGTAATATTTCAGAAATATTTGTTGACCTGTCAGAAATTCCCGTCTAACGGAGGCTGCATGTGAGTAGTCTCTTCCTAGAAATTTTTGCTAATTTTATCTGTTAAAGCACTTGAACTTCCAGGCACTGAAGATGTAGTCATTCTAATTCTGAAAACTAATTTCCCGGCAAGAATCTAAGATGTAAACGAAGGCAGTCCAATGTGGTCACACCCACTCATATTAAATTAGTTGTGGAAACATTGGCGTTGTGAGCGTCTAACCTTCAGCAGTAACAAAGGGATTTCCTAAAACCCCGTTTGACACCTCTAAACAAAGACAGTACGGCTCTTTTAATAAACTGCTCCCCCTTGAGTTCCCTTTCCAGCACTTCCGACTTATTGTCCTGTATTTCCTTTTAATTTGTATACACCCTTCCCAGTTTTCCCAGTGCTATTTTATTTTTGACCTTCTGGCATCCTTAAAAGGTTTAGTCAGACAACAAACTTCCTTCTATTTACTACAACAGCTTTGCCTTAAATTAGGCTCTTATTGTTATTTTTTCAGACTTTGTTGCCAATGTCACTATAGTAATAGAAATTCTAAATGAGTCAGACTAATTACTAATGCTTCCTATCATTTTTTTAATACCATCATTTGGAGCTACTAATATTTAGGCCCTTAAAAACCCAAAGCTTTGAATGCCAGGAAGCACAAACTGTAACAAAGAGACAAAACCCCCAGAAATCTCTGATAAGGAAGGCCAATACATAATTGTATTGGCATCAAAATGAATCCAAGACACCCCGAGGCCCTTTAAATTATCTCAGTTAAAATGTAAAACCCTCACTTAATATGTCTTTACAACCTACCCTGGGGCGATCGTGGGAGTTCGCCTTGTAATCGGAAGGTTGCCGGTTTGAGCCCCGGCTTGGACAGTCTCGGTCGTTGTGTCCTTGGGCAAGACACTTCACCCGTTGCCTACTGGTGGTGGTCAGAGGGCCCGGTGGCGCCAGTGTCCGGCAGTGCGCCCCAGGGTGGCTGTGGCTACAATGTAGCTTGCCATCACCAGTGTGTGAATGTGTGTGTGAATGGGTGGATGACTGGATATGTAAAGCGCTTTGGGGTCCTTAGGGACTAGTAAAGCGCTATATAAATACAGGCCATTTACCCTTGCTTAAGCAAAGAGCAAAACAGTCCATCTTACCTTCTCTGCCTGGCCTTTTAGACAAATTTAGCAAATAGAAACAAACTAAATCAAATCAACAATCCAAAGTTCAGATCTTCTGTACAACAGAATATTTCAGGGGCTTGTCACTGAAAATATAAAACTGGACTCACAAACAGATTCTCCCCCATCACACAGCTGTGACTGTTAGTTTTCAACAACCTCAATAATAATTCTGAAAATGCCAGTGTTGGGTTTATCTAGGCACAAACCCCGCTGGAACACGAGACCAACTAACTGCACGACAAAACAAGGCGAGACAGAGCTCTTTGTCTTTGTGGCTCGCGAGGTTAGTCAGTCAAAGTTGAGGAAAAGATTCCTTCACCTGAACTCAACCAACTTCAACTGATTCCTTTGGCTATATCACTTTTTATTGTCAGCAAGCAATCATTCTTGAATATGCAATTACAAATACTTTCTTAAGTATTCTTAAGCAACATCAGTGTCTGTATTGTGGGTGTGGGTGTGTTTCCAGCCATACTATACATAGACATGCAAATTTCAATTAACTTAAACTGTATGCAGAAGTAAGCGTCTTGCTAAACTACAAGAACAGGAACCTGCAACAGGTCATGTCTCAAATACATATTTAAAGGTGTGAACTCTCGAACTTTTAAGAAAATGGAACAGTCTGGTTTCAAAAGCTATAATGGAACTATAACGTCGAGACTGCTTCCGCTCATTTCATGGTACACAAGTGCACACAGACTCTTATCAGACCTAATAAGGATAGGATACTTTATCAGCATACAAATGATTAAATATTTCTAAGCATAAATGACAATCTTAAATTATTAATTGTGACAGCCAGCCTCTATATCCAGAGGAAGAACACCAGCTCTGGCTCCTAGATAAGTGATACGCACTATTTGATTCCCAGCCAACTATTTATTTAATACAAACAAAAATGTGGTCTGTTTAGGCTAAAGTACATTGGCCTGATTACCTGTTTAATGTGAAGGCCATGACCCACTCATTACTCCAATCACCATCAGTGTTTATCTAGACACAAAAATAAACCACCAAGAAACCAACTGATATCAGGCATTTGGGGACTTGTCCCCTCAAACAATGGTTTCATTGTGACGCTAAATGTGATTTAAGTCAGAGCACAGTCATAACTGTCCTTCAAAGAGGGCTAATGGTGAAAAACATAGACTTCACCTCTAATATCCTACATAAATAACTTTTAAATGTGCTCTTGCTATTTTATTGTTTTATATTTATCAATGTGCACACCAGCACGCCACACCACAGCTTCTGAATATTCATTTAACAAATAAACATGCACATCAAAACCTTCAGTTTCCTTAAATAGCTCCTTGAATATAACAAATCTGAACGGACACATATAAACATGCTGTGCATGTTGGCGAGAGCATGGTTGACATTAATTAGCAGGATGTGGGAGTGCACGGTAGGTCATGAATCCATACAAGCTGGTGTTGTGCCAAAAAGTAATTTACTGTATATGCCAAAAGTCTTCTGCAAGTATTTAAACTATGGGAAATGAGTTGTTGGCCTATAATTTGTCAAACATATCGTTTGTGAATGATATCAAGTCAATTTGTGCAACAATGAACAACTTCTCGTCACAAGGTAGAAGCTGCAATCACTTTTTTAGCAAAGAGACTTTCATATATCCTTTGCTTATCCAGGTAAAAGCACTCATTGAGATTAATAATGTCTTTTTCAAGAGAGATCTGACCAAGAGGGCAGCAGAAATTGCAAAAAGTACAACATAACATTTCTATAAAGATATTTCAAGTGGCCAAAAAGGACTGTATTGGTTGCACTAGAACATTAAGTAGGTACATTAACGCAATCTCTTGCAAAAGAACGTGGATTATTACAAAAACAGTTATTTCTTTATAACACATATAACCTATTAGTAGTTCCTGTTAACTACAACCTATTTACCAACATGAGCAAAGATATTAGACATTAAAAAAAACACATGGAAACACCGGAAATCACTTTTTGACACAACCCCAGCGGCTGTGTTCGTCACTGTAAACAGAGTAGCCTAGCCAACCTGCCGTTCTGCTCTTCTTCTGCCCTTCAAAACATGCACGCGTGTGCGGTTATTTGCGGACACATAAAATAACACTACTTTCCAAATGTAGCGGTAACGAGCGGGAAAAGCTGGACTTAAACACTGGCGCCTGATTCCTTTGTGTGGGCACGAAGAGCAGACAGGAGACGTCAACACAGCTCAGCGGAGGAGCAAGCTAGCACTGACCTCTCACCTACTTTTACTTTACTGCCCCCCGCGCTGATTTTAGGGTCACGTTAGGGAGAATAACACTGCTGTTGCAACTGTCTCTTCGCTAAAAACATGCTGTGTTTTCGTTATTGTCTCAAAACATCCTGGTGTTAGCAGTCCTGCATACCTTTCTGAGGGACTCCTTTAATGCAAAGTGCTCTTGTGTGTAGATTAAATGGTCGGCCGCAGTCTCTGGGGCACTGGACTTTACTTGTTTAGATGACACTTTCTCAGTCAACGAGCGGACACCACCACCCAGTGAAGTTAACTTGTAAAAATGACGGCTTCTGACCAGCACGTTTAAACGCAGGGCTCCTTCGCGCAGCGCCATCTCTGTTGACAACCATATGTACGTGTGTGCGCATGCGCTGGTAGGAAGTTCTTACTGGATCAAATGGATCAAACCCAGTGAGAAAGTAAAATATTAGCAAAGCTTGACTTCCCACCATTATTGGGGGGAAATTTTGTCATAAAATATATCGTAAATTGGGTACCCTGGTGTGTAAATAATTACTCTATCACCAGCAAGCATTGAAAGTAGCCATGTAAGTTATCTAACGTTGTTACATTGTTACTATCATCAACGTAATAGCAAGATTTACTATCGCTTTTGGCTGTGGGTTTTGTTTTTAAAGTATTTTGAGCCCAAATGCAATTAATTTTTATTTTCATTATGGATTCATTTTACTAATAATTATGCTGTCTGACAGAAAGCGTGTTAAAGCGTTTTGCAGAATAGGAAAGAAATGAAACATATTATGATACTCATTTTATATCCTGGAGGGCTTTATAGCAGAAATAATCTGCAAATTGAAAGCGGCTTTGGAGAAAGTCCTATTTTCCACAGGATTGGTTTTAGATAGACACAACATTTTCTTTTTCTATCAGTGCTGCATAGTCTGCTGTGTTCAGTTCAATTACTTGTATTAATAAAGCCTTAAAACTTTTTGGAGTCTGCCTGAAACTACAGAAAGAATTAAAATAAATTCAATCTACAATGAAATGAGGAGAAAAAAAAAAGAAGAAGGAGAAGACTCGCAAACCCGTCGTACTTTAGGGAATAAGATCTCAAATTTGATGTTCACCATCATTATTGGAACAAAATAATAATGATCACATAAAGACTTGGAGAGAGAAAAACCCTCTGTATGTATGCAAATGAAGTTATGAAGATTTATCTGTTTCTCTACTTTGTCTACAACCCTTTAGAGAATCACAGAGACAGGCTGAATTATAAATGTGCACATTTAATGACAGTTGCTTCTGTGAATGAAACAACATATGGGCCCATGTGCTCAGACTATATACACCACATGAGAGAGAAGCATTATGTAACACTTGCCAAATACAACTTTTAATTAGTGCATCTTTCCCAAAACAAAACAAAAAAAAGCAAAAAAAATTAAAAAGAATTAGAAGGCTACAAATCTGGCCCCAAGATGAAGAATTGTTTTACTCGGGAAGTCATAAATGTTTTCTTTATTGTGTCCTTCTAGTCATCTCGGTCTTGAAATCCATTTTACAAGGGCTGGGTGAACGTCCTTGGGTACTAATCTGAGATATGAAAAGCTCCTTAGGTCCAGTCTAGCAGATGACACAGCCACCTTTCTCCTTGAAGGGGTTCTTCTCCTCTGATATGCCTTTGACGAGGGTGTCCTCCTCCACTAGAGCCTGAATATAGTCCTTGATTTCCTCACAGCATTTAGATGTCTGAAAGCAACAGACAGAAAGCGTATTTCAGTTTTGAATAGCCTTTGTGATGTAATTAGTTTGACTAAATAAATTGAAGCTGTCTGATATTTACTTTTGGATATAATCAAAAACGCATCTTGAGCACACAAATCACCACAGTGTGGAGAACTTACCAACCACCTCTCGAGTTTGACTTCAAGTTTAAGCTGGTTTACTTCCATCACAGCCTTGTCCTTATCTGTCAGATCCTCCACATTTATGACCGGCATTTTCTGTCAAAAAAAAAAGGAAACGTTTAACCTTTTTGTTAATGCTTACTTCCACATGATAAATAAATAATCTTAAAGAAAATGTTCACAATTCGTAAGACTTAGCAGAAGGGATAGGAATGCACTTACGAACGCTTACAGGAAGCAGTCCTTCACCCCCGAAATCCTGCTGAAGAATCCCTCTCCTCTCTCTCAATCTGGGTTATAAAGTAATCAGCATAAACAATTCTAATCCCCTAATCTGATTAAAACAAGGCCCCACTGAACGATCATACCAGCAGCTCAAGTACACAAAGGAAGGGGTGGGCAACTCACACAGGTGTCCATTTGAGCTCCCTTGATGTAAAAAACAAAACAAAACACGGTGATGTATTTTTTGTCTTTTATAGATTCAATTTGGAACTTTTGTTCTATTTTAACTCTGAGATTTCTTGCAGGCTCATTTGGATATGGGTTAAGGGGTGGCGCTTCATTTATCAGGTTAATTTTGATAAGACGGCTAATCTGTGTTTAGCCTCCACCTGTCAAGGTGGAGACACTTCGTTCTTCTAAACGTGAATGCACGGCAGTTTTCCAGTTAATGTCCTTCATAAAGGTAAAACCAAAGCAGTGGGATGGAATTAAGCTGCTGTGTTAAACCAATACAAATATTAATGTGAGTTTTAACTTAACTTGCAGATAAGGCTGATTTCTCATGGTAGGACATCGTAGAAAGAAGCACTTTTATCATGAAATAACATGAGCCACGGTACTATTAATGTGACTCTGAGTGGAAGTACGTGTGTGTGCGCGTGTGTGTGGATTCGGATCCGGTCAGACGGGTATTCTGGTGTGGTCTTGCCTGTGTGGCTCAGACAAGAAAGATGTGTTAATGTTTCACAAGCGTGTGTGTCCCTAGATACAACGCAATATTGGCTCTGTGGAAATTTTACAAGGATGCTGTGTGTGTTACTGGATTGGTGCACATTCCCATCATCATCATCATCATCATCATCATCACTAGAACCAGTGGCCTGTGGCAGTGAAAATATCTGACTCTCCCAAGCAGAGCAGGTTACTCCTCATATTTTATTAAGACTTAGTCACATGATTTAGCGCTCCTCCACGTAATTCAGAATGTGACGTCATTAATCAACTGCAATAATTTATTTTCTTTGGCGCGCTGACTCAGTACATGCCCGTCCCTCTTCCTGACTGCTATAAAACAAGGTCTGAGTGGGGCTGGTAGACAGAGCGGAAAACTCTGGATCTCGACCAAAACTTTGCACAATGGAGCTTTGCGCATTTGCTCTGTTTACAATAATTTCCTCGTTTTGCTGCGTTTTGGCGCTGCCACCTAAAGGTAACTCCACATCATGTTTTATTTTTTAATTTCTTCTTCGCGCTTCTTCAATGTTTTCATCAACTTTTTAAAAGCAGTTCTGAGCTTGTTGGTTATCACATGACCTCGGGCGTATTACAGATCCAGTTTGGCGTGTGTTGTTAAGCATTGCTTAAACTTTCTTTTCTGTGTCCTTGCAACGGTCCTCCGGTATTTCAATAAAAATATGCTTGGTGCTTTTCAGGCGTGTGCCTTCTTCAAGTGGACGAGGGACCTTGCAGAGGCAATATCCAGCGGTATTACTACAACACCATCACCCAGAGGTGCGAGGATTTCGAATATGGAGGCTGCCAAGGGAATGCCAATAACTTCAAGAGTTATCAGGAGTGCCACAAGACATGCTACAAAATTCCCAGTGAGTAGCCTGACCCGTGAGTTATTAGATGTGGGAATCAGACAACACATGATATAATATTGATATTATTGCGATTTTTACGAAATCGTCATATGCTGAGTATTGCATTAACATGTATTGCTGTTTACTCACATTTCCAACAACGATCTATGTCCTCAAAATGAAACTTTGTCAAAATCAGTTTTGTCTAATAAGATAAAGTTATCTCACTTCACTTATTTTTTTTTACTACTAAAACCTAAAGGATAAAGCCAAAGTCAGTGTAATATATCAGTTTGTCATTGAATGAGGTCTTAATTGGGAATTACAGTGGGGGAAATAATGTTAGTAAAGTATGTCAAGTTTGCTTAGAAAGAAATGAACAGACTCTGTTTTTATAGTAGTTTCATTTCAATGGAGAGTGAGACAGAATATCAATCAAAACTCCAGAAATAAGACATTACACAAAAGGTATAAACTGATTTGCATGTCACTGAGTGAAATAAGTATTTAATCCCCTACAAACCAGCCAAAATATGTGCTGGATGGGTTTCCAGTTGAGCTGATTTAATGCAGGTTTGTAACGTTAAAGTCAACTAACATTATCTCAGAATGGGGATGAATGAAGTGAGCCTACTTGTTCAGATTATTTGAATTTATTTACTTACATATCTATATACCTATATACATATCTATATACATGGTATTCCTGTATCAATACAATACATGGCCGGGCAGCACGGTGGCACGGTGGTTAGCACTGTTGCCGCACAGCAAGAAGGTCCTGAGTTCAATTCCAACATCAGGCCGGGGTCTTTCTGTGTGGAGTTTGCATGTTCTCCCCGTGTTTGCGTGGGTTCCCTCCGGGTACTCCGGCTTCCTCCCACCGTCCAAAGACATGCAGCTTGTGGGGATAGGTTAATTGGAAAATCCAAATTGCCATTAGGTGTGAATGTGCGAGTGAATGTGAGTGCGAATGGTTGTCTGTCCCTGTGTGTTGGCCCTGCGACAGACTGGCGACCTGTCCAGGGTGTACCCTGCCTCTCGCCCTATGACAGCTGGGATAGGCTCCAGCGCCCCCCGCGACCCTGAAAAGGATAAGCGGAAGCGAATGGATGGATGGATGGAATACAATACATGGATCATTAGGGATGAAATTCTGGGCCAGTATCCATGTTTTAAGTAACAATTTAGCTGATCTTTAGCTTTTGATTTTGCTACTTAGCCTGCCTTCTCTTCCAGGGGAAAAAAATATTGTCATTAAACATGAAATTATTTATGTGATTCTAAAAATTTTTCAACTCTTCTTTACACCATCTTTGAACATTTAGCCAGCCCACAACACATAAGTATTGGGCATTGACACAGATAAATTACATTTTCTTTCAGTATCAGCTGACATTCGGCAGATACATCAGTGATGGTGACCTGAGGCATGTCCATTTCATTTCATTTTTAGGAAACTAGCCAGTGCCTCTCTGGTTGTTAACCCGTTCATATGAATTAATTAGTGTTGTTTCACCAGATCTCACTGTTAAATGTTGATTTTTTTTCCATTCTTCTCCACAGAGGTCCCCCCAATCTGCAGATTTCCTAAAGAAGAGGGACCCTGCCGGGGTCTCATCTCCCGCTACTTCTTCAACATGACCACCATGCAGTGTGAGCCATTTTATTACGGTGGCTGCCTGGGGAATTCCAACCGCTTCCTTAATCTAGCCTCTTGCATGGAGTACTGCAGTCCAAAAAAAGGTGAGCAGATTACCCCCCTGAGTCATCTCTGTGAGGATACACAATAGACAAAGTCATTGCATTCACAAGGAAATGATTAAACAATAACTGGCGAGCTCTTCCTTGTGTTGTGTTCCTTGTGTTACAGCAATCCCCGTGCTCTGCCGGGATCCTCTCGACAAAGGGAAGTGTTCAGCCACCATACCTCGCTATTACTATAACACAGCCACCAAGACGTGTGAGGAGTTTGTCTACTCAGGCTGCGGTGGGAGCAACAACAACTTTGTCTCGCGGCAAGCCTGCATGGACGTGTGCGCAAAAGGTGTGCAAGCCTGAGCCGGGCGGGAAGGGTGCATGGGCGTATGTTTCACAGCTCATTGTGAAGTCTTTATCTGAAGATGATAATTTCAGGAGAATTTTCTGACTTCTTAATTCAATAATGGCAGCATTTGAATTGCCACTCAGACCCACTTAGTGGATGGAAATAGGAGAAAATTCAGAAAGTCTGGGGGAAATTGGAAAGAGATCAAATTATGCTCAGTTGATTTATTATCAGGCCTAAAAATGCTTGGTATCTTGAAAAAATAAAACTACTGGCTTTGACTCAGGCTGGATGATGCTTTCCAAAGCATTCATCCACTGCTGCCAATTGCTGTGCTATGATCTGGAGGAAACCAAGCAAAATCTGTTCCTAGAAAGCTAGTTTGGTTAATTGTGAGACTAAAAAGTTCACAATTGTTAGTATTATATGTTATGCTAATCAGCTGTTATGCTTTTTTTTTTTTGCTTTTTGTTTTTGTTCCAGGATGGAAAAAGCATGCAGGCCAAGGAAAAATTCTGCGAATGAGAAAAAATAGAAAACCCATCACTTCCCTGCAGGCGTAAATGTTTGACACTTGTACTGTAATGTGTGTTTGTTTATGCTGAAATATCGACCAGGCTGCCTATGCCCTTGTGTGACATATTTTGACCACATTTGTAATGTCATTAGAGCATTTTTCTGAATTTTTTATTGACTGTATGCTGTCAGTAAAGTTCAAGAGGATGGATTGCTGCTGCTGCTGCTGTTGATTCATGTCCAACATTCCTCATTATGTATTTTAATACCGTATGAATGTAATGTATGCCTTTCTTTTGTTCAGTTACAATTTTTTACGTGAAATATCCTGAATTTGTTCAGGAATTCTGCCTTTTCTGTATTTTGATAACACTGTGTTAAGCAAATTTCTGTACTGTGTGGTATTTTCATAAAAGTAAAAACTAAAATTATGTGGATTTCGTCTTCTTCAACCATTACCATGCACATAAACTCACAGAGTGTCTGCTTTTACCCTAAAAACTTGGCTGGTTTCTTCACTTTCCCTCAGTCACTTGCACTTTATCTCCAGGCTGCTCTTCCGTTCCTTACTAATGTTGCTGTCTTCCCTCCTTATCTGGTAATACTTTTCAAGGCGCTCGAGCCTATCTCATTCGTTTCAGCGCAGCCTTGAATCGGGAAGGAAGCAATCATGGGGCAGGGAAACACTGCTGTGGCAGGTTCATTAGAACAGCACTGCATATTTAGAGGAGAGCAAGCTGCAGGTTTACAACACATGAGTCATGAGCTTTCAGAAATATTGTCTGCAAATGTTTTAGCAATTATAATGTAATTATAGTGGAATACACACAATAACACGCCCCATAGCAGAAAGCATCCATGCAGGAAAATGAATGCACGTGTATATTTTCCTCCCAACCTCAGTTATTAAAAAAGAGTTTTAACAATTGCGTTTTGGTCAGTAGTTTTTCAGATAATATACTCTCTTTATCGTGAAGATAAATCACAATGGTCTATAATGTCATTAAGGAAAGCAGGCTGTTAGTATGAACATCCTGACTGCCTTAAATCTGTGCTCTGCTCCATCTCTTGTAATACAATAAAAAAGTGCCGTGTGATTCTTCAGACAATAAATATTTATTGAAGATATAAATGGAAACTACTCATCCATCTGGCTCAAATATAAATAGTAATAAAAAGGAATGCATTTGGCTCGGGATATTGCTTTGAGTACCAAAGCTAAATCATCTATTAAAAGTATGCAAGGGAGCAGTCATTCTAACAGTATGCAGCCGTTAAAAAGCCACACTGAATCATCACTACTGATCATTATGAAACCGGTGGGGGAATTGCTGTTGATAATATTTCAACTTCCTGCTCTTTAGGATAAAAATTTATCGATACAAAATTTCAGGAAAGACAGAAAATTTGATCCTAAAGGGCTATATACATATATTAAAGGTATTTGTATGAGGCCTATATATATATGAGGAAACATATTTATGTTCTGACTGTTAAATCATAATTGCACCTTGCAGCAGCATATTCTTCTGTGGTGCCTTTAAATCAACAAATGATGTGACAAATCTTTGAAACGGCAAAACAAGAAGAAAAATGGATTCAGTTATGAACTTTAAATCACAACAAAGCTCAGTCTACGACTATTAGCAAGTGTCAGTATCACACTGATTGCTGATTTTGTGCAGTTCAGGTGAACTGAGATGAATTGATCATGCTCTGGTTATTTCATTAGCTGCAGTACATTAGATAATGTAAGTAATTTTGCTCCTCATTCTCAATAGTGATTAATAAATACTTACAGTGAAACATGATCATCATTTAAAAGTGCATCAATTCAATATAGAAAGCTTCTTTTCACCATGTGTCAAACAGCAATGTTGCTCTGTGCCAAGATGCCTGAGTGTACTGGAGGTGTAGGTGAACGCCAAGGGGAGAAGCTTCACAGACGCCACCTGGTGGCTGATTCACAAATCTAAGAAGAACCTAGTATAAATATACTTAATACTACTATATTACTCTATTTACTTCTACTAAATGAGCAAATCAATATTTAATGAACAATGTGAAAGCCACTGGGTATATCTGGATGCTTTAATCTAAGCTTAAACTTTAGGTACAACAGTAGCTATCCGTATATTGGAGGAACCTGTGCCAAGCATCTTGGAGTGTTGACTCAGCAGCATTTATTCATTTAGAGCCTGTTTCTGTAAGTGCATCAAGTTTTTCGGGGGGGGGGGGGGGGGGGGGAGCTTTATGGTTTATAAATGTTTTATAAATTTCTTACACTGGTGGATGGTGAATGGTAATTTGATAAGCACGGCCTCTCAAAATGGGAACACTGTCCTAAACTGATTAATCTTGTCCACCGTGCAAGTGTTCCCAAACCCCAAAGAGGTAATCCATTATAGCTATTTGTGATATTATCAACAAACAAAACAGCCTTCTCTGTGGATTGATCTCTAACTTTGTTGTTGCTCATGCAAACTCTCGAGCTAACATAACAGGATGTGAGCACAGCTCTTGATGCTGAATAGAAAAAGGCATCAGTGGATGTCATTTTTCCTTTTTCCGTAACTTAAGTAGTTCGCCTTTGTGACGTGGGCGTTCAATAGGGAAACAGTATCACATCACAATTAGCATATATCCACTTAAATCCGTTCACTTTTATTTATGGGGTAAATCAGGAGCAAAATAGGAGCAAATCACACCAACAGTCGCCTCAAGGTGCTTTATATTGTTAGGTAAAGACCCTCCAATGATACAGAGAAAACCCCAAAAGTCCAACAACAGCCTTATTAGCATGCCCTTGGAGACAGTGGGAAGGAAAAACTCCTTTTAACAGGAAGTCATCTGTCACAACCATTTAAAGTTGAAGTCACCTTTATAAGATTGCTGCAAAGAGTTGCAACAAGTCTAAATTTGTATTACTTTTGTGTTGCCGTCCTTTTTCTGACTTACCTCATGACCCTTTGGAAATATTCTCAAAGCATTTGTTGAGGAGCCCTAACTTCCAGTAGCGCAAGTGTGTTATTATGTTTAGAACCGTGACTACAGGAGTAATGTACACCACACGCCTTTTCTGTTTGAAGAGTCGCCATTTCTTTTGCTGTCACATCACAGAGTTGGTCTGTTTCAAGCGTAGACCAAACACGCCAGCTGCCCTCTGTGTCCCGACATGTCATCAGAGTTTCCCCGGCATTCATCACCGTCTGCTGCATAAAGTGAGACGTCTCTGTCCCTCTCCCCTCTCCCCTCACATACTGAAGATTGATGTGTCTGTTGAGGAGAATCTGGACTGTTCTTCACAGTCCATCTGGCTTCCAAACACATGTATCTGTTGTACAATTAAACAAGTCAGGCAACTCGTTGTGCTTCTGACATGTTTTGGAAGACTTTGAGGTACAAATTCTGAATCTATTCCCAGAGAAAATGCCAACAGAAATAGACGGAAAAGAGCTGTGTGTGCAGTGATCTGCACACCTCACTACTCCTGTTCATCGTGCTGTGGCTTGGGTAGTAGTGCGGTAATTAGTTTTTGAGGTGAATATTAACTTCTACAGTTTCCATGACAGATTGTAGTTTTAGTAATAACTGTAAGAGTTAATCATTGTTTAATAGACTTTAAGCATGCCCACCGTCCACAGGTCCTTGCAGTAACATCTTCCTCTTGTTGTTTGAGAATTGCATCTCTTTTGCAGCAGATGACTCACAGCTGTGAATAAATCATTTTCTTCCACCTACCTGCAAATGTGCCACACTCCTTTTTTATTAAGATTAAAAATGATTTGAACATAATGAACAAATAGAGAGGATGAAGTATTAAAATCGAATAAATAAAAATTACGATTTCAACCTGTGAAGGAGCCTTTCTTTTTCCCCTTTTCCTTTTGTGTTTCAATTATCAGCTTCCCTGAGGTCAAAGACTTTATATTAAGCCAGTGTTCAGCAGTTCTCTGAAGACAAGCCGACTCAACACATCGGCACAGCTGAATTTGCTCCGTGATTTGCTTTATATATATATATATATATATATATATATATATATATATATATATATATATATATATATATATATATATATATATATTGTGTGTGTGTGTGTGTGTGTGTGTGTGTGTATTGCTTATGCTCACCCCTTTGAGGGTTGAACTGGACAGCTGCAAAACCTACAAATAAGCTGTGAAGTGAAGATCTGAAAAAATGGATGCAATTATGACATATTCATAGAAAAAGTGCAGGCTAAAGAGCATAGTCATCAATCAATAATTATGAACACTGGGAAGTAAAACTATTTGGATGCTATCCAGTAGGTCATCAAAATAAACTAGCTTATAAAATTGCAGTACAGATTTATGTTATTATCTCCCACTAGTTCGCCACTAAATGCAGCGTGTTAGTGTTGTGAATTTTTCACAGCACACATTTCGACTTTTCACAGCAGGAAAAGCAAAAGCATTACTAAAAGCATTAATGATGCTTCTGTTCTGCTCGTGTACCTTGCTAAAACCGTGACATTTGAAATATTAAAATCACATACACACACACAAACACACACACAATCTGTTATCTGTCAGACATTTGTGAGAGATCTGGTAACTCAGGTGTGCGCCGAAAAGAAGGATGCCGAGGTAAGTAGAGGTTCACTAAGACACTGGCAATAAGAAGTAGCAAACTGGTATAGATGTGAAAAGCTAAATAGAAGCTAGCTGTAGATGGCAAACACATAACAATTAAGGGAGATGGCGAGGTTGGGAAGCAGCAGCTGAAATGGACTGGATGAGCTGATGAAGAGAACAAGTGAGTGGACTCCTATAGTGTGTAGGGGGAGACCGGCAATAATAGCAACACATTCGGTTCCTCATAACAGAAACAAGCTAAAGTGATAGCAGTTATTCTGCACACAATCATTAGGATTCACTCTGTGACTGTGGAAGAAGTGCAGAGTAACGAGGACAAAACTGATATAAAGACATAAAGAAGTCGCTTTTTGGATGTTGACTATTTTCTTCTGCAATCTAAAGTTTAGATGACTGTGAATTTTGAAGTTATATCAGCTTTACCCCCTAGACTATCTGTTAAAAGTATACATAAACAACCCATGCTAATATAGGTCCTGCTAGCTAGAATACAAGATTGTAACATGGAGCATTTCCCTGCAAATAGTAACAGTTAGAATCTGGTCTTTAAGTGATGACATATGAACCCTGCTTCCAGGTCCAAACTCTGCGTTTATTAAGGTTGTTGTGTATTTACCATGTGTTAATGCTTTGTATCTTGTTCTATTAAACCTGAACAAGCCCCTAAAAAAAGTCAGTCATCAATGTTGCCTCCCTTGGTTTTTATGGTAAAATGGTAAATGGCCTGTATTTGTATAGCGCTTTACTAGTCCCTAAGGACCCCACATCCAGTCACCCACCCATTCACACACACATTCACACACTGGTGATGGCAAGCTACATTGTAGCCACAGCCACCCTGGGGCGCACTGACAGAGGCGAGGCTGCCAGACACTGGCGCCACCAGGCCCTCTGACCACCACCAGTAGGCAACGGGTGAAGTGTCTTGCCCAAGGACACAACAACCGAGACTGTTCAAGCCGGCAACCGATTACAAGGCGAATTCCCAACTGTTGAGCCACGATCGCCGCACTTATTACCAAAAGCTTAGTTTTTAACAACAGCCCAGCCCATGCTGGTAAGTTTACAGCATCCTGCCATGCGATTGCATTTGTCCCTAAACATTGGGAACCCTTGTGTTAACTTTTATCGAATGGAAAAAAGTCAGTCGTTTATATTATGCTAACATAGCTGTGTCGCTTGTGAGCACATAACAAATCATTATATACCAGCTAGTGCGACTTCAGTAACCCTACAAAAGTCACTGCTGTTTAGTTTTCTGTCTTCATTTACAGTGGGGCAAAAAAGTATTTAGTCAGCCACCGATTGTGCAAGTTCCCCCACTTAAAATGATGACAGAGGTCAGTAATTTGCACCAGAGGTACACTTCAACTGTGAGAGACAGAATGTGAAAAAAAAATCCATGAATTCACATGGTAGGATTTGTAAAGAATTTATTCGTAAATCAGGGTGGAAAATAAGTATTTGGTCAATAACAAAAATACAACTCAATACTTTGTAACATAACCTTTGTTGGCAATAACAGAGGTCAAACGTTTACTATAGGTCTTTACCAGGTTTGCACACACAGTAGCTGGTATTTTGGCCCATTCCTCCATGCAGATCTTCTCAAGAGCAATGATGTTTTGGGGCTGTCGCCAAGCAACACGGACTTTCAACTCCCGCCACAGATTTTCTATGGGGTTGAGGTCTGGAGACTGGCTAGGCCACTCCAGGACTTTCAAATGCTTCTTACGGAGCCACTCCTTTGTTGCCCGGGCGGTGTGTTTTGGATCATTGTCATGTTGGAAGACCCAGCCTCGTTTCATCTTCAAAGTTCTCACTGATGGAAGGAGGTTTTGGCTCAAAATCTCACGATACTTGGCCCCATTCATTCTGTCCTTAACACAGATCAGTCGTCCTGTCCCCTTGGCAGAAAAACAGCCCCATAGCATGATGTTTCCACCCCCATGCTTCACAGTAGGTATGGTGTTCTTGGGATGCAACTCAGTATTCTTCTTCCTCCAAACACGACAAGTTGAGTTTATACTAAAAAGTTCTACTTTGGTTTCATCTGACCACATGACATTCTCCCAATCCTCTGCTGTATCATCCATGTGCTCTCTGGCAAACTTCAGAGGGGCCTGGACATGCACTGGCTTCAGCAGCGGAACACGTCTGGCACTGCGGGATTTGATTCCCTGCCGTTGTAGTGTGTTACTGATGGTGACCTTTGTTACTTTGGTCCCAGCTCTCTGCAGGTCATTCACCAGGTCCCCCCGTGTGGTTCTGGGATCTTTGCTCACCGTTCTCATGATCATTTTGACCCCACGGGATGAGATCTTGCGTGGAGCCCCAGATCGAGGGAGATTATCAGTGGTCTTGTATGTCTTCCATTTTCTGATGATTGCTCCCACAGTTGATTTTTTCACACCAAGCTGCTTGCCTATTGTAGATTCACTCTTCCCAGTCTGGTGCAGGTCTACAATTCTTTTCCTGGTGTCCTTCGAAAGCTCTTTGGTCTTGGCCATGGCGGAGTTTGGAGTCTGACTGGTTGAGGCTGTGGACAGGTGTCTTTTATACAGATGATGAGGTCAAACAGGTGCCATTCATACAGGTAACGAGTGGGGGACAGAAAAGCTTCTTACAGAAGACGTTACAGGTCTGTGAGAGCCAGGGATTTTTCTTGTTTGAGGTGACCAAATACTTATTTTCCACCCTGATTTACGAATAAATTCTTTACAAATCCTACCATGTGAATTCATGGATTTTTTTTTCACATTCTGTCTCTCACAGTTGAAGTGTACCTCTGGTGCAAATTACTGACCTCTGTCATCATTTTAAGTGGGGGAACTTGCACAATCGGTGGCTGACTAAATACTTTTTTGCCCCACTGTATGTGATAAATAGCAGTGATAGCAGAGCTGTACTTTTTTTTTCCAGAAATGGTATGGTAAATGGTATGTTATGTTTAGGTGGAAACTAGCGAGCTAACTCCCTGCTAACTTCTAACTCCGGTAAACCATCATGGATGCCTGGATGTCAGACTTAATTGTTACACCTGGTAGAGCAGTCACACTGATCATTTTATTAAAGATGAAAGAATTTGGAGAGTTTTTAACTCTCAGTGATGCCGCAGTGTTCATTTGACTTTGGGACCTGAAGCGGAGTTTGGACCCGGAAATGGCTAATGACGTCAGGCTTGAAGACCAGATTGCAGGCATCTTATTTCTCTATCTTATAGCCAGAAAGGTAACTCTAAAACTCTGACTTCTTGCATTAAGATGAATATTAAAGCCTTGTCCTTGGTAGTGAAAATATATTAGTGGTAGTATTAGTGCACAAAAAATGGTGCTTTTCTCAAAAGATGAGTAGTGTAACTTGAGTAGTCTGACTTATGAAGTAAACTGTAAAAAAAAAAAAAAAAAAGTTGCCCTGGGTCTCACCAGCTAGTTTTGTGATTTAAATACAATGTTTTTTAATGATTACATTCTGAAAGTATAGTTAGCACTCAGGGAAAAGACATCGTTACGCAGCCTATGGGGAGAGCACAGCGAATGAAAGTCGGTCCTTGATGCTGAACCTGTGGCAAAGGTGGTACTGAGGGATAGGTGCAGGATTTTCTACTTAATGCAGTACTCACACATTGATGTGAATGCTGAGATATTTGTCACTGTACGTGCACCAAGTAACGCCTGCATAAAACCATTCAGATGCAGGAAAAAATGCTCAACCTCTAAACATCTGAAACCACTATGTGAATTTGGTAGATCAAATGAATTCTGTTATGTGGAGGCTGTGTGCACGCCGGGGTGGTGACATGAAGGACCCAAAATGCAGACTCAGGAAACCAAAGGTGAACTTAAATACAACTTTAATGTTAAACTAAAAAAAAACAACAAAACTGAGTAACCAAAACTAAACTTACACGAACAGACTGAAAAAACACACAGCTAAATAAACGGTAGATCGCGACAATGACAAACTGAAACACAGGGCTTAAATACATAGAGGGAGCAATCAGGGAATGGACAACAGGAGGGAAACACAGCTGGGGCAAATCAGAACTGACAAGACAAGGAAGCGTAAACTGAACACACTGAGATGAGACAGAAACCTTCAAAGTAAAACAGGAAACACATAACACAGACTGAACAAAAGACACAGACTCACATGCAGGCACTACAACAGAGGGAACAGAGATGTGGGACCAGGGCAGACACAGACTGGACACGGGGATACAGCAGACCGGGGAGACAGCAACCAAGGATTACACAGAGACAAACCATAAGACATGACTCACGAAAACCCAAAGACTAGAAATTATAAATAATATAATAAACTCAAAAGCCCTGGGTCAACGACCCAGGCATCCTAACAGTATCCCCCCCTAAAGGGCTGGCTCCCAGACAGCCCAACCCGAAACACCAAAACAAAAAACAACCCAACCAGGGTGGGCGGCGGGGGAACAGGATGGAGGGACCGAAACGAAACAAACACACGGAGCCAGAGACAAAAGATACAGGGAGCAAAAGCCCAAAACAGAACAAAACAACAGCACTGCGGCCCAGCAACAGTCCAAAAGAAAACAGACAAAAAGCCCATGAAAGGCGCAGAGGCCCAGGTAACAGTATCGAAAAGGTTCAGGAGGCCGGCCCGGAGGCTGACGGCACAACAGTCCAAACCCGGGCAGTTCAGGGGGCCGGGCAGGCGGGAGGCACCGGCGGCGACGGAGCAGGTCAGGAGGCCGGCCGGGCAGGAGGCACCGGCGGCGACCGAGCAGGTCAGGAGGCCGGCCGGGCGGGAGGCACCGGCGGCGACCGAGCAGGTCAGGAGGCCGTCCGTGACGGCAATGACGTCCAGTCATCGGCCCGGAAAGTGGCCGAGCAGGCCGGACAGGACGAGCAGGCCGGGCGGGCCGAGCAGGCCGGGCGGGCCGGGCAGGACGGGCAGGACGGGCAGGCCGGACAGGACCAGACGGCATGGGGACCTCAGGCGCAGACGAAGATAGATGGAGTGAGGCAGGACCAGGCGACGCCGAAGGCGAAGACACGGAGGCCGGACCAGGCGACGCCGAAGGCGAAGACACGGAGGCCGGACCAGGCGACGCCGAAGGCGAAGACACGGAGGCCGGACCAGGCGACGCAGAGGCTGAAGCTGAAGCCGGACCAGGCGAGGGCGAAGACTCGGAGGCCGGACCAGGCGAGGGCGAAGACTCGGAGGCCGGACCAGGCGAGGGCGAAGCTGCAGGGAACGGCGTGGGAGCCGCAGGTGGTGGCGCTGCAGGCGACGCAGGTCGCTGGACGGGCCCCTCGGACCCTCCAGCGGGAACAGGCGGCTGGACGGGCCCCTCGGACCCTCCAGCGGGAACAGGCGGCTGGACGGGCCCCTCGGACCCTCCAGCAGGAACAGGCGGCTGAAGCGGTCCCTCGGACCCTCCAGCGGGAACAGGAGGCTGGACGGGCCCCTCGGACCCTCCAGCGGGAACAGGAGGCTGGACGGGCCCCTCGGACCCTCCAGCGGGAACAGGAGGCTGGACGGGCCCCTCGGACCCTCCAGCGGGAACAGGCAGCTGAAGCGGTCCCTCGGACCCTCCAGCGGAAGCAGGAGGCTGGACGGGCCCCTCGGACCCTCCAGCGGGAACAGGCAGCTGAAGCAGTCCCTCGGACCCTCCAGCGGAGACAGGAGGCTGGACGGGCTCCTCGGACCCTCCAGCGGGAACAGGAGGCTGGACGGGCCCCTCGGACCCTCCAGCGGGAACAGGAGGCTGGACGGGCCCCTCGGACCCTCCAGCGGGAACAGGCGGCTGAAGCGGTCCCTTGGACCCTCCAGCGGGAACAGGAGGCTGGACGGGCCCCTCGGACCCTCCAGCAGGAACAGGCGGCTGGACGGGCCCCTCGGACCCTCCAGCGGGAACAGGCAGCTGAAGCGGTCCCTCGGACCCTCCAGCGGAAGCAGGAGGCTGGACGGGCCCCTCGGACCCTCCAGCGAGAACAGGCAGCTGAAGCGGTCCCTCGGACCCTCCAGCGGAGACAGAAAGCTGAACGGGCCACTCTGCCCCTCCAGTGGAGACTGAGGACGGCTGGAGCGGTTCTCCAGAACCCCCAGCGGGACCAACAGATGAAGTGGGTGTGATGTTAGAATGTCCAGAGTCAGAATGCTCAAATGGAGCATGCAATAAACAGTCACCGTCTTCCCCGACAGGAGATTGCTCAACCGTCCTGGAGTGGCGGCGGCCTGAGCGCCGTTTCCTTCGGGATGAGGAAACAGGAACCGGTGGAGAAAAGGAGACCTCCTCCTCATCCTCTGACCACATAGCCGCCAGGAAGAAGGCAGGCGAACGAGGACCCGGCTGGTGTGGGGAGGGAGAGGAAGTCCGTGGCAGTATTGAGACGGGTGGAGAGTGTGTGTTGTCCTGGGGCAGCGGTTGGGAAGATGTAGTGAGTGAGAGAGCAAGCTCACCAGCCTTGACTTGCTCTCTCCAGGCAGTAATGGTGTCATCCAACTTAGTGTCCTTCGCAAACTGAGAGAGCTGAGGGTTATGATGAATGAGGGCATCTACTGCACTTAGCCCGACTGCCATAGTCCGTAAATCCTGTGCCTGGGCAATGCGGTCGAGCAGACTCACCATCCGCCTCATCTCGCCGTTGAACTCCGAGGGAAAAGAGTCTGCGGGGTCCATGTTCTGGTCGCGATCTTCTGTTATGTGGAGGCTGTGTGCACGCCGGGGTGGTGACATGAAGGACCCAAAATGCAGACTCAGGAAACCAAAGGTGAACTTAAATACAACTTTAATGTTAAACTAAAAAAACAACAAAACTGAGTAACCAAAACTAAACTTACACGAACAGACTGAAAAAACACACAGCTAAATAAACGGTAGATCGCGACAATGACAAACTGAAACACAGGGCTTAAATACATAGAGGGAGCAATCAGGGAATGGACAACAGGAGGGAAACACAGCTGGGGCAAATCAGAACTGACGAGACAAGGAAGCGTAAACTGAACACACTGAGATGAGACAGAAACCTTCAAAGTAAAACAGGAAACACATAACACAGACTGAACAAAAGACACAGACTCACATGCAGGCACTACAACAGAGGGAACAGAGATGTGGGACCAGGGCAGACACAGACTGGACACGGGGATACAGCAGACCGGGGAGACAGCAACCAAGGATTACACAGAGACAAACCATAAGACATGACTCACGAAAACCCAAAGACTAGAAATTATAAATAATATAATAAACTCAAAAGCCCTGGGTCAACGACCCAGGCATCCTAACAAATACATTAAATAGTGGGGCAAAAAAGTATTTAGTCAGCCACCGATTGTGCAAGTTCCCCCACTTAAAATGATGACAGAGGTCAGTAATTTGCACCAGAGGTACACTTCAACTGTGAGAGACAGAATGTGAAAAAAAAATCCATGAATTCACATGGTAGGATTTGTAAAGAATTTATTCGTAAATCAGGGTGGAAAATAAGTATTTGGTCACCTCAAACAAGGAAAATCCCTGGCTCTCACAGACCTGTAACGTCTTCTGTAAGAAGCTTTTCTGTCCCCCACTCGTTACCTGTATGAATGGCACCTGTTTGACCTCATCATCTGTATAAAAGACACCTGTCCACAGCCTCAACCAGTCAGACTCCAAACTCCGCCATGGCCAAGACCAAAGAGCTTTCGAAGGACACCAGGAAAAGAATTGTAGACCTGCACCAGACTGGGAAGAGTGAATCTACAATAGGCAAGCAGCTTGGTGTGAAAAAATCAACTGTGGGAGCAATCATCAGAAAATGGAAGACATACAAGACCACTGATAATCTCCCTCGATCTGGGGCTCCACGCAAGATCTCATCCCGTGGGGTCAAAATGATCATGAGAACGGTGAGCAAAGATCCCAGAACCACACGGGGGGACCTGGTGAATGACCTGCAGAGAGCTGGGACCAAAGTAACAAAGGTCACCATCAGTAACACACTACAACGGCAGGGAATCAAATCCCGTAGTGCCAGACGTGTTCCGCTGCTGAAGCCAGTGCATGTCCAGGCCCGTCTGAAGTTTGCCAGAGAGCACATGGATGATACAGCAGAGGATTGGGAGAATGTCATGTGGTCAGATGAAACCAAAGTAGAACTTTTTGGTATAAACTCAACTTGTCGTGTTTGGAGGAAGAAGAATACTGAGTTGCATCCCAAGAACACCATACCTACTGTGAAGCATGGGGGTGGAAACATCATGCTATGGGGCTGTTTTTCTGCCAAGGGGACAGGACAACTGATCTGTGTTAAGGACAGAATGAATGGGGCCAAGTATCGTGAGATTTTGAGCCAAAACCTCCTTCCATCAGTGAGAACTTTGAAGATGAAACGAGGCTGGGTCTTCCAACATGACAATGATCCAAAACACACCGCCCGGGCAACAAAGGAGTGGCTCCGTAAGAAGCATTTGAAAGTCCTGGAGTGGCCTAGCCAGTCTCCAGACCTCAACCCCATAGAAAATCTGTGGCGGGAGTTGAAAGTCCGTGTTGCTTGGCGACAGCCCCAAAACATCACTGCTCTTGAGAAGATCTGCATGGAGGAATGGGCCAAAATACCAGCTACTGTGTGTGCAAACCTGGTAAAGACCTATAGTAAACGTTTGACCTCTGTTATTGCCAACAAAGGTTATGTTACAAAGTATTGAGTTGTATTTTTGTTATTGACCAAATACTTATTTTCCACCCTGATTTACGAATAAATTCTTTACAAATCCTATCATGTGAATTCATGGATTTTTTTTTCACATTCTGTCTCTCACAGTTGAAGTGTACCTCTGGTGCAAATTACTGACCTCTGTCATCATTTTAAGTGGGGGAACTTGCACAATCGGTGGCTGACTAAATACTTTTTTGCCCCACTGTAAATGAAGCTTTAAAAAAGAGAGCACACCATGAATGGAAGTCTGATATCCGGTGTCCTAATGTTTTAGTTTTTTGCCAGCAATGTCAGGTGGATGAGTGATATATTTTGCTTTTAGTTGCTTAGTGCCCAAGTATGCTCACAAGAGTGCTGCTTACTGTTTGGTGCTGGGAATGTAGTGTGCAGAAAACAGTATCCTGCTCTCACAGTAGACAAGCTTCTTTAGTGTGAATCTGGACTGTCACATAGGAATATTGATTTGATTAAAACCTTATGTAAATTTGATTTGATTGCTGATTTGTAAACCCTGGTATACAAATCAGCCATATCAGGAATATGCAGAGCTACCTGCATTACCTGAAAGTTGCCTTTATTTCTTTATTAATTCCAGTGAAAAACTAAGTACACCCTTACCCTTGCCAGGTGCCACTAATCGATCCAGTTGATTACATGATCATCAATAAGTGAGCCCCTCTGTAAAAGCACAAGTTTTGGCAGTTTGCTTTCTGGAGCAGTCAGCTGTGTCCTAACACAGCACTACAGTCTTCCTGGGAGTCAAGATCCCACCAAATTCAGTGTGAGGCCATCTGCGTGATTAAAGTTTGTTTGAAACTGGGTCATGCAACAGGACAATGATCCCAAGCACAGCAGCAAAACAACTGAAAAAAAATGGCCCAATCAAAGTCCAGACCTCAACCCAACTGAAATGCTGAGGCAAGACCTTAAGACAGCTGTGCATAAATCAAGCAACACTGTAAAGACAAGCGGGACAGATTTCCTCCACAATGATGTGAGACTGATGAAGTCCTACAGAAAAGAATCACTTTAAGATATTGCTGCTAAAGTTGGTTCTAAAAACGATTGAATCGTGGCTTGTACTGTCCTTTTCACTTAACTGTATATGAAAGAAAGGGACTCTAACAGACGTATCTACTTTTCTACTATTGTGTGTAATTATTCCTTGCAGTCCTTAACTTGCAACGCTGATGATTATTGCATTTGTTCATGGTGGGATGGGATGCGGTGGCGTCACGTTAAATGCAGCACACAGATGTCGCCAACACTGGCGTCCAAACTTGTATGTTCTTTGCTGTGGCACCATTATCCTCTAGGTTCACATCACAGTGGATTCCATAAAACGGGCTTCAGCTTCGTTTTCATCATCCGTCCTCCAGGGTCCATCATCACCACAGCTGACCATAATGAGGGATTCTCTGAAGAGGGTTTGCTTTTTCATGGAAGTGTCCTCTAGCCGCAGCACCATCAGCCAGCACGACTTCAAATGCTACCAGGGAAAGAGGGTATTCTGCCAGGAGGGATTTCTTGTATAACTATGGTGTTGTGCATTTGGAATGACATTTATCTAGGGGTGGCCAAAGGAGAAAGTCATTTGAAATAGAGAGCTGAAGAAAAAAACCAATAGCCTTCTTTCCTTTTCTATTTAGAGATTTTCCTTTGTGTTGTTTTTTCCCCTGTAGGATGATTTAAAGTTAATCTGACATATGCAGGTGTGCACATGTGCATGTAAAAATGTAGCTGACAATGGCAATGTGTTTTTTTCCCCAGCGTTGGAAGATTACAAACATTCCCAAGTAGATTGTGTTTGTCCACTCCTCTCTTTCTCCCAAGTGGATGTTCTGCCATTACTGCTGGTTTGAAGGCAGCGCCGCTCGCTTGCAGATTGCATGGCTTTAGCGATGACAGGCTCATCATGTCTGGCACTGTCGTAATGTGTTATAAATATGCAGCTGCATGTTCATCACTGCTTACTGTTTGCGGTTGTCTGTGTGCATGTTGGCGAGATGAAGAGAGATGAATGTCAAAACTGCGATGACAGGAATTGGACACAAACATCTGGTTGTGCTTGTAATTAAGTGCAAGGAGAAAGTTGTGGTTCAACAAAACGAAAATGAGAAGACACTGTTTTTTTAAGCACTTTCGTTATACACCGGTGGTGATTTAAAAGCCAAGCCAGGCTACCAAACACCCAACACTGTGCCTTAAATAGGGAAATCATTTTCTAGGTGAGTACCTTATGCTCACAGTGATTTGCATTTTCTTTTTTTAATTTGCCTCAGCTATATTCCTTTAAAAATACAACAAAACAAAAATAAACCTGATGAATAACAGACGGGATAAATAGGATACATACATGGCAGTCGGATAATGGACTCAATCCACCAATAACTCATCAGCCGTCCTGGGGAAAATCAGCTTGATGTGAAGAGTGTATTCTTCCCATGCTGATTGTTATTACCGTGATCTCAGTGACTGCAGAATGGAAGCCTTCTCTGTCATTAAAGATGATCACACTGTTAACAGTAAGTTGTGTGGTGGCGTTTCCATCCTGCCTGGATTGTGATGACATTAATTTGAAGGGTTCACCGCAGATTCCAAGTCTGAGTGAATAACAAAGGTAGATCCTTTTTTAGAGGTCTCTTTAATACTTTACTAGTCTTTACTCTCTCTCTTGCTCTAGTGTAGTAGTCTCATTACTGCTGCACTATTATGCGTGTAGTAAAGAGAGAGCGTGGACTTGGGTTTTGTTTGAACATTGGGGGAGGTCTGGTAGTCCTACAGGAATCATCAAACACTTAGTTTCCTGCTTTCTGGTGAATCTATATGCACCAGTTTTTCTCTCGGTATCTTTTTAAAGTGAAACTTATTATGTTTCAGGAACCAGGTAATAAATAAATAATGCTATAATGCTTCTTGGTATTCTGCACTACTTTCAATATCCATCTCTAGATCGGCTTTTCTTATCATCCACGCTACCTCGGCAGGCACACAGGCACGATTTATCCTTTTGTCCCTATTGTAGGATCTTTACCTTACAATACAAAGCGCCCTGAGTTGACTGTTGCCTGGATTTGGCGCTATATAAATCCAATTAAAGTGAACTGAATTGAACTGAATTGGTTGTATTGACGTAAATAACCTTTCCCCACCTGTTCGCATCAGTGACAAATGCTACTTTTTTGATTGTGTGACTTACTGCACATTGGAAACATAAAAAATGTTTTGGGTTGTCTTGTTTTTTTTATTCATATCTGTCTGTAAAAAGATACCTCTATGGTCCAGTGCCCCTAATGTACCCTTTGAATGGATTTTTCGGTGAAATCAGCAGCAAAGCTTAACACAATGAATAGCATGTATAAAAAAGAATTAGTTAAAAAAGGATGTAAATGAGACAAAATCGAAATTTAAAGCATGAATGTATTCCCTATGACGTGTCTGGAAGGGCTCCTAAGTAGATATTATGAAACGATGTATCCCCCTTCACTGTATATTACACGATCTGTCACAAATGGCATGATGGTTGGTCACATATCATGCCACGAGTACCTATTATAAGAGATTTGTGACATAAAAAAGTATATTGACAGCTCAATACTGTCTTTATGAGGTTAGATTACAGAGTTAAAAGGGGGAGCAGAGAAAATGCTATAACTCCAACAAGGCGTTTCAACTGCAACTGCCACAGACTGGACGCGTTCTGGCATATCGCCATCATTTTTCTTTATAGTGTCTGTTTCTTTCGATTTGAGTGTCCGAGCCCGGCGCACACACGCTGTGCAGAGGCTTCTCCTGTGTCTTTAACGCAGAGACGGAGGTAAGCAGGCGAGGAGGAGCTCCCACCACACGCTCGTCCGCGTAAGCGGGAGGCTGTTAGACGCACTTGGATTACCGGGCAGTCAACTGTCACCGCATCAGACCGGCGTCCTGCTCCACGCTCCTCTCCTCTCCTCCACCGCGCGCACCGCAAATCATTAATTCTTCTCATAATTAAAAGGTAGACATGTGGGGAAAGCTGTAGAAGCATTTGATTGATTTTATAATGGCTTTTATATCCGTGGATCTGAAAAAAAAGTTTTTATTGGCGCTGCGTTAAATAGGAGCGCAAAAAGCTGGGAGTCATTCTCGGTGGAAGGACTTCTCTGAGAAAGACGTTTGTGATTCTCCTCAGCATCTTACTGTTTCACTCAGGCTGCAGCCTCAAGTCAGTTGAAGTGAGGTAAGTCACGGACAGATTTTTTTTCTTCTATAACTTTTTTGTTTTTCTCAACTTGTTCTCCAAATAAAGCGCAAAGGTTGGTGAGGATAATAGAGGATGGTGCTTGGGTTTAGTCACTCAGTTTACCTGCGGGGTTTGGGGACTAATTTAAGCCTCATTTTAATTCTACTGATGGAGGAATCTGCGGTTTGCTTGGCGGTTGATGTCATATGAACTGGATTTGCATTGCGTGCTCCTAAGGTTTATGTTATAAATGCATTTTTACCATATTGGCTGTGGGGGGAATGTTTACATCTTAAAAAAATAAAAAATAAATAAAAATATTAGATGAGTGACGATGAATTATTTTAATGAGTGAATAAATAAAAATAATGCAAAATGCTTTGCGCACTTGCTCCTTTTTCTATTAAACGGTTGAAAAATTCAATAAAACAGAGAAAAGAGTCTTCATCACCTACGATAGCCTCTTGTAACAATTTCATGCATTTCCCATGAAGAAAAGCCTGGGCTTCCCCAGCCTAAATCCTAAATTAATATGGCACAAAAATACCACAACAAACTTCTTCAGATTGTACGCTCTCCGGTGACTCATTGGAAATATATAAATAGATTTTCATTTCTTAACTACAAACTGCGTACATAAGGCAGCTCCTCCCGACGTGTCTTCCTATTTGCAGCCAGATATATGTGACGAAGTGTTTTGCAGACGGATCTTTTTACGTCAGACACGCACTTTTATACATCCACACGCGCGCGAGACCGCCGTGTATCCATACAGGATCCCGCTTCTCTTCAGAGCCAAAATGGTGAGGCATCTGGTACGTTCCCCACAGCAGCACAATGAACCCACTTGTGAATACACACTGTAACGAGCATTAAAAAGTAACACTTATCCGAAGAGGAAATAAGAAACACTTGGTGCATTAACCGCACCAGGAGACCACAGTGTCTATATTTTTACTTTCAGACAGGACTGCTGACTGTGAGTTATATTTTCATGAAGCAATTCCACCCAAGGCTTCCTTCTTCTCATCTGTCCTCCTGTGAAAATGTTACACGCTACTAAAAAAACAACAACTTTTCCCTTCATATTGATTATATTAGCACATTCATGAAGGGGGCAAAATGGGCATTCCTTCACGGACCCAACAGGCCACAAGTCCCGTTCAAAAATGAAGTCAAAGTCGCTACTGAACGCCTCCAACAGTGGCAGCAAAAGCGCAGAAACTGAAGTGGCTGTGTGAGGATGTCTGCAGTTATATTGAGAGTCTTCTTCTGGGGGTTCCTTTCTGTTTTCGTAACCGTGATTGAAGAAAAAGCGTGGGTTTTTATTAGAGGCGATGCTGAGTGGCTTCAATGAGCTGATGTGTGAGTTTCTCAGCATATACAACTATGACACACACACGCACACTGCGCAGTACAGAGGAAGACAAGAATAGCAACAAACACAGTGTCAGGCTGTCAAAGAGAGAGAGAGAGAGAGAGAGAGAGAGACGGCCCGAATGAGAGAGACAGCAGTGAAGAGATACGTGCAGACAGGCAGGCTGAGATATGTGGTGCCCTGCAGTGAATTGGGCTGGGTTGGAAATGTGTCTGGCTGCTTTCTGAGTATCTGAGATAAGTTCTTTATTCATCATTCCGCACGCTGCCTGTCTGTCCCGTCTATCTGTCCTGTCTGTGTGGTTGGAGACAGACAGGCAGGCAAGCGAGCGCCAAATTTGCTTGTTTGTGCGCCCCCGTTTGAAGGGACTGAAGTTAAAGGTCTGGAAGCAAGAGCGAGGTGCTGTGCATGAAAGGATGAAAACGCAAGGTTGGCCTTTGGGAGGACTGTGGATTCAGTGCTTCATTTTAGTGATCTTAAACTCTTTTTTTTTTACGACAGGTTTGTAAAGATTTACACCTAAACGTAAACGGAGGGATGCACGGAGACTGTGCACATTTTTCAGTTGTTCTGCTTTTGAGGGGAAAACAACGAGTAGCTGTGCTCTCTCTCTCTCTCTCTCTCTCTCTCTCTCTCTCTCTCTCTCACTCACACACCGATCACCTGTTGGTACTTATAAATGTTAATCAACCTAATGCTAACCAAATGCAATTCA
The DNA here is from genome assembly GCF_963576455.1 of Neolamprologus multifasciatus. Lineage (NCBI taxonomy): Eukaryota > Metazoa > Chordata > Actinopteri > Cichliformes > Cichlidae > Neolamprologus > Neolamprologus multifasciatus. Next base: position 20,630,909 of record NC_140459.1, on the reverse strand, counting down.
GTCACCTTGTCTCCCCATCTGAGCATCAATAGACTTGATTGTGAACAGCCAAACACTCAGCTAGGGCTCAGAGTGAGTTAAAATGATTCTAGTCCAGAGCTGTTAGGATGAATCTCCCTCCTCCGCCGCCCCTGTGACCCCGTGCTTCAACCAGTTGGAAGTTGTGGACAATTTTGCTGTCATGCAATTAACTACTTAATCAGGTGATGCTAAGAGAAACTGCATAATTGGGATGAAGTGTCACCCATTACAATTTAGACTTCCCATCAAAGTCGATCCAAGGGTGTGGTTTAACCTTTCAATGACACAAGTCATGACACTACATTCTCAGAAACAGAGGTCAGGCTTTACTTCTTAATTTAATGCTGCTGGGGTTTCATTTTTCAGCACATGCTGGCTCTATGCAAAATGATTAAGGCATTTGAGGTACTAAAGTTGACTTCGGTGAAACCATTGGCAAAGCTGGACGGGTTGTGTGATGTGATTAAAGTTAAGTGTCACAATATGTGCTGCACAGCTGCAGCTCTTCTCATTTCTCATGTTGCTCCACTCTCAGCTCTCTGTATGAGTCTAATATGAACTTTATTCAGGCAAATGTTGTTATTCATGTATTTCCATGCAGACAAGAGAATCTGCTGTTGTAAAATTTAATTTCGCAGTCATCTGTTTCAGTTATCTCCACCCCATTAAGCTGTTTATAAGTCCAGGTGGCTGGATCAGTAGTTTTAGCATAACAAAAGCTCAGAGCATTTGCATGCATGTGATTTGAGAATGAACTCAGTGAAATTCTAAGAAAAGTGATGGGCATGAGAGAGGAAAAGGTTTATGCTTCAGCTCGGTTGTTGACGAAATATGAACCATGCAATAGTGTCGCTTCTACAGCACTTCATGTGCTGAACAGCTGAAGTAGAATCAATAGGTGGTGCTAGAATAGAGCAAATAGCTGATGACTTAGTAAACAGAGGTTTGTACATGGCAAGTGTAGTGTGTGTGTGTATTTGTGACAAAGACAGATACATGGTCATATCCACTTATGGAGGCTCAGGATGCTTTTGTGTCTTCTCTGGCCAGTGATGTGTTCTGCTCCTATAACACCTGAATTCAATTTGCAGCACTGCCACTCAAGTCTACAAGACTACAGCTGGATGGCTGGTGTCAAAATGTGCTCCATTATTACCTAAACCGATGGACTGTCCCTTAACTGAAATCATAAAAATATGTTTAGCAAAGCCAAAGGGTTTGCGGTTTATATATATATATATATATATATATATATATATATATATATATATATATATATATATATATATATATATATAAGAGGCCATTTAACTTGCAGACAGCTCTTAAATGGTAAGGTAGCTCATTATCAAATAGCTGTTAGCTGGTGCTAATGACTGGTTAAAGCGCCTTACAGCTATTAATTTGGGCTTACAGATGCAAATTCAGTGCTCAAAAATAAATAAGCTTTTGAATATCTAGAATCTTCTATCCATGCTGCATGTGACCAGTAAATACCTCCAAACAACAATTAACAATGCTGAAAGCTTCTAGGAAGCTCATTTGATCTGAACTTTGTTATTAATAACTGAACACAAAGCTTTTATTCTGAGGGAAACCATAAGGTCAGACAGTACAGTGTATAAACAGTGTATGATGTGATTAAGTATTTTACATGAAAATGAGCTTGACCCTTTTCTGTGTTTCTGGGTCAGTTTGACAATAAATGGATCAAATATGACTATTTCATATATAATTAGTATGCTAATATCCATAATCTTTTGTTTTCTACTGTCTTCAGAAAAAAATGGCATAATAAATGACACACTCTGTCCTCTATCCTCTTATCAAACTGGTAACTGCTGTTCATTTGCTAAAATGCCATCATTATGCTTGTAACGTCATCTTTTCTCTCCTCCACTTATGTGCTATCATTTTTGTTTGTGCGTACTTCCAGCTCATTTTATCATCTTTGCCTCAAACCTCCTCCTGTTTCATTTCATTCTTCTCTTTTGCCTTTTCCCATCGTTATCAGAGGCTACGCTGACACGCCAGCCTGCCTTGACTTATTTGATTTCTTTCTTGTCCTTTCTTCATCTCTGTCCTCTGTTGCTGCTCTGTCCTTTAACTCTTTGTCCTTCAAAATGAATTGCATTCTCAAGTCTCCCTTGTCTTTTTCCCATCTCTGCACTCCAACGTCTAAAACCTTTTCTCTCTACCCTTTTACCTTCTTGCTTCTGTGTTTGCTTGGAAAATGCATCCTGAGAGTTTTCATCGCCTTACTATCAGCCTCTGATATAGTTGAGGAGAAGTAAAGCCACCAAGTGCAAACAAGTAGCCATTACTGACACACTCAACACAGTTGGTTTGTCTCTGAGACATAAAACACACTTACTTTTTGCAATCTTTCAAGTCGAACAGAACCCTTCATGATTTTGATTTTTGTTTTGTTTTCCTTCACTGGAGATCTTTCTGTCTGTTTACAAGGGAAACGGGTATCCAGATTATCACTCCAGATATGCTCACACGTTCATTTTTCACAAACACTGACATTTAGAGTGACGCAGTTGAATATTTTTGGGCGCTCTCACGTAGCAGTGCTGCATCTGCCTGCATATGTGGCTGCAATCTGTCAAGAAAGTGCCATAGACAGCAAGCTTTTTATTAATGAGAATTTGCCCTACATAAAAAGCCTTGAGAAAACACGATAAGGTCATTAAGAAAACAAGCTTGACATTTTAGAAAATATGCATATTAGTAATCTCTTCTAAGGAAGAGATTTATACCATGCTTGTGTTTGAAAAATCAATATGCAGCTAGAACAAGGAGACCTTGAACTTGGATGAAACAGCTAGCATGGGCCTGTGTCAAGATGTAAAAGCGATAAGAATCAACCCAGAAACACAGATTTCTTTTTTACTCAGGCATTTGTTAGGTTCAACATTTAGTATAGGATATAACATATTCATTAGCTTTAGAGGTCCTAATAAGGCAGTTTTCCACCATTGGACAAACCCAAGTTAGCTATTTCCCCGTTTCTTGTCTTTTTGGCTATGCTTAGCTCAAAAACCTACATAAATTGTTGTAGCTTAGGGTTAAAATAAGGTTCCGGTTATGACGCAAGCTATGACGTAGATCTGATGCAGAAGTATAATTCACGCGTTAGTGTCAGCAGATTAGACATGTGACCTTCACAACTCCAGATAACTGACAACAAGCCAGCTAAACAGCAACAGCTGGCTGTAAGTTAATGTTATGCTAGTTAATGTTAAACTTGAGTATCCTTCAAAAAACACTTTGTCTCTTATAAAAATTACATCACTACTTCTTCACTACACTATGCTTCACTACTGCCTGCTAAAAGCAACTAAGAGGCTAACAGCGGCTATCGGAGGTTAACAGCAGCTACCAGAGGCTAACAGCTAACAGCAGTGAAAACAGCAGCATTTAACAAGAGGTAAGGTTTCAATGACAAGAGGACTCACATTGGACTCTTTTTATAAAGTTTTATAGCCTCCTCCCCAGTAAATAGATGTGGACACATACTGACATCTGAGGTAAATTGCACCCTGACAGCCTACGCTCACTACGGATGGACGGTGGCCAGAGTTGTTTGCCCTACAGCAGGGGTCAGCAACCCTAGGCACGCGTGCCACAGCTGGTGAGCGAAGGGTTAACTGATTGCACGAGTTGCACGACAAGCAGTGAATTAATCTGAGAAGGTGCATTAAAAAATAAATGGCTGGGCCAGCGGTGCACATCGCAAATAGACACATTAGTTGTGCCGCTTCTTAATGACAGTATCTTAGCTAACAACCCCAACTACCAGATTCAACTTGTAATTGACTAAAAATAACTTAGCCTACTGGTGAGAGGGACGTCAAGCGATGTTGAAATTTCCACATTCCGACACTTCAAATGCTTCAGCAGCTGTCCACTCAGCACAGCATCAGCACCGCGGGAATCACGGATACATCCGTAGACTCAAGACAGATCGAACCAGAAAGCTTTAATGAGCAGCTGGATTTGTCTCGCATTAACTGGCTGAGTTAATGCCAGTTAATGCGACAACAAAATGAAGCTGACTGAACTGAAAACCTTGACTTTGTGGGGGTCAAAGTTTGCAGAACTACGAACGCTGCTGGAATCCACAGCTGTGCGTGTTCATGGCGCTTGCATTTTCACCTGCTGGACATCACTACCTGACAAGTTTAACTGTCTTCAGAACATTGGAGAGGCCTTATTGACAGTATTTGGCTCTACATATCTGTCTGAGCAGATTTTCTCTCACACGAAGAGTGTCCTCAGGTAGCCGTCTGAGAGAATGGGAGACCAGAGATCACGTTAACATGTGTATCTCTGTATTAACAAACATGCCATGTTGGCACAGCTTATTTTTCTTATCATTGTTGTGAGGAGACCATAAATAGCACCTGCGTTTTCTGTTGTACAGTCCATTTGCTGTTATGGAGTTCTTGTTATGGATAATTTGTGTCTTTTTTGTTTCAAAATAGCTGATAACTATTCACTGATTCCTGCCAACATCTGCGAACAAATATGATTGTATAAAGTTGTTCTACATAGTGTGTAACTGTTAATATAGAGCATTATTAAATTTATTGCTAATGCAATTAAATGGCACATTGACTTCTGAGGAAATTTTAGATGGCACTTGTCATCAGAAAGGTTGCCGCCCCCTGCCCTACAGCATTTATGCACTTGAGGGGTAAGAAAACAGAACTTAGTTAGCCCAATCCCACACTGTAACTTTAATACTATTTACTGAGCATTACAAAGATAATGACGATGGTTTTGTTGTTGTTGTTTTTATGATTAATTAAATGACATGTTGGTTAAGGCCCACTCATTAATGGAGAGAAGGCTCAAGAAGGAGCTTTATTGTCCAAGTATGTGTAGACTTACAAGGAATTAAGCTCACTGTATGTAACAGAATAGACAATTGCAACATAACAACAATATAGCATATTTATATTTATTGTGCAATGGTGCATAGTGCAAAGATGTAGGGATGAATAAGTAGTTACTTTAAGTGTTATTTGTACAGTATATGCAGTAAGCAAAAACAGCTTAATGACATATTTTGACTATAAAAAACCCCCCTCCAGTCATTGTAAACAACAAGATAATAAATGATGCAAAAATAAATTCAAGGCCCAGAGAAATATCTAGACTGAAAGCAAAGCCAAATGGGGTTGGCAGCTATTAATGTAGCTTGTTTTTTCCTTCCTTGGGCTGCTCTATGTGTGCTGTGAGACACTGGTAATTCTGACTTATTACAATATCCCTAGACTACCAGACCATTCAGTAATTTCCTTTGCTATTCAGCTCTTTTTCTTTGTCATTTTGGCTCACGCTCTCTGTGACTCTCAGGACCGGCTATAATGCTAGGTGTAATCACCCTCTATTAAGGCTTCTGTGATTGATTGGTGGCACCAAGAGACAGCAGTTATGCACACTTTGGAGGCCGTAGCCAACGATTTTCTCTTTTCCCCTAACGCATTTCTTCTTTTGGTCTGTGCGGCAATTTTCTGTGGAAATCTTGGTGGTGCTGCAGTTCTAAGTTGAATTCAAGTTTGGTGTTGTTCAGAAGCAGAACGATGTTTCTTAAGTTGCACGTACTATTCCCTGCCTCTGTTTTCAGCTTCAGAAGTGATGTTCTCTCCGTTATCGCACACTGCTGTCCTCTCTGCCTCCTTGACCTCCACGTGTGACATTCACAAACTCCACTGATAGGCTAGAAGCCGCACACTATGATGATATTACCATGAAGAACTCTTGGTGCTCGTACAGTAATAGCGAGGTGGAGAAGTAGTCCTGGCTGACTCTTTTGGGGCCTGAGAGGGCTTCAGGATGAGGCTTTAGGGACTTGTTGTGTAAAGAGGAAGCAATTTGCAGCACAATGGCTCTAATCTTCAAAACCTCTCTGATCACACTCGCTGCTTCATACTTTGTCTTCTTTGTCATTGGGCTCTTTCATTTAGTCTCTCATTGCTCCTAACGTTAATTGAATTTGTACTGTAATGGTTGCGCATTTACCCTACTCATCTCTCTCCCATTACTCCTTTTATTACCCCCTCTTTTCATTTCTTTTACATTTTTGCCCTCAGGTCAAAATATTGAAGGACCGTTGGAGAGCCGCTGCTTCTATTTTAAAAATCCTGCTGACTAAATTGTGCACTCACAACAACAGCACCCATCCCTCTCACGTTGTCTCTCTCTGTCTGCTTATGGTTTGTAGCACCCAGATACAGCCCACTCTCTGACCCAACAGACCGTAATAGGAACACTCTGCCCAGAAGGGAATTGTTGTTAATGCCTTTCAGCTGAAGTCCAGCAGCAAAATACTTCTTTAATTGCTTTCCCATAGCCCTCAGCTGCTGTGTGTTTCCTCACTGTGCGCACTGGTACAAGTGGCAACGTAGAACAAAAGGCATAGTTATCCTACGGAGATCTGTACTGAATGTGGTTATGAGGCTTTCAAAGTTTGCGATATTCAGTTATTGACTACTTATAGATCTGAGTCTATGCTGATTTAGATATTTAGGTAAAGGATAGTGAATAAGGAGAAAAAGGGACCGCTTTAGCAAAAATACTGAATTTAACATCATCTCCAGATTTTAATCAAAGATTTGAGCAGAATTGTGTGAAAGAATGTAACATTAAAAATAACTAGTAGGTGAGAAGTAGTAAGAAGTAAGTAACCATTAAAGTTTGATCCTGACACAGTTGATAAAAATGTAAAACAATAAAAAACTCTTTTAAAAACATATTTATGGAAAGCAAGGGTCGAGAGGGAGACACCTCCTGTGAACGGTCCTCACTTCATGAGCATGCTGTGGAGGAATGCGCACATGATTTTTATTCATTTATTTAATTTATTTTGCTGGAATGAAAACGCAAAGTTATCTTTAAAGATGTGAATTATGAGCTGCAGATGGAAGGCGGGAATACAGAGCACTGTAAGTCACCTAGATGACAGAGCAATCCTGGGCTCAGCCCATCTGTCACCATCTTTCTTCACTCTGAACTGGCTGTAAAGCGCCAAAGGGGGATGTTTTTCTGTTTGTGTAATTTTACTTCAAACTGCATTTTAAAGTGAACACACAAAAAATAAAAACAGAGTACGAGATCACACCTTAGACTTTAGGCTTTTCAAAAATGAAGTTACTTAATAACACAAGTTGGAGGGGAAAATTCCTGCATCCCAGCGAGGCCTAGTTTTTATGGCGTAAAGATGGAACGCGTTCACTAATCTTTAGAAGACTGCATGGGATAATAATTCAACAAGTATAAAAAGCATAATGTGTCTCAATATAAAAATGTGGGGGAGTGTGTCATCTGCTGTACATTATTTAAATGTAAAACATTCATAAAATCACCAAAAATATAACCAAAATCATTGAATGGCCGTCGTGTGTAGGTGGCACTGCTTCAGAAATAGACATGATTTTGTTGTTGAAATCACTGCAGGGGTTTGGGGAAAACATCCACAAATGCGAGAGGGGCTTGGATCCAAATGTCAGCCACATATACTTTTTTTGTTGCACATTTAAAATGTACAGTTGTATGTGTGTATGCTTCACGACAAGCTATTCATGTGATTGAAATATTTCTATGCTATCTTTCCTAGTCCTACTTTTGACCTAATATTTCATGATAGTATTATAAAAAATATATAACACAAGAGTGATGATCTATATTTTGATTTTACTGGAATGATTTAGCTCGATTACTAACCAGAGCAGTATAATAAGGTTATTTTGCATTTTAAGTAACAACTCTTTAGTTTGTTTGTAACATTTATGTAAAATCTTTTTACCCTTGTACTTATACAGTGTATTATATTTTCCATGAATGCATAAATGTTAAAAAACAACAACAACGTTTCAATATATGCAGCTTAACAAGAACAAGACTTTAGCTAAAAGGGTAAAATTAAATTTAAGGAATAATGTGCAACTTGTTAAACATTTATACGTCAGCTAAGATGAAATTAACCAACTGGGAAACCTTTCACTGAAGAGAAATTACTCAAGTAATTATAAAATGTCCACCAATTTGATTTCAATTAAAGTGAAGATTCTGCAGATTGAGTAGCGCGGTGGAAGCACTTTGCACAAGCGCATCTACATAATGAAACTTCATTTGGATGGTGCTAATGGACTATTATGATACTGACTGTAATAGTAACAGAGCACAACACCGGGCATCTCAATGTACATTCATCCACGGATTAGTTAATAGCAGGCCAATTTGCAGTGTTCTTTGCTGGCCGTACTCTTCCTGGGATCTAAATGGTTGCCACGAGCATGGCACAGATAATGATAATGGTATCAGAGAGAGGAAATGGGAGACCGGGCGACTCTCTTCACCTCTGCAAACGTATGCAAGGTTTTGTTTTTTTTGTTTTTTTGTGTGTGTGTGTGTGTGTGTGTGTCTATGGATGAGTGAGTGAGTTAATGCATGAAGCCAGGAAGACATGTGCAGAAGAATACCTTCAGCCGCTGCAGACAAAGAACTTACGCTGTGATAAAACACTCCGACCATTTGCCAATTGAATGCACATGCAGACCAGACAAAAAGAATAGGTCAGAGCTTTTCCACAGAAGCTTTAAAAGATCCTTAGAAGAAAAATGAAAGACAGCTTTAAATAATTACATCACATTAGTTATTTTTAGAGCAGTGACTTGGAATTAGCCTAGTTTTTAATGTGCACATTTTGCGGCAACTTCTTTTGCACGACAACAGGTTTCCACGATGTATTTATGCTTCTGTTTGTCGAGACAGTGCTTGTATCCATCACTTTGAAGAAACTGTACTCTGATCTCGAGGCATTTTTTTCACTCTTTGATACTGTGCACACCTGACAAGATGTCCTTAAAGCAACATGATTGATATATTTGCACCAAGTCCCCCTCACGCATGTCTTCGCTTTTCCACTATCATAGAAATCTGGAAAAATCAAAGCATTTCAGGCAGCTGAAAACACAGATTCCGAATAGATAACTGTGCTTATCTAGGAACACGAAGTTAAACACAACACAGTTTTAAGAGGCGCTCTGATCTAAGCTTGTATTTTTTTTTTAATATTGAGATTATTATAAATATTAGTGGAATATTTTGAAGTCAGTTTTCCTGCTTCTGAAGAAGGACACAGAAGTGTCAGTTTTTCCCTCGGCTCTCTGTTTTTTGATCATTTCTGCAAGTAAAAATATTCCCAGAGGGTGAGGAAGAGAAGTGGACCTGACTATTTGCACATGAAATAGAAGAGTTTAGTGATGAGTGATTCTCTGAGCTGCAGTTACATACAAAAAAAATAAAATAAAATAAAAATCAGTGCTCTGCTAAAGTGAGCCTAATGTGGTGTGCAGTCAGGGCATGACCAATCATAGGGTGCCACTAGATTACTCCCCCATTTCACATTACAGTTAGCAGCAAGCCTTTGTGCATTTGGTCTGCAAATGCAGTAGGAAACATGGCACCTCATTGGAAGTAAAGGTGCAGTCCAACGATTTCCTTTAATCACTCTTGCAGAGTCAGTGAACTTTACAACAAGAGATTCTGCATGTGTGTGACCTACCTGCCGCTCAAACTTGGGTCAGACAGAAGATTTAAAAGGTGTCATGGTGACGTTCGAAGCCACCTGCAGGATGTGGAAATATGCTTAAGGGAAGCAAATCTTGAGAGTATATGATTTAAAATATCATGAAAGATGCGTGCGTAGCGAGGCCGCCTCCTTTCCATTCTCTGTAACGTAATTAGATCTGTTATTCAGGCACAATAAAAATCCTCTCGCCCATGTACGTGCATGATTTGGGAACCTTCTGTGGACTTGGTTTCATTCCAGACATTTCTGCTCAGGCAGCAGCACTCGGGTCTTTCATTATCTGCTGCCTCCAATCAAGGTTGATTTTTTTACCATCTCTCAAAACTTTCAACATTTTCTTTGAACTTTGTGAAGTAGCTTTCCTCGTTTGGCATATGTTAGTGAAATTGATGTAATTGCGGGAGACATTCACATTCATAGCGAGCGGAGCAGATGGCTAAAGCTAGTGGAAGTGGATGTTTGTGTGCATGAGTGTGCGACTCAGGTTGAGGCTGCACTGATGAACAATGGGAAAGGAGTTTGGAGAAACTTTCTGGTCTTCAGCATGCTTGAATGTGTTGTTGGACTCTGTGTACTTATGCAATTAGCCCAGAACAAAACAATAATCAGAGATCTGGGCTGAAAAACTGAATTTTCTCTTGATATCATGCAGGGGCAGGATCAAAGATCAAGATCATACTGCCATAAAAAATATACCCTCTTTGTGGCAAGTGGTAGTTTGCTATGCTGCAGAGAACACGTTAAGAACAAGGCTAAATAAAGTGCTTTACAGAGAAATGTATTTATATTTTATCTGGAACGAGGTAGCGTGTCTCCTCTTGGTCCAGCGAGGAAACTCAGGCTGCATTTTCCTGCAAGGAGAAACACGGATGGCTGATTGTCAGTCCCACATAAAGAGAAAAGCATGCGGGCTGTGTCCAGATCTCCAAAAAGGATGAAGAAGTTTCACTTTAGCTATTTATAGCAATTTGTAATTCTCCAGAGAGGTTAAATGGGATAATGTGCATCACCGTTACAGCTGTGTGTTGTCAGTGCAGCAGTGATAAGTTATGTTGTTACTTGGTGACAGTGACAGTAAAAGCAGGAAAGCATTTACTGGGAAGAACACAGAGATCAAAAGAGAGATTCTTTTGTCTGTTTTTTATTTTTTACAGTGCATAGATTTATTAATTGGAGAGCCAGCATTTAGTTGACTCAACTAAGACATCTGGAGATTGTTTAGTTGGTTGCTGTAGTCATTATAGGTGAAATATTTTAGCTGTTGCTCATATATTTATTGCCTAGTTGCCTTTATAGTAAATATTCCTCTGTATAACACGTAGACATGTAACAGCACAGTTAAATGTACTGCAGTGTAGCACTGTCTGTCCTCAGAGGACACTACAGTGACTTACTTTGATGTCCTGAGCAATCTCACTCGAATCTTGACCTTAAAACATGCCATCAACCTAAAACATACTTGCTTTTTGTCCCCTTAAGGAACAAAAAAACACCCTCCATAAACACTTTTATGTGAGTCGTACCTGGACCACACACACTCACGCACTCCAACCACACTCTGGGATTCGCATATGTGCAGCAGTGGTGTGTTTACACGAGTGTTAAGTAGGTTGTAACACTTTGGAATGCAATCACACAGTTGCACCTCGCCATAAATTTAGTAGAAGGTAATTATAGATCCACTCACGCTGTTTCCTCACACGCGCGTGAGCAGACACGGAAAGTGTGCAATACTGTAATCCCTCTCATTCACACTCACTCGTATCGAATCTTTGATAACAGTTTATCCTCCTCTCCCATTTTTCTGCAGCTTTTGTATCATCTGATATCATTTGCATATAGTTTACTCCTTAATAGGGCTTAGCAAAAAAGGCTATTGTGCCACAGTGCCCTGCAGGCATGAGCACTGCAATTGGCTTTTTTTTCTCTTTTCCTTCCCGCATTTATGTTGCACATACAATTTTTGCGCAGTTGCTCATCTGACAGGCCATTTTAAACGGTCGTCCTTGGCATTGTTGATTTCTTCTCTCCAGGCGAAACGCATCAATAACAGTGATATAGTTGAGTACGGGATTTATGCGGACTGTGTATTGCCTGAGGGAAATGATTGGTTTCTTGGAAATGTGTTTCCATATCTGTTAAAGATTTTGCTCTGATGGCTGTAAAAGGGCTACAGACATAACTATAGAATTTTGCATCCATTAAAAGTGAGCGTTTTTCAGTGTGTGCATGCGAATGCTGCTGTGTGTCGTGCTATCTTCAATTTGAAGACTTATTGGATCATACGATGTAGCAGGGATATTTCTGTCAACCTATTTTTTTTTTATTTCCTCCCACCTAGCCTGATTTATCATTGAGAATGTTTGTTCCATTTACTCAGTGTACATCCCAGAGCTATTAGCTGTTCCAACAGGCGCCTATCGTTTTCCATCCGAATAAGCCCTCTCTTTCTGCTGCTTTTTAAACTGTTTTGTTTGAGTTCAAGATTGAGTAGCAGGATTAAGTTAGATGTCTGCCCCTGGGTCTTCTGATCTTGCCCTCTGGGATCCATTTTAGGTCTGATTGTGATCCCTGATCCAGAGGGGTCTTATCTTTTATCTTTGATTTGTAGCAGCTCTTCTCTGCTCTGCACAAAAGGCACAATATTGGTGCACAGCTTCATTTTGTTTTCTTTTATTTAGTAATGCCTTCAATGTGGCACTTTAGAGTAAAGATACAGTCTTTGATCGTGTAAGTACAGACTCAGCTTGCAGAAACCAAGGTTGGGCTTCTGACACCGGCAGCAGAAACAGGAAAACGTGGGGAAAAAATAGCCCAAGAATCTGCAGATCGTTAACATGCAGAGGTTATCCGGTTATTCACTTAGACAGACATTTCAGCTGTCTTTGACATTTTGAGAAGTATTGATGCAATTCTCACGTCTGTGGCTAAAGCCAGCTGGTTAATTTATAGCATCTTAGCATAGCTGAAAAGACTAGCCATGCTGTGTCCAAATATATCTGCCTGCCAGCACATCTGAAATGGACGATTTATTACAGATTATGTTTTAAGTGTAAAAATAGTCATTTGTATGTGTTTGGCAATCTTTCTTTCTTCTCTGCAGTCAGAAAATGTCAGTAACAGTGCCGTTTGGTGCAGTAACTTCACAATTTCCAGCTTTCCAGCTAGCGTAATATTTAACACATAGACACGAGAATGTTTTTAAAAAAAAATATTTTGCTAAGGGCAAAAATAAAAAATAAATGTATTCCCCATGATGTCAAACTATCTGGCAAATATTTCAGTGAACTTTTGAAGTGAAGTTCTGTAACACTGAACCCAAACTTGGAAGCGACTGTACTGCATTTGCCATCTGTCCTCTACGCTCTGCTTTTGGGAAATGACACAAACAAATGTCATTGACTTGTTTGACAGATGACATATGTGCTTAGTGGAAAGTCAAGAGGAAATGAAGGGGCTGGGGGAAAGGAAAGGTTGACAGATAAAAGGACTTTCATTCCCTGGAAATACCCTCCGTTCAGCGGCAGATGTCTGTAAGCACCTGAACCTCAGAGAAGCTGAAAGTATAAGGTGACACGTAATCATTGTAGGAAATAAACAAAACCTTAATGGGGAGGTGTCGGTGTCAGGGAGGGCGCTGCTCATCTGACAGAACAAAGCTTGCCTTCATAAACAAACTTCTTTGTTAACTGGTATTAGGATTTAATTTGGGTGGATTATATAACTGGGTGAATATTCAGTAAACACAGCTGAGTGGTCTCTGGACTTACTGGAAATCCTGACATGTTTATTGACATGAGTGCAGCGTCTTGTATGTGCAGTTTTACGGTGGTACTGGTTAATACCGGTTGCAAAGGGGCGACCCATTACACAAGGTGTCTTGTAAATTTGTTACTTTTTGTTTAGTGGTCATACAACATGATGATTTCAGTTGCTATAAGCCAGTGTCTCTGCAAGTCTGCAAGAGTTTGTAGCATAGCACAATTCTGCTCGAGGAACTGAGAGATCATATCGCCATGAAAGTAGGTCTTTAACTAAACACCATTTCAGCAGCGGCCCTCGGGATCCGATGACATTGGTAGGAATTAATCACCCGTATGCAAATGAGTGAAAGCTTTGAAAGCACTAATCACACCAGTGTTCTTCTTTTGTTGACTGGGCTGTTTGCATGACTAGCAGTGTTTAACATCTGTTTATTATTCTGTAATGATTTTGTTCTCTTGATTGACTGATTTGCTGCTTCAGCATCAAGGAAGGTGACTGTGTTTTGCCAAAAAAAAGAAAAGAAAAATAGATCAGAAGGATGCTTTTCCAAAGCATCTGAAGAGAACTGGATATTTATTATCTAAAAATAATTAGATGTCTTTGTTGCAGCAAAAACACAACAAAGACAAAAAAATAAAAATCCTGCAGAAACTGGTTGGTCAGACAGACCCAGTGACATCTTAATCCTGCATACTTCCTAAATGCCAGCTTATATATTAAACCCTTAAACTCCAGTTTCTAATCCAGGCTTTTTGAAAAAAGAAAAAAAAAATGAAAGTGAAATGAACCCAATAAAATCATGACTGGATTTTATTTTTAACTTCAAAAAGATGACTTAATAAAATTCATAGGAAATTGATGCTCATTTGTGAAGTTTACATATCAGCTTTTTTTTAAGATGAAGGAAACTGCGAGACAGCATCGCACCCCAATCGCACATCCACAGGTGCGATCTGACCAGTCAGCCGGCAAAATTTGCCACCTTATCAATGCTGGCGACTTTTCCATGTTTAGCCTATAAGCATAATGCTGAGTGATGGTCTATTTTTTTGTAAACCCACAGTAGTAGAGTTTCCATCAGAAAATAATCACTTGTGAACGTGAAGGGAATATTTATCTATTTGCATACTTGGAAAGAAAAGACACAGCTTGACAAACCTCAAGTTGAAAATTCATAGAAAATACAAAGCGATAAAAAATAATCTAGTTTTGTTCTTTTTTATTTGAGAAGTTTTGAAATTTTAGGAAACATAAAAATGTACAAATAAATCAATAAATAAGACTGGTTTGTGCATGATGCATCGCAGAAGTGCAATACTAAATGTCACTAAAGGCAATTCATCAGGTAAAAATTTCATTATTACATATGTGGCATACATATCCATACAAGGATGATACTGATATAATTTGAGGCATGTAGAATCATATATTTTTGTAAGGAAAGAGCCATTACTTCATGACATTGTGGGCAGAAAGAACAAAGAGCGCCAGCTTTCCAACCGGCCGGTTGGTTCAGCTGCAAAACAGACAGAGACGCGTGGGGAATTTTGAGTCCTGGTGGTCCCTCCACACATTAATGCAAAGACAACCATGACCTTGATAGACAAACAGAGAAGGTGGAAAAAGAGAGCTGAAGAGTGAGAAGTAGAAGGAAGTTGTGGGCGAAGTTTGCAAAAATCAAAGCTAAATGGCTGCCAGGATACATACAGGACATGTAACTCAATACATGGGAGAAGTTTGCTTTTCAAGCTCAGTTGCACTTCCTTCCGAATTTATGTCAAGAGGAAAACAAGTAGTTTTGTATTCATAAACAATCCCCGATTAGCATGTGCAAGAATTATCACCCATCTGTTCCTATCTGCTCTGCAGAGCGTTTAATTTCTTCTGGTTAATTCTCAGTGCTGTGGAAGTGTCACAGCAGCAACTTTAGAGTCAGTAGAGAAGCTTCTTAGTTTAGGAGCTTAGGAGGCAAATCATTTCCTCAGAGGTGGTGGAGAACAAAACAGAGCAAAAAAGGAAATTTAAGGAGATTGCATGTGCTCGCCAGGAAAACAAGCCAGCCATTCAGCTCTAAATAAACTGCATTTATGGATGCACAACCGCTGAATGTATGAATAGATACTGATTAGGTTGCTAAAGTTATAACATTTGTATATTGTCAGTGTTGTGTTTGATGCTGGAAAAATCCAACTAGAGACGTCTCCGGTTAAACGAGTTGCAGATACTTAGCATTCTTCAGCCAGAAGGGTTGATTTTATCGGGCCAAGCATTTGCACTGCCTGCCACGGCTCTTGTGATACTCTGTTCTGACCTACATTTTCTTTGATCTGAGATTTCCAAGAACAGGTTGTGGATGTAAATAATTTGTTGTTTTTGCAGAGACACACAGCTCAGAAGCAAAGATCCACACTGCATTTTATTTATAGTGGCGACATACAGGAAGTGGAAAAGCCTTCCAACTGCTGGGCAGACTGCTGGACCCCACTGTAAAGCTCAATTTAGGCTAGTTTAGGCATGTGACAAAAATGGAGGGGAAAAAAACATTTTCACTTTGGGATGGAGGGAAAAGGAAAAGTTGTCCTTAGGATGCACAGGCACACCTTTGCCTGCTCATTACAGTTGAGTTATTAGCTGTTGGAGCTGAAGAGTGGCTCGGGAGCCTCCAACCTGTTCCATGTAGTCACAGTTAAGCCCTGTGCGGGAAATGCTGAGATGGCTCCCTATCTGCCTGGCAAACACCAGTTAACTCCAATAAACATGTGATGTATGCTTCTGGTGCTTTAAATGAGACCATTTTAGTTAGAAGAAACTGAAACGGTGCAATCATGGGCAGCGGTTTAAGTAACTGTATCTGGAAGTCTAGAGTATGATAGACTGTTCCCAAAAGAGGCCTGTTCCTTGTATCCATTTCTCCCTTCTTTACCTGCCTTTATAATTCTTCGTCTCTCTCTACTGTCTCCCTATTTAATTTCTTTCTAGTCTAGGAGAGGAAGTGTGTGGGACGTCATTGGAGTTAAAGATCAGGTATAAATCAACTGTTTACACAGAGCCAGGGAGAGTCTTTCTATTACAGGAGACTTGTCCCGACCAGCTGGAACACAGACCAAACAATGCTTCCTTGCTTCACCCCCCTCTTACCATATTCTTGCCACTTCGCTGCTAAATAACAGGCCTGGTTTCAGAAAGGCACTTGAGTGCAGACAACAGGGCTTTTAATAGAAGGGGGTGGGGGGAGGTGGGGTGAAGAGAGGGATTTTAAATGAAGATCTCTTTTGTGCACTCACTGAAAGGTAATCAGAGAACTACTGTAGAATGCCTAAAATGCATGAGACATGCAGGAAATCCTGAAGATGAGACACATTGTGCTGGAGGAGCTAACTGTACAATCACTTTTGCTTTGTGTATTCAGTTGCATCTTGATTTGTTTGCTCATCATGGAGATGAGTCCCCCTGTCAAAACGTTTTTGGTCTTCCGTTGGTCATCCACAGTTCGCACCACAGAATCAGCAGCGGCCTTGTTTTTGCTCGAGGAGACAGTCCCGCTGGATGGTCTGTGTGGGTGGTGGAGACTCAGTGGCACATGATGATCCTATGAAAGAGCGATTCTCGACTTATTTTTGTTTGTTTGTCTGACAGCAATTTAGATAAGTTTAAGTGCGTTTTCATGTAAAATCAGCTCCCATCTTTCAGCCCCTGAATAATCTTAATATGTGCAATTCATTTTCTCTGGGCTCAGCAGAGTGTTGCCTGCATGAAAAACCGGGACTGTTGTGGAGGGCCGCCACAATAAGCTGCCCTCAAACCTCTCCAGACTTTACACACCAGACATGTAAAATCTGTGCAAATATTTTGTGCGTTAATATTTAGGTGAGTCTGACCGTGTAATTTCACTGGATGAATTTGTAAAATTTATTTTATTGAACTGAGCTTGATTTTTTTTTTTACTTTCTTTTTATTGTTTTTCTTTAAACATTATACAGGGGGTAGGGGGTAACAACAAAACAAAACAACAAAACAACAACAACAACAACAAAAAGATAAATACAACAGGTAGGATAACAAAAAGCAAAACAAAACGAAAAAAAAAAAACATGTTAGATCTCCTTGTTTCTACAGTTTGATCACTTCTCATTATCAATGTGTTGGTCTTTAACCTGTTGGGTTTATGTACTCAGTCCATTTCTCCCACTTTTTATGGTATTGATCTTCCTGAGTCCTTATTCTGTAGGTCAATTGTTCCAT
Organism: Neolamprologus multifasciatus; assembly: GCF_963576455.1. Classification (NCBI taxonomy): domain Eukaryota; kingdom Metazoa; phylum Chordata; class Actinopteri; order Cichliformes; family Cichlidae; genus Neolamprologus; species Neolamprologus multifasciatus. The sequence continues at coordinate 20,613,274 of NC_140459.1, read as the reverse complement.
AGTTTGTATTTCATCTAAAATTTTGATCCATTCGTCCTGTGATGGTGGGTGTATCTTGTTCCATTTTCTTGTAATTGCCTTTTTACAGGCAGCAAGCATAATTTTCAATATGTATCTATCTTCTTTCATCACATTTCCCGTAATGACACCAAAGTATAATAATGTACAAGTCTTAGATACAGCATAACCCAGAATTTTACCTATAACTAAATGAACATCTTCCCAAAATTTTGTATTCCTGGGACGGAACCAGAACACGTGGGAATGATTCATATTTACCTCTCCACAGCCCCTCCACCACGGTTGTGGTAATGAAGTATGTTTGTTCCTAATTTTGGGTGTTATAAAAAATCTAATTACATTTTTCCAGCAGTGCAGTCTCCAGGCACGTGATGATGTTGTTGACTGCTGTATTTTCCAGGTTTGTGACCATTCCTCATCAGATATGTTCACTCCCAACTCTCTAACCACTTCAGTTTTACATATGTTGTTGTACACCCTCTTGCCTCCATTATATGCTCGTAAATTGTAGAGATCATTCTAATTTTTTTTGCTTTGTAAACTTCAGTTAAGAGTTAAGAGGTTAAAACACCTCTTAAGCCCCAACGCCCCCTGATACGGGGGCAAAAGGCAGGAGATCAGTTAGGCTTGGGGCTTAAGAGGTTAATTATCGAATTTTTATCCAGATCTACACTATGTTTTACTTCTTTATTAAAAAAGTCCCTAATCTGTAAATATCTGTAGTGATCTTGATTACTTAGGTCATATTTTTGTTTAATCTCCTGGAAACTCATAAAATTCCCATCTTTAATTAGTGTACACATCGCTGTTAATCCAGTAGGAATCCACTGTTTAAATCTTTGGTCCATAGAACCAGGTGTAAAACCCTTATCATAGGCTATTCATCGGATTAATCCAAGCTCTTTTTCTAGTTTGTATTTCCGTATCAGGTTAAACCATATTTTAAGCGTAAACTGAGTGACTGAATTCAGCTGTTTAATTACTCTCATTGTTTCTTTTCTGTCTCCTATATGGCTTTGAATTTCTCTTCCTTGTACTGATTTTTCTAAATTCTTCCATTTGGCTTCATAATCATTGTCACACCAACAAATGATGTACCTGATTTGTGCAGCATTTGTTTTTCATATTTAAAACTAACTAACTAACTCTATTTAAATCATTATCATGAATAATAGTGATTTAAATAGGGTAAAAGAGTGTGAAATTCAACAAGCAACAAGCAGGAGAATCTTTTTCTAATTGAACAACAACACAAGACTACACAAGACCCTTCATTGCTTCCAAAAATTAAAGAAATTAGAGATAAAATAGATAAAATATTAGTTACAGAAATAGAAAAGAAGAAACTTCCTACTATGAAGTGGGACCAAGGGGAAGCAAATTATTGGCAAAACAATTAAAAAAAAACAGCAAACAGATCAGACAATCCATAAGAGAAGGGATATAGAAACTAATCAAATAATTTATGACTCTAAAGAGATTGGAACTCAGTTTAGGAACTACTATAGAAAGTTATACAGCCAACCTCTCTCCGCTGACATTGATCAAATAAAAGCTTTTCTTGAGAAACTGGATTTACCCTCAATTGGTAACAATCAAAATGACCTTCTGACCTCTCCTATTACAAAAACAGAGATAGATAAAGCAATAAATAAATTAAAATCAAATAAATCTCCCGGCAGTGACGGTTTACCCTCCGAGTGGTATAAAACTTTTAAAGAACAGCTTATACCACTACTTGAAAAATCATTCATTTATACACTCGAACATGGTGAAATGCCTCTTCATGGAAAGAAGCGGTTATAATAGTGATCCCAAAAAAAAAATCCAGCGAGATTTGTTCAGATTATAGACCTATATCAGTACTCAATGTTGACTATAAAATATATACCTCAATTATTTCTAAAAGATATGAATATTTTATTAGAGATATTATCAACGAAGATCAGACAGGCTTTATAAAGGGACGTCAAACCCAAGACAATATAAGGAGAACTTTATATATTATCAATCATATTCAACAAAAAGGAAAATGTGCAGGCTTTATAAGCCTCGACGCAGAAAAGGCTTTTGATAGTGTAAATTGGAATTTTCTATATCAGGTACTTGAGAAATTTGGTCTTAATGATAAAGGTATCAGATGTATTAAAACGCTTTATCAAAACCCGACTGCAAGGATAAGAATAAACGGCAGTAGGGCTGCTGCCTCTCTCCCACTTTGTTTGCAATCTTTATAGAACCCCTTGCACAAGCAATTAGGCAAAATAGAAATAAATAAATAATAATAAATAAATGTTTATTTATATAGCACCTTTCAAGACAGAATCACAAAGTGCTGCACATAAGATTACAAGTCATAAAAAGATTTAACAAGAGAAAATAAAACAGGCATAAAATAAAGGATCCCGACATATGTATTCCCATATTAATTAAGCAACTCGAGATATTTGGTTTTTATTCAGGATACAAGCTTAACTTGAATAAAACTCAGATTTTAACATTCAACTATCGCCCATCCAAAACTATAAAACAAAAATATAATTTGAATTGGAGAGCAACAAAAATGAAATATCTTGGGGTAACCTTATCACAAAACGTTGAGCACTTATATAAACTTAACTACGTTAACTTAGATAAGGAAATTAAGAGTGATTTGGATAGGTGGGCTACTATTCCATCAGATATTGGCGCTCGAATAGAGACGATAAAAGTATGTGTCTTACACCGACTTCTCTACTTTTTTCAGTCACTACCCGTTGATATACCTGAAAAACTATTTCGATTATGGGACAAAATTATATCCAAGTTTATATGGAATGGTCATAGACCGAGAATTAAATTTGAAACACTACAGATAAGAAAGGATAAGGGGGGTTTGGCACTCCCAAATCTTGAGGCATACTTTTATGCTGCACAAATCAGATTTTTTTTTTATTGTTCCGATCTGAATAAACAGATGTGACCAATCAGACCACTGCACATGGCAACAAGTGCACTTCTAGCTCAAAACATACACACATCAAGCTCATTTGAACCATGAAAAACCATGAAATTTCCTCTGCTGCTGCCTTCTCCTGAGAATTGGATGAACCAGGAATCTCAGTTTCGTCCTTTTCTTGTTTAGAAACATCCAGACTAAAGCACTGCCTGATGTCGACTTCATTTTCTTCTAAATGCTGAAGAAGTTTCCGCAAAAACACAATGTGTAGAGTGTGTCTATACGTTACAGAACAAGCTTGGATCTGAATTTTGTGTTGCTTTTTTGCAGTGCGCTCGGTCTGTAATGTTTTCAAATTCAAAGTCTTCACAACGGATCAAGTTTTGCTCTGTAACATTTCTTGAGTTTAAATAAGAAAAATCTGTATGCCCAAATACATATAGATGTTTTTTAAGGTTTTTCATTGCAAGAGAAGAAAATGGTGCAACACTAATAGTGTTGTGGTGTGGCCCTCCACAACAGTCCCAGTTTCTCATGTGGTCCCTTGGGAAAAGTTAATTGCTCCTGCTTGTTAGTTAATAGCCATTCTATGGTGACAGGTAAAGTGAAATTAGTGACACTAATGAATGTCTGTCATTATGCATCATTACTGGCAGGTGCATGGTCACACAACAGTAATTTCTCATGTCTGTAAAATATTGAACTTTTCTGCTGTGAGATATTCAGCAGCATAATCCGGTCTGTATACTGGAAAAGGGCTTAAAGTATTTATACTGAGATAACGCACACGTGGAATAATTGCCTGCTTCAGACATCATTTTGCCTGTGATATCAATCTAGTTAACCGAACGCTGGTATTTATTTTAGTACCGTATTAAAATCTCGACACCCCAAGCCGGAGCCATTAACTTCCACTTGTGCTGCATTTTATCCCCCATACACTGAAAAACAGTCCCATTTGTCTAAGCTACAGAAACTATGGTAAATAATACATTTTTTTATTTATAGGCGCCTTTCAGACCCTTAAGGTCACTTTACAGTGGACTTCTATTTATGTAGTGTTTTTATACTCTGAGCACTAAGAGGACTTTACACAACAGGATCCATCTGTACACTAAAACACACGTGTTCATACATGCACTTTTTAAGCATCATGCCCACTCCTGAGAAACGACTATAATATTAATCCAGTATAAACAGTAGTGCGCTGCTTCACCGGAGTAAATATTTTAGCTGATGTGTGTGCTCTCTGATCTCTCTGTGAAATATGCTGCGGAACAACAATCAGCAATAGCACTGTTCTAAAATGCAACCAAGTGAGATGAAAAAAAAATCTATAACAGGAAGCTGTTTAATGTTTTAACCACTTTTTTAGCTGACGTATATTTTAGGCTTGCCTTGGGAGTGAGAGAAAAAAGCTTTGAAAAAGAAGCTGGAAAGGCAGAGCTTTTTTAAAGGAGATTGTAAGAGAAAGGAAGGAGGGCAAGGAGAAGGGGGAGCCGGAGTGAAGACAGGGGGAGGCGGACGAGAGAGCGATAGAGAAAAGAGGTGATAGGGGAAAAAGATTAAAAGAGCTGGAGATATATGGAAACGAAAATAAAGGCCAGAGAGGAAATCAGAACGCAGAGAAAAGTGGGATATGGAAGCGGTGGAGGAGGTAAATGCATGGAGAGGAAACAACTCTAGCTGTTCTTTTTACCTTAATTGGAGAAACATTTGGTATATTTTTAGACAGAGGATAAACCTAAAAAACACGAACAAGTCATTTCACATTTTTCCAACTTCAAAACGTGACTCATAGCAAAGTGTTGGAAGTGACTGATCAGTCCACACGGGCAAAGCAGCGCAAAGGTTTTTATTTTCACTGGTTGTTTCTCTACTTGTTCTTATTTGTTGGCATGCTTTGTCTTGTTAAAGTTTATTATAGTTTGAAAGTAAACTTGCAGAGACTTTAAATAGCTGGCGATATATACTTATTCATCACAAGGCGTTTTTTAAATTTATTTATTTTCGCCCAGGGCGATGCAATTTATTGGAGGAAATGGTTGTGAAAACTCTGCTGGTAAACATTCAATCTGTGAAATTGGATTCTGTGCTTTGAATGATATAAACAGGCTTTTATAGTGACGAGCTGTCACTATCCACAAAGTTTGCTTACTGTTGCAGGAAAAAAAGAGATTTCACATAAATGTATATTGATATATTGTGGTTTAAGAGACAGACCTCATTATGCTATGTATCACAGTAACATTACTTCATCAGCTTCATAGATTACCTTTAAGAAAATGGGTTATTTTATCCCAGTGTGCTTTATTTTATGAGGTGCTTTAAGGATTATTTATGAATATTTATGTATTGTTGCACGTGTGTATAGTTTTTCTACGGTAGGCCTGAGAGGCCAAACGGACTGCAACTTAAGAAAACACCAGCAATAATTAAAAACGCTGCAAAAGCACACAAAACATGTTTTGGTTCCTGCAACTGGTGCGTCGGGTTATTGTCTCCCCAGAAACACTTCCCATGTGCTTTTGGAAATCAGTTTTTTCCTATTTCTGTTTTCTTTTTTTTCTATTTCCGTTTTTCCTGTTTCCGTTGTGATTTGTGTGCTTTTGTGGCGTTTTTCTTATTGCTGGTGTTTTCTTAAGTTGCAGTCCGTTTGGCCTCTCAGGGCCACTGTATTTTTCCACCAATCCCATGTTTTCATGATACCGCTCACTGCTATAAAATACTGCATATACACTGATTCTATTGTTAACTCTTAATGAGTGAACATTGTCTCTTATTTAATGCGTATATGTACGATGTATCATCCACATGCTATTTCTAATCTTTATCACTCTCTTTGACAGCACAGGAGGTCATCACATAGTATACATAAAACTCCCTGGGAAGTGCGGTTATGGATGTGTTGTAAACTTGAGTAGCAGTAAGCAGTAAGGAAATTCCTCAGCTTGTAGATCATGCAGTTTATAAATCAGTTCAAATACTTTGCTCTTTAAGCAAGAATTATACAACGGCCTTGCGGGTAACATTCACAATCTGTCAGTTTATCAAACTAATCCACCTGAGCTCGCATCATGATCCGGCTCATTTATCGCAACCTGGCAACGGCGTGCCAGATCACGTCTGTGTGCCTGCTCCCTTCAGCCTGAGCGATGGGGTCTGAAACGGTGAGTCAGGAGACGCTGCATCGGGCCGCCGCATCCTCCATCACCGATGTGATGTCAGCACAAATCTGTGTTGTCACAGTGCCTGTGACCGCTCGCTGCATGAGGAAAGAGAAGAGATGGGTGGCTCTGTCTGCTGCTGTCAGTTTGATATAGGGACGACATAAAGAGAGGGAGAAAGGGGGAGACGAGGGGAAGGAAAAACGGAGGGAAAACACATAAATTTCCAATAAGAAGCAGCACACACAAAGTTGACATTGCGCCCTTTACACATTTGCAGTTTCTTTAAATAAAAAAGGCACAAATCTAGATTCTAGGCTTAAAAGAAATCTGCTGTTGGAATCACCAATCAAAGACAAAAGACATAATAGAAGCAGCTGATGTCATCATTTTGAATTCATTTAATATATAAAAGCTAAAGACATACTGCTTTTAACAGTCATTTAGTCTCTAGCTTACCCTTAAAGTGAAAATAAATGGATCTGCTGTATTTTCAAAGTAATTTAGAATATAACTAATGTTGCACCTAACCTGCTGCAGCTAATTGACCTTTTGCTTGCTCTTCAGCTTCCAGTCCTAAACAGCGCTGTTATACTGTTTACGTTCTCTGTGCCCCCTCATCCTGTTTGAGCACTCGCTCTCATCTTCTCTACGGGGAGTGTGCGGAGCTTCATGCCTCACTGTTCTTATCACATTGGACCCATCCGCCTACAAAATGCTCTGGGGTCTATTTTTAGACACGTACACGGTGCTAATGGGAAAGGATAGCCTAACCTCTTCCCTGATGAAAGTCGAATATAGCCTGGAGATTTGAGTTTGAGTCCTGTCACGTGTGAAGCAGAGCTGTTAAGATTTGAAACGTGCAAATTTATTATTGATGGGCAGAGAGTGTGTTATAATGTTGAAATGCTCCAGGGGTTATTGATGTCTCAAACAGTCCCAACTACCTACCCGGCACCGAGTACACACCCAGTTCCCATAGTCTTTATAACAATGCCTATATAGCAGCTCTCCTACTGCTTCAATTATGCAATAGGCTCTTTAAAAACCTGTCCATAGGTGTATTTTCTGATTTTGTTTGAATTCTTGTTACCATCTAAAAACAAAAAAAAGGTTTTTTTTGTTGTTTTTTTTACTGTGGACAATGGCTAGCTATACCCAATGTTTCCAGTGTTTATGCTAGCCTAAAAACCTTCTGTAGCTCTATCTTCGTTTTACAGACAGAGTAATATTGATATTCACAGAGCCATTAAAAGTGGCATTTAAAATTTAAAGTGCTTTCCTATTTTACATACATAAAATATATGAAATAATTGAAAGAATACAATACCATTATTTCCTGCCTGACAGTTTCAGTCGTTCTCAGTGATGCCTTTTCTAGTTGGCATGAAGTGAGTAATGTCATTTGTCCTAACAACGTTTAACTATTATTTGACTCGTTGTGGAAAGTCTCTGCCTCACAGAATATGCAATTAATCCACTTTTAGATAAATTTACATGCGCGTGATCACCCAGTGGTGATTAGCAGGATAAGTGACTGATGTGGAACCTCTGTGCTGCAGTAATAGTAGTGTTCATGGATCTTCTGCTCCTAGAGGCAATTTTGGGATCCATACTTCTCCCTCGCCTGTCATGTCTCATCTCTTTCCTAATGATCGCTATATTTGTGCGCTTCTTTGTTTTCCTTCCCCGCTTCTTTTCAAAGCAGCGGTGTAAACTGCTTTGTCGTTATGATCTTCAGCTTTTAGACACTGAGGTGGACCCAGAAAAAAAGTCCAGTAAATTCTGGTCTGTTTTTTGGAAAATATAGAGCAGCATTTAGGCTTGGACTGAAAATGTTTGGTGATTAGGAGTGGGCTAATTACAGTCATTCTCTAACTCATTATTATTATTATTATTTATAATTGTTATTTAAACCTAATTTGTGGGATTTTAGCAGTTTTTTAGCCCAAATTGTACATTTAAGATCAGCTCTGTGGGCTCTGGATTTTTGTGTTTTTAAAACCCCATTTACTAGTCAGTAAATGTCAGCATGTATTTCCATAAAGGGACTGGTAGAAAACATTTCCTGTTTTCTAAATCACAAACTGTAAGCTGTAAAATTTTGCAAAATGCTTTTATTTAGAGTTAGAGTTAAAAACAATTCAACATAAATTATAACAATTAAAAAAAATCAAAAGAAAAAGAAGGATACAGTCTTTGGGTCTTAAAAGTGAAAAAGATTTGATAAAGCCATGAGCAGCTATAGAACACTGAATGATAAACCATGTGATTCAAAAAGAGATTTACAGAACCGCTGTGTTTGGTTTCCCATTGCCTTAATGAAAGCCTTTGGAACCACTAACAAAGGCCCGGTCAGAAGATGTCAAGCAGCGGCCCGGATCATATGAAGTTAACATCTCATAGGTATAGGCAGGAGCCAGACTGTGAAGGGCTTTAAAAACCAGCAATAAAATGTTCAAATCAAGTCTAACACTAACAGGTCACATGCAAAGGAAACCAGTGAAACGTCGAAAAATAAGAACTGGAAAAGATTCAAGGGATTCCTGTTCAGACATCAGCATCGCTAGACTTACACTCTTGGCAGATCCAGGTATATTTGTCATCCTAAAGCTAAGTAGCCTACCATCCGTGTGCCTCTGAAGCCAAACAAATACTATAAATTGTCGTTTCATGCTGATTTATTGGACTGGCTCATGCATGCGTATCTGATGAACACCCTGACCCCTGGGCCACTGTGTGATGTGGAGAACAACCAGTGGGTCATTGTAACTGTTCAAACTGCAGAATGATGGGTTTTCAACAGGGACTCTGTTAGCCTGAGAAAAGAGACCTGAAGAGAATTTTAATCTCACATGCATTCGGTTACTGAACCGTCCGCCCAGCTCCTGTCGTCCTGCGGAGCTAGAGGCTCAGCGCAAAATGATTAATGAGCGTCAACTATTTTGGTCCGAATGTGTTTCTGCTTTTCGTCATTCTTTTTGAGCTCACAATGTAAAGTTACTCCTTTTATGCGGTTGTTTCGCATCCTGACAGACACGCCGTCTCACCATCTCCCAGGCACGCGCACAAAGGCGAGGAGTGTGGAATGTCACAAACTGCAGCGCTGCTGCAGTGTTTTGCATTTCAGATGACTGATTGCTGTGACTGTTTTCTCCTGAGAAGCTGTAATCCTGATTCGAAACAGCACACTGTTTGTTTAGTCAGTCACCTTCACGGTAGACAATTTATTTTTCTGATAGGTTTAACATGTTGTTCTCCTCCCTCTCTCTAGAGATCTGCCTGTGAGAGGAAGATATGAGGTTAATGGGCTCCATTTGGATCCTTTGGTTTCTCCTGGTGGTAAGCTCACACTTTTTACACAAGGATGTACAATGACATATATTTCTGAAGGCCCTATCTCTCACTTTGCCCATTTTGTATGCTGTACATGTTTCCTGAACAGGATTCAGTTCTCATTAAAGGGATGTATAATATGTTGTGGTCTAGTGGTTTTCTTTAGCCAGCAAATTCACTCACCCTGTAAAATTAATTTAGAACTACCCCAGTTTAAATATCCCCCAATATAAATGAGCCAAGTATATATATGTATAGATGTGCATTTTCTGCTTCAAAATATAGCTGATCCTTTGCCCTTTATGCAGAAGATCACAACCGTTTTAATGTAAAATGACATCTTCAGATGCAAAAAGACACACTGGACAAGTCATTTCTTAAACTTATGAATATTTTAGTGGATTTCCAATCAAAAGATCAAAAAGGTGTGATTTAAGCGTGACTTTCAGCTTTAGTGCAAGAGGTTTAATTTATTATTTGTGTTACATTAAATCTTCATACATAGCACACCATTTTCAGAGGCTCAAAAATAATTGGACAAACTAGGATTCCTCCCTTGAGATGCTCTGCCAGGCCTTTACTGCAGTAGCCTTCACTTGCTTTTTCATGGTTGGTGCAACAGGCTGGAAAAAGTTCAAAGGCTTTGATTAACACTCTTGAATTCACAGCAGGTAAGTATTTACAGCGTTTCGCAACACTGCTAAAGTTGATATTGTAACACTGGGGTTCAAATCTTTCTCTTTTTGTAGGTTCAAATCCATTTACCACAGGTTCACTGTTCTCTCAGTTTGCAGGCAGAGCTTGGTTTTGGTTGCTTTCACGAGTAGAAGGTAAAATTCTGTTTTCCACAGCTGTATTTACCGCGACATATTCTCCACACATGCTAGTGCAGGTAGGTTCCCTGCAAACCCACAGGTAAGTATTTTTTGTGAGAAAAAGAGTAAGTCAGGCAGGTTTCTCCAGAAGGAAGGCAGGCACACCAGGACACAATCTGCAAAAAAAGGAGGACAGGTCAGGTAAGTATGGCGCACTGGTCACCAAGTTAACAAGCAAACAAGGTAAGAGGTCTAAATTAGTCATTCCTACAAGAAACGGAGAGGAGAACAAGGGTTATATACTTCTGCTGGTAGCAGATGAGGATCTACTTGTGGGGGGAGTAAACAACGTTAATACTCAAGCCCACACATATATACACATGATAGAGAGAAGAGAGATGGAGCAAATAGAGGAGAAGATCGTTTGTTTATACTCTTTTGTAAAGCGTCCTTGGGTTTCCTGAAAGGTGCTGTACAAATCTAAGCTGTTATAATTATTAAAAGAATGAAAGAAACTCAGAACCTGAGAGGACAGGGGGACCATGACATACCGCGTGACTGCGGGCCTTTCTGTTTTCAGTTTTCATAAGTGGAGGCAGAGATTCAGGTGAATGATTTGGCCATAGAAGAATACTCCTTTTCTTTGCCTTGAGAAATTCTTGGGTTGCTTTTGCAGTAAGCTTTGGGTCATTATCCACGTCCACTGTGATGCACAGTTGGATCGGTTTTGCAGCATTTGGTTAAATCTGAGTAGAGAATATAGCCCTGTCCACTTCACAATTCATCCTGCTGCTTCCATCAGCAGTCACGCCATCAGTAGACACCAGTGACCCAGCTCCACTGGCAGCCATTCATGCCCATGCAATAACATTTCCTCCGCTGTGTTTGACAGATGATGCAATACACTCAAGCTGTTTTTCTCCTCCATATCTTTGTTTTCATCCGTCCATCTGCTCAATGGGGTTTTTAAGGTATTTTCTAGCAGAGTCTGGACTTCCTTTTCTTGAGCGTTAACCAGTGTTTTTCAATTATTTTGTGATCATCCACATCATTGTGGTCTTTCAGGCCGTTTGGCGTTGCTGAGCTGGCCTCTGCGCTCCTTCTGTTTACGAATCACCAGATTGCTGATTTGGTCACTTCTAAAGTTTTTTTTCTCTCTCTGTTAAGTTTATTTTGGTTTTTCAATCCTAATGATGATCTCTGTCTTTATATTGACATCTCTTTTTTCCTCTTTGGAGAGCTAAGGTGAATAGCTACCAAATTAAAGTTAAACGCTTTGAATTAATTCCAGATGTTTTATCTCCTTAATTTGTGATAGAAAATAATGAGGGAACATGGAACTGCTTGCCAGTCAACTGTCCAATTACTCTGAGCCTCTGAAGACTGTAGCGATGTATAAACATGTCTGTGATTTCTAAACAGTTAATACAATTCTTTTGTAAAACCTTTAAAAGTCTGCACTTCAATCACATCTTGTTTGTTCGATTTAAAATCCATTGTGTTGGATAACAAAAACGGTCTCATTGTCTAAAGCACTTAACCGCACGATTGCATTCTGGAACAGGATTGGGGAAGTCAGTCACAAGGTTACTTTTAATGACGAGGCTCTGCCCGATTTTATTTAAGCTTTAATTAGCTTTAAATTGTCTTTTTATTTCTTACGTTTGTTACTCTGGATTTATTCTGTTGCTCTTGTGACACACTTTGTAATGTCAATTTTGAAAAGTGCTATGTTAATAAAGTTATTTGTTATTATGATAACAACAAATCCTTTCATCAGCCACGGAAAAACAAAGTCACTTTTTTTAGTTTTGGTTTTATTTTTGTACCACTTTTGTGCCGCTATGTACATGGCCTCAAAATAAAGGCTATACACGTATAGCAAAAAATAATGAAAGGCAGTGGAGAGTAGAAAATGTGATCTTTATCAAAGAAAAATTGATTAAAGATTTACTATGCATAAAACACCAGGAGGTAAACTTCCTGTTAGAGGTTAATAGAGGCAATAAAGGAAATAAAACCTAATGCAATAATCTCGTATTATTAACCAATCTCTGGACATTATATTAATGTCCAATAGCAGTGCCATATAAACAACAGCCTACAGCAGAAAGATCTTAATGGAGATCTTGACCTCAAATCTTGATCTTGGGCTCTTCTGAACCCCAGGATCAGATATTTAATGCACCTTGGAGAGCTACGACATTTTCCCAGCTCCAGTTTTTGAGGAATGTCATCAATTAGCTTAATGGGACTGTTGTAATCATCAGTCACAGAGCGTAACACAAACCGTATGTCATATAGGGATGACATGTTTTGGCATGGTGTTCTATCATGTAATGATGTGCCCTATTAAAAAAGTCAAACTTTGAAGTGGAGCTTGTACAAATTATGGTTACTTGAATAATTAAGGTCTTAATAAAAGGATCTTCAACACCAACTGGGTGAAAAAACATTTTGAACTTTTTACAGACTTTTTTTGAGTCAATGGGCTTCATGGAAAATCATTTGGTATTCTTCAATGTCGCAGGGAGATGGAAGTTTACTTTCCCAGCCTCCGTTTCTGCTTGAGTTGAGGACGAGGTCTTCCAGCTAAATATTTATGCCTGATGTACCTGTGCAGGTCTGCCACGTGTTTCTGTGTCGTGTGGTTTTGTCATGTTGAATACAAAAGACTTGTGTAGGTGATGAAGCTGTTAGACCATGACATGAGAAGTTGTTTTATTTTTTCTCATTCAGCTCAGCTGTTGATACTGGTGGTGGCCTGGTGGTCGTATGTATGACGTCATTTACTTCAATGCTTGGAGTGACATCATATGTACGGCTGCTAAACTGCTACATGGGACATCAGCTCTCAAACAAAAGCCACTTTTTTAAAACCTGCTTTGTATTTTATTTTTTTTACAAACTTTTTATCGAACAGGTAAGGACGACACTTTGATCTAGTCACAATTTGTATTTCCTCCACAGAGAACCAGGGGATTGTGGGTTTGCATCTCATTTATGATATGTGGACACAATCTCCCAAGCAAAGTACTAAATTTCCACAAAGAATTTCGAAAATGCAAGTGCACAAGCCTTCAAGAGGCTTAATTTTCAGCCAAAAAAAGAAGGAAGATAAGTCACAGCAAGATGGGCTCTTTATCCTTCAGTGAACAGCATTATCAGAATCAGCATTTCACACAGCGGGCTTCTCCATTTTAATGTTACCTCCAAACACAAACAATAGAGCAGAGAAAAGATTCATTGGGAGAAAGTCAGCTGCTTAACGTCCTTTGTGAGCTCGCAAACATTTTAATGAGTTACACAAATGGAGCGTGAGTAGAATTTCAAAGCAGAGTGAAATCCTCATCAGAAAAGCTTTGAAGATGCTTCAAAAACTTTCCATGCTGACTTTTTTCATTTTTTTTCAATTTTATCCTTTATCCAGATGCTCATCTTTATCCAAGCATGATAAAACTCTGAGATATTATAATTGAAACCTACATCACCATTCAAGATGATATTTACCTTTTTTTTGACGATCAAAGAAATGTAGATCAGAGCAGAAACCGCAAACAACACAATGATGCTTCCCTGGCCACGGCACGTATTGCACTTAGTGTAGGGCATGTCCTCCTCTCAACTCTAATTCATGTTGTCTCCACAGTGCAGGACAGCGGAAGGCACTGACTCAATCTCAGACCCATCGCTCAGTCCTCCGCAGAGCATTATAGAGGGACAAAGTGTGCAGGCGCTGAGCCAGGGTCAATACAAATGTCTCAAGCTGTCCCGCAAAGGCCGCCAAGAAAGCAGAACTGGTGAGAGGTCCCAAATTAATTTCAGGCTTCTTGAGACCAAATCCATTAACTCTGGGAGGGCTTTGCAGGTGGAGTGATGTAAAACTATTGAATGGGACCAGAACAATGTTTGTGTTCTTGTTAAAGATGATAGTGGTACTGCTGCAAGCTAACTGGCCCGATAGGGCTTTTAAAGTTTAGGCCGGAAGACGTAATCACATCTGTAGAGACAATATTTTACATTATATTACTCTGACTAAATAAATGAATATGACTTTTTTTAAAATTGTAACATAATGTAGAAAAGACAAGGACATTTTCCCTTTTTAAGTATTTTCTTTAATAGTATACTTATGTAAGAAAATAAGTGTTGCTTATGATAGTAATTACACTCCCCCCCCCCCCCTTTTTTTTTTTTTTCCTTCTTCGAGGGGTGCACTGTGATTACATGTGGGATGGTTTGTTGTGCTGGGATGAGACACCAGCCGGGACATCAGTAACACAAAATTGTCCGCATCATCCTCAACTCGACCCGACTGGTAAGAACGTTTTTCGCATCTCTCACTAGATTTACAGCAACAGGCAGTCTGAAGTAAGACCTGCTGGGTACTATCGGGAAAATGGTTAATCGTGTCTCACAGAGGCCAGATAGCTTGCTTAACTTTGTTCTGTAAGGACTTAAAATTTCACAGCTGCGGAGTTCTGCTTAGTTTTAGTGTATGGTTTTATGAATTTTATGCATAACAGAATTATTTTAAGACATATGTCTTAAACTTAATGGCTGATGCATGGTTTCCATGCATCAGCCATTAAGTATCATCAGTTTTATTCATAAAGCAATAGAGTGATTGATGTGAAATTTAGCTGAGGCAGATTATCTTTTATGTATTATGTAAATCCCCTCCTCAGGTCAAAGGTTAATGCTTTTGTTTATCTCACAGACGCAAAACTGAAGCCTAAGCTTAGTAATACGATCTTAAGACGGTATCCATCTTCATTCAAGCACAACTGTGCAACTGGTTTCGGTGTAACCTGCAGATATCCAAGCCAATAATTCAATTCCATTCATTGTTTATTAATGTCGATACATTTTAACTTAGCACTAACTAGAGATGGCACGATACCACTTTTTTATGTCCAATACCGATACCGATATCATAAATTTGGATATCTGCCAATACCGATATGAATCCGATATAGTGTGTTTTTTAATCAATAAAACGTTTTTTTAATATCTTGCTGCATTTTGTATAAGTTTATACTCAAGTTTAAATAAATAACAACACTAAAGCTATTCTGTTATACCTGTATGTAAAAAATACACTGCGTCCAAAATATGTCATAGTTCAGCAATACTAATCTAATAAACTTAGCAGTATTTATACAGTATTTATACTTAATATTTCTGCTAAGCAGAGTACTTAGCAGAAATATTAAGCAACCTAACTAATAGGGTTGCAAACTCCCAGCAAAAAAAAAAATAGGGAACCACCCTCCACCTCATGATGCTTAATTGATGTAATCAAATTTAATTTGATGCAGGGAGGAGAATGCACAGAAATAAATTATTTTTCAAGAATAATTAAATAGATTCAACATCTTTCTTCAACAAAATTGCAGACTGCACAGATGGTACCTTCCCAAAGGAAAAAGTACTATAGCTTAGGGTATATTAGACTTAACAGTTACTATATACAGTAATGGACTTATATATATATTTTACATCAGATTAAAACTTTGGGTGTAAGAGTCAGATAATTATTTATTAAAAGCTAGACATTTTAAATGAGAATAAGAAAGAAAAGTATGTCTTTGTGCCCCCTTTTCCCTGTTCATGCCCTATCGGCCCCCCTGCCTAAACTTTGCTAGATCCGCCCCTGCACAGTTACCAGCCGTCAGCTATGTAGAAAAAGATCCTGGTGTAGAAAGTAATATTAAATAAATTCTAACAACAGCTTATCAAGCTTAATAGTGCTGCTGTTGTTCAGCCGCTGGTTTCCTCTTTCTGGTGCAAAGTGGGCCAAAAACAAAGAAGAGAGACGGACTGGCGACAGAAAAGCCGATCAGCTGATCATTGATCAGTTTCACGTTTGAAGTAGGAGCAGGAGAGGGAGAGAGAGAGAGGCAGTCGCTCCATATATCGGTTGTTAAGCTTAATGCTGGAATGTTTTACAAACATTCAGAGATGAACTTACACACTTGCTTTACTTCTCTCTGGGAAAACTTCCTCGGAGATGAAATGCTGGTTTGGTAGCACACAGCCGCTCTATCACGTGATGCACACTGCTGCAAAGTGCTACGGTTATGAGCCGGGTTACGCCGTGTAGCAAGCTTTGTGAGGTGCTTTTTTGATATTTAATGGATCGGATTACATTTTTTATTTCTCGCCGATATCCGATCTAGGAATTTGGGTCAGTATCGGACCGATACGTAATATCAGATCGGTCCATCTCTAGTACTAACTATTTGCTTGAATGCTCAAATGTGATTGGCCAATCTTCTGGACACTACAAATTTTAAACCAGAAAGATTCCAATAGCAAAAATGTTGTTGCTTGCCTACAGATTATGTGCACTTATATAAAGATATTAGTCTGTAGAGATTAAGCATAACCTTGCATAACTACTTGGTTGCAGATTCATGAAAAAGCCCAATCATATTTGCTTCTGTATGACATGCTAGAGAAAAGATTAATACACTGTAAACAAGGTAAAACACGATCCTACTGTACTCTTTGAGTCAGGCAGGATAGAAAAACAGATTTATTCATATTGAATTTGACTGTGATTATATAAGTACAATTGATGTTGGGATTGCAGCATTAAGCGTTTTCAAAGAATGTGCAGTTTTTACATTGTGAGTAATACAAGGTTCAATAATGTTTAGTTGAAGAACTCCAGACTCAAGTCATGTCTGATTTAGGAGATGCAATATGACGAAGAGAGCAGAGGTGAAGGAGAGGACAGAGAGATGAATGAGGAATATGTAAGGATGAAAAAAGACAAGCAAAAGAAAAGAAAAGAAAAGAAAGGGAGGAATTATAAAAATATATAGGGACGCTCGATTCCTGACAGATGGATAGGGAGCGAGAACATGAATGTGGGAACAGAGTAGCTATTTTTGTAAGAGACGGCTCATAAAGGATCTTCCCAAAATGCCTGGGTACCGTCATGACTCCTTGAAAGCTGATGCTGCTGATACGAGGCCTTTGGGAAGACGTACAGTTGGAAGTGGTTGCTGAACAGTTAATGAGCTGCCAGAGAGGACTAGGCAGTCGGACTGCAGTTGTTGATGTCAAGAACAAAGTGATCTCACTGATAGGTCCAGCCATGGATCTCCACTACATGTGGTTTAAAACCTGACGTATAGGAAATGACAATATTTCCTACAATTATTCCAAATCTGGATATTTCTATGTGACTAACTTCTGATGATATTTTTCGAGCTAAGTTAAATGCATTTGTTTCATAATGCCAAGGTTCAGGTTTAGATTTATGTGTTTGGGCTATGCCAATGTTTTACTGCTGAAAAACCCTGAAAGACGCAGCCAAAACATACAAAAAATCTCTACTGAACTCTCTGCTAAACAAACAGGAGCAGTAGACTGTGCCTGTAAGCCGTTTAATATAGTATATGAAGCTTTTAGGAAAATTATTGATGGATAATGCTGTTGTAGCGCTGCCAGTGAGGCTTTTTCCCTTTTTTTCCACAGAAAAAATGACCAAATATTGTGATGAATCAGGTAACTGGATCCAGACTGGCTCTACCTGTCAACAAACTTTAAAGGACAAATTAGAGGTAATTGATCATTGTTTTGTTTTTTCTCTGAAAGTGATTGAACAAGACAAAGCTTGCATCAGTTTCTATATGCAGCAGCCTAATATTTTTCTTTCCCAGAAGGAAATCCCTGATTTTCAAAAGGATGCAGCAGCAGAGCCAACCACGGAGGCTCCAGGGGTTAGCACAGAGAAAATTATGCTTGAGAATGAAAAGAAATGCCAAGAGAAAATGAAGAATGATCCACCTTATAGAAAACCAGGTCAATATATCACATTCATCAGCATCTGCATTATAGGCTTGCAAATTTATGAATAATGGGCCTGTAAACATTCCTTTGCTTTTTTTTCCTGGTGTAGGGCAGTATTGTAGTCGTACCTGGGATGGGTGGTTGTGTTGGGATGACACTCCAGCGGACACGTACGCCTCCCGAAACTGCCCTGATTATTTCGGTGACTTCGACCCCACAGGTGAGCAAAGACATTCAAGAGGATTTGCTCATCTGATAAACTGTTACAATATCTAAACATCTAAGTAAGAAGAGGAAGCGTTACACTGTTTCCACACAGTAAGGTCCTCGGTTTGAATCCATGAGCAGAAGAAAAGGAATGAATGGATGGATAGTAAAAAGCACCTGTGTTTAGTGATGGAATTATTCTTTACAGAAAAGGCAACTAAGTACTGTGGAGCAGATGGGAAGTGGTTTCAACATCCAGACAGCAACAGGACTTGGACAAACTATACGCTCTGTGCAGCCACCCATGAGAAAAGGCAGAGGGTAACATACGCTGAATGTAATAAACTGTTTGATGTGTGTTTATTTGACAGGTCCTTGCACATGGTCCTCAGTTTGTCTGTTCAGTACTGTTTAAAGCTGAAATTTTCATTTTTTCCGCATAGAAACTGAAGTTGCTTGAGAGTGAATATAGATGTCTCCTCAAAATAAAACAAGAGCCACCGTCTACAAAAACAGGTAAACTGATTCTTTCTTCTACACAGTGCTGAGCTTTTACACTACCTGGCCAAAGAAATTCAGTGTCTGGACTTCGCAAAATAATTGGATAAGAACCTTCCATTGGATAATTTCTGCAGTGATTAATGTTTTGGTTTACAGGAAGTTATTTAACCTCAAAGGATGCAGTGAGTAGCTTCCAAGTTCGTAAACAGCCATGTCTGGTGATGCATCCCATGGTTGTGAATAAGATGTTACTCTGTTTCAGAAGTCAAATTATCCACCTGCATTAAGCAAAGAAAACAAATGAGGATATTGCGGAAATTACTAAAGCTGGATTAGGAACTTCCCGATGCATTATTTAAACCTGGGTAGACTGCTACGAGGAAGAAATGTAGGTGGGGAAAAAATTCTGAATATGGTGAAGGGATCAGATTATGTAAATGTTTGGTGACATCAAATCATTAAAAAAAATTGTAAATAATCCACCAGCACAACTCACAGCTATGTTTACTGGTGAAAGTAAGAGCATTCCCAACAAAAGAGAACAGTTGTGCAGCTTTAAGAAAAAATACTTATCAGTGAAGCGAATCGCAAAAAAGCCTCATTTTCCCAGGTAGCATAAAGATCGGACTTTGGAGCAACAGAAAAGTCTTGTGGTCTGATGAGTCCAGATTAACCCTGGTCAAAACTGATGGACAAGAACGGTAAAAAAAAGAAAGGTGGATGAGGTGCTCATGCCTAATGCCTACCGTAGAACCCAGTGGGGGAGGTGTTGTGCTTCAGTTGTACGGAGCTCAAATAACCACCTGAATATTCACCAGATGGCAACGTCATCATTGAACAGGCTCAAACTGTGAAAGAGTGGTTCATGGACCACAAGACCTTAAAACCACTGAGAATCTTTGGGATGCAATGGAGAAGACTGTACCCAGCAGGCTAACGCTCCCTTTGTCAGTACAAGATCTTGTCTAAAACACAATGCAACTCAAGATGGAAATAAATGTGACATTGCACAAAACAATGCCAAAGTGACTGCATCAAACCTAAAGATAGTCCAACTAAATATTAGAGTGTCTTGTTTTTAGCCAGTGAGATCTCCCTGTAATTATAAGTTTCACATTTATCCATGTGAATTTGAGACCTATACACATTTGCTATCATGTTTTGTGGGTCCTACAGGACTGTACTGCAACCGTGACTGGGATGGCTGGTTGTGCTGGGACGACACTCCCGCAGGAACCACGGTCTCTCAGAGCTGCCCTGATTATTTTTCTGACCTTGACCCCACTGGTAGGTGGTAAAATTCAACACGGTTGCTTGTTTAAAGATTTGTTGCTTTCCTGCTAACCTTCCCTCATCTTCTATGAATTATATTTTTAAAGAAAGAACTCAATGAGTGTTAAATTGTGTACAGCGATATATTTATACATAAGCATTCTTTTTAGAAAGGGCATCCAAGTACTGCAGAGAGGATGGGCAGTGGTTTCGCCACCCAGAGAGCAACAAGACATGGACTAACTATACACTCTGTGCCATCAACACTAAAGACAAGTTAAAGGTAATGTAACAATAATGTGCAATTATTCCATACCGCTTTTCTCCTTGGTCATTGTTTAGTTTAACTGAGCATGACTCTGTGTGTGTATGTGTGATATTAAACTTCACTAAAATCAAGGCAGCCGCCCAGTTTTCCAGGGACACTGAGGTCAGCGGTGCCGACGAGGCCACGGTCAGTCCCACGGCTAATCGGGAGCAGCAGGAAATAGTGAGGAAAAAAATCCTCGACAACCAGTACAAATGCTTCGAGAAAATGAATCGAGATCCGCCTTATAATAAATCAGGTAACAAGAACATCAAATTAAATGAAAATCTGGGGTTCTCTACTCCCCTCTTAATGTTCAAGTGTCATCACACTGTGTCGATGTTATAGGTTTGTACTGCAGTCGCAACTGGGATGGCTGGTTGTGCTGGGACGACACTCCAGCGGGAACTTACACTTTCCAAAACTGCCCTAATTATTTTCATGACTTCGACCCTACGGGTAAGCAGCGAGACTGAAACATTGAGCTCCTTTCAAGTTCTTTTGATTTGAAGCGATTAACTTAGTTCATGACCGATATGTTCAGAAAAAGCAACAAAGTATTGTGGAGAGGACGGGCAGTGGTTTCGTCACCCAGACACCAACAGAACTTGGTCTAACTACACACTCTGCAATGAAAACACCAATGCCAAGCTGAAGGTAATTTATTTCAAATTTAAAACTATTCCGCTATCATTAATCAGCTGCATTGTGGCCACAGTGTGATGGGTCAGCATAATAGTTTCCTTTGTGCCAGGGGCTCTGCACCAAGATTCATAACTCTCCCATACTGGTGTGATACTGATCTAAAATAACATAGCTGACATTTCAGACCACGCATGAGTTTGATGCATTTGTTTACATGACAGGCAGGAAGGCTTAAAATTACATTATTACCTGCTTACAGTTAGAATTTGTACACGTAATGGTCTTATCTCATGGGGCCAAGTCCAGACAAAGTAGGTTTTGTTTGACTGAACAAACAGAGTTTGCATTTATTGGAAGCTTGCTTCCAATAAATGCTTCCCAATAGCCTGTGCCACAGGCTATACAGTCACAGGAAGTCTCCTTAGTAATAGTGTTACGACGACATCTTCACATATTAACGACCTTCTCATCACCAACAGCCCACGGCTACAAAATGAAGCCTTTAACAACATTTTCCACATGAAAACCAGAGCAGAGCATCACAGAACTCTCACTGGGAATACAAACACCCAGATGGACTGTTTGAACTTTAGTAAAACATTTTTGAAATGTTTTAATTAGTAGTGACTGTGCGTCTTTTATGGGCAAGCATGTTATTATTAACTCTTATGCCAAACCATTTGTGTTTGTGCAAAAATGTTCAGCAGCTGGCTTTAAATTTGGATCTGGAATCTTTCTGGATTTGTTGACCTTGACCATTCATAATCTCCCAAAAGCCGTTTCAATTTTGTTGTCATTGCAATTTGTTTTGTTTACTAATGGATATTTTGGCTATACAGTGAACAGAATCTCATCAGCATGGTGTTAGAGTTAGACCTGGGGATTAAATTGTGCCAGAGATAGAAAATGTTTGGAGCACTAATTATAACTGACTGATTGATACCTCTACCTGCTTCGGTCATTCAAATAATATTTTATCTTGATTCAAACATTCCTCTGTCAGCTCCAGTTAATATCTTACTTGAATTTTTTTTTTTTAAAGATTCATATTTGTGGGAAAAGTAGAAAAGTCAGGTTTTATTTATCTCTGTTACATGTGTGTTTGATCGTAGGGGGGTTAAAATGTTCAAATTTATTGTTGTTCGATTGGGCTGCACAGCTGTGGTCCATTATGTTTTATTGTTTGACAAATAATCCTCACTGGGAACACAGGGAATCGAATGGTGTAAAGTTACCTCTTCCCATACGGCGCTTAACAAATGTATCAGACCCAATGTAAGGTCTATGTATTAGCTGCCCTAAATTAAGAGTACTAGTAATTAGAAAGACCTTTTTATGCTTTGGTAATTGTTAATCCACCAGTATACGTAAGCTCCTTAATTGAAATTATGCTGCAAATGCTAAATTATAATTATTGTTTTACAAAAAAGCAGACTAAATAGTAAAGCACATTATTATTTTTAAATTAAGGTGCCAAATTTCATTTATTTACTTGCATTCCTGAACACAAACATATTGAACATAACGTTTAATATGTTTGACTTCACCGTGACTTCTCGGAGAAGTAGATTGTGCCTTCTCAAATTTGGTCACTAGGCATTCCCCGACTAGTTGGAAAGTGGTTACTGGAGGCTGCGGTGTGAAATCGCTTGCAAAGAGTTTGCTGCCCCAGAGTCTTACCTACAAACGACAGGCAGCTGTTGCAGTCTTCTAGTGACCAAAGCAGTTACAAGGGATCCCTTTGAGACTACTTTCACTTAGCAACAGAAAACAACCACCGAAAACCGATTGCCAGCTATTTGGGGAATATTCACTTATAGGCAAGTGATTGCCAGGCAGTTGCTAACCCATCTCTAAGCCTGTGTGAGAAAGTTATAATGAATAAACATGAATAAACTTCAGTTTTAAAACTAACAGCATTAGTTTGGAAAATAATGAGAATGGTTTTCCTTCTCCTGTTTGCCTTTTTACTCAAACTAACTAAAGCTATCATTGAAAATATCAGTATTGGAAATCGGGTTCAGGATTGTGAAAGTGCAACAACTTTTCTTGTTGAGCGTTTTGTCCTAAAAGTAAAAACCATCAAATTAATTCAGCTGAATTTTGTGGTAGACCTGAAAGTTAGCTTGTCGATAAGAAAACATGTTCCTTTTGTCTAGTAATACACAGTATCTCTATCTTTGTGTTCTTTTGTTTTGTTTTACAGTCCGCCTACATCCTGTTTTACATGGCCATCGTGGGCCATGCTTTATCCATAGCCTCCCTGCTTATCTCTCTGGCCATCTTCTTCTACTTCAGGTAAAAGATTCAATGTGATGCTCCTGTCCTACATGTGAGACTGCAGCACTGTGAGAATGCAGCTGTAGTTTGATGACGCAGTGATGATTAATAGGTGGTGTTGTCATCCTTAATGACTCATCATCTTTACCTGACATGATCTGACAGGCACAGTGATGTTGTCCTTATTCATTATTAGCACGATTCTTGTCTTTGCCTTATTTGGAGTCAGCAAAATATGAGACAGACTGTAATAAAAATATTATTCCCTGTCATAAATTAATGTAAACTATGACACAGACACTGCAGTTTCTCTTACACTATAGTCATACTAGGAAAAACAGTGGCTGGAGATGTGGCATAACCACAATTATTAGAACTATCTATAATGAACTTGTTGTCTTTGAGGACCACTCACAGTCAGTTGCCATCTTCAAAGGGACTTTGCTGCATCAAAATGGTGATAAAGTGGCAATAAAACAGAGTCAGTATGCTATCAGTTTGTGATTGAGTAGCGTCAAATTGGCAATTAAATGCAATTTGTTTGGGATAATATGGTGATTCACTGTGATAAACTGGCAGAAACTGTAAATTTACATTAGCTACTTAAGGGTCCACCCAGAACCTCATAAATCTGAAACAGAATAGGGACATAGTTGCTACAGGATGGTGATTAAACAGCAAATTGATGCCGTCACTCAGGATCTACATAGGAACATAACCCGAATAAAAACAACTGGCAGCTGGATAGCAAAGACACACAGATGTCACAGATGAGTTGCACTCCTCAGCACAGACTGACTCAGACTCATTACGACATGTTGGCAATCTGTCTGTGTTTTTAAATCAGCAGTTTTTTGCAGCAACTCACCAATCTGAGAGTGTTGCACTTGGTCTGAGAGACTCCCACCAGGAGACCTGGCAACCCTGATGACTCTGGCAATCCCATTGTGATCCAAGGTGGTTGCCTAGGGGTTGAGAGTCTCAGCCTCTAGACAACTAGTTGGTCAGTGCAACTATTTGCAGCTTGTTTCTGGCCTAAAAAAAAGTCTGTGCAATCACCAGAAAACCAATATTTCAATTCAATTCAGTTTTATTTTTATAGCCTCATGTGGATTTATATTGTAAGGTAAAGTAATACTAGTCTACTAGGTTGTCCTATCTCTTACTCTAGTTTGTCTGAATCATTAAGGTTACTTCTAGAATATGTAAATAATTTCTTTACTTTCTCACACATCCTCAGTTTTTTGTGCATAGTTAAAATTCTGAGCAGAATGTGTTGGTGCTTTGCACCTGAGTTTATTGCTCATTATAGATGTTCATCCATACAGACGCTTAATCCCAGCGGAAGAGAACATAAAGTTAAGCAGTGTGCTTCAGATGAAATTCAATTAGATAAGAGTTAAGAATAACAAACCAGATTAGAGGGAAAGAAATTGAATATTCAGTGAATAAATCTATAATATTTTAATGATTGTGCCACAAAATAGTTGTGAAACTTTACGTTTCTCTGGGAAATGAGGAGCTTAATCAGTGTTATTTCAAAAGAACTGAGGCTTTTCATTTATTTGAAGCAGCGACAAATAAAAAAGACGCTTTTTACATTCTGAAACAATATTTAGAAACACTGGCTTGTTGGCTCTGTGGTTTGGCGATTGTTGCAGTTATAAATTTTGATGTGCAGAAGTCTGCTGACCTCCTAAACACAGCTGTTATCCAGAACAGATCTTGTAAGAGATCGTTATTGTGCAGCAAATCTTTATGCGCACTCATAAATCTAGAGGCCGAGTTTGGGGCAGGTGCATAATCACAAAACCCGCTGACCCACCAAGAGTCAAACTCTTCAGCTGCAGAGCAATTCAGTGGCCAGTCAAGGTTCACTGAGATTAAAGTCCTAACAAATTAAGATTTCAATAAAGTAACAAGGTGTTTGGCTGAGACCGTCTTATCTTTTTTTTCCTCTCTTTGCAGCCATTACTTAATATATTCACTGCCAAAACATTTAAATTACTGGATTTTGTATTATAAGATCCAGATGTGAAGCTCACAGTGGTATGTGATGCTGTATAGTCGCTACTCTGTTATTTACAACTCTACATCAACACTGTCAGGATTCCCAGATAAAAATACTCCAGCTTTCTGTGGAAAAATGGGGGCTGGTGGAAATTCTGACAGATACATTGGGACCTGTGACAGTTGAACGATGCTGCCATGGCCCCATTTTTGATAAGTCCTCCCTATATAAACTACATAGTTTTAAAAAAAACATTTTATGGGAATAAAATTGGGTTTACGTGTAATGAAATGGGCTGTACTGTATGAATAAAACTTACATAAACAATGAACATTTCCTACATTTCCTTTTTTGTCAGGAACTGGAGAAAGAAAAATGCCTGAATATTTTTACATGGCCGCTGTGAAAATGTGCTGCCCTATGCTATTTTTCAGGACATTTAGTGCTTTCATTGGTCTCAGGGGGATTTATGAGTCATCAAAGATAAAATTGGCCATGAGAGGTATATGGATACAACTTATTTAACTGTAAAATGGGTATTTAATGGAGGGTATGTTCTGTAAAAAAGCAATTTGCTACAGGACTCCATTCAGCTCTGAAATGCAGTCTGTTTGATTGCTGTCGAGAAAAAAAAAACCCATCAAAAGCAATAATAATAATACTGATATGAATGACTGAATGACTGATTCTAATAGTTGTTTTCACTTTGCCCGTAATGCATTTTATTACGCTATTAATCCTGAGTGGCCAGTCAAGCTAATGCGAATGCACCCTTGGGATCCATTATGCATTATTTAACAGCACTTCTAGCTTGTTCAATCCATTTAGAGACAATCCAGCTCATTGATCCACACTTTTTTTTCCTTTGACAGCTGCAAAGAAAAATCCGTTTGAGATGAAAGATAACAATTATTTGACACTTTAAACAATATTTGACCATCTCATTAAACTATCAGCCTGCTAGTCACTTCTCTTTCCTGTGCGTGTCATCGGTTGCACCAAGTTTTTGTGTTTTTTGATGTTGTGTTTCCTGTGACTGAAAAGGTTTTATTCCACATTTGTGAACAGTATTATCAGCATTTTAATTAATCCTTGCACGCAGGAGTCTGAGCTGCCAAAGGATCACCCTCCACAAGAACCTCTTCTGCTCCTTCGTGCTCAATTCTGCCCTTACCCTCATCCACCTCATTGCCGTTGTCAACAATCCTGAAGTGGTGGCCAGAAATCCGGTGAGTAGATCCTCTCTTATGTATTTACCGCGACTTCCATGTAAACTACTGGTAGCTGCCACCTGCTAGTGACCAAAGCAATGACAAGGTTTTTGGTGCAGCACCTTTTTTGCGACTGAGTTCATCAGGCGATGGCCAGCAACCAACTGGTTTTATAATTCACTTTTTCCCTAATGACCGGAGGTTGCCTCAGGTTGCCAACTGGTCTCTAAACCTGTATGACACAACCTTATTCCTCAGATAGCTATACTTACAGCACAAAGTCACCTGAACACCTTCAACATTTATTTCAGAAGATTTCCCTAACACACAAAATCATA
Source organism: Neolamprologus multifasciatus (assembly GCF_963576455.1). Classification (NCBI taxonomy): domain Eukaryota; kingdom Metazoa; phylum Chordata; class Actinopteri; order Cichliformes; family Cichlidae; genus Neolamprologus; species Neolamprologus multifasciatus. The sequence continues at coordinate 20,586,419 of NC_140459.1, read as the reverse complement.
AAAGAGTGACTATTAGAGTGGTTTGCATGAGAGGGTCATGATTTCTCAGGGTTCAACTTTGATGACCAACAACCTGTAACAGTGACACATTTATTACCTGAACTCTACCTGTAAAGTGAATCATTTGCTCTTTCAGCCTGAAAAGAGAAGGAAAAGCCTGTCTTATGTCTTAATGCAGGGACTCCTCTGGTTGCAGACTGTGCAGAAGTTTATTGGAAACGCCCCTGTTGCTCACTTGATTTATGACTGCAATGAAAAGTTCCCCTGATGAGTTTATGGTCATGATCACTATTCTCAATTCTTATTTAAATCAGCATGGTGTTCCGTTTGTAAATTGTGCTCCCATTAGAGTAAAAAAGAATGATAAAGCAGGTTAAGCTTTATGGTGTGCCTACCTTGGTTTACAGGCTGCTACTGTGTGCTCTACCAGTGCAGACTCAGATCCACCCCAATTTCAAAACCACATAATGCCAACATTCTTAAAGATATAATTCCATTAACAAATCTATGACGTAAGGACCATGATGGAAAATCATTTATGTACAGTATGAATGCACTGCACAGTGAACACCTGAGTCACAGTGAATGGCTCGAACTCAAGGAAAACAATTCCACTTCCTGTAACCAGCGGCTCATTCAATATTTTTTGGACACGCTTCAGTTCAGTAAGTGCTAAGTACTTTTAAATAAACTGATTCTTGTGAATTAGGACATCTGGAAGTCCTGGAAGCAGCTACGTGACATTTGCTAAATGCTAACGGTAGCACACTCAAATCCTCACAGTTGCAGTGCTAGGCCCCTCCTGCTAGATTTAACATTGACTGCACTGTCTTTAGTTTAGCGTGTTAAGATAATAATAATAAGTCTTTAGCTATAATCGAAAAATACTTTTGAATACTTTATATAGCATTATTAGATTTTTGCTTTCCATGTATTTCATTGTCCATATAACCAAGATCACATGGCTGACTGACCCACTGACAAACCTGAACTATAAGACACTAGTGCTTGTTAGGAAAAGGAAAAAAAACACACCATGCAGGGGGGACACGTTGGTTACAAAACATGCAAATGTATGTATTTGTATTTAATTTATAACATATTCATATGAATTATTAATTATTAAGTAAATAGTTGAGAAATTTTACTGAGAAAATTGTCAGGCGGTGGAAGGAATACTTCGAGGACCTCCTTAATCCCACTGACGCGTCTTCCGAGGAGGAAGCAGAGTCTGGGGATGAGGGGAATGACCCGCCAATTTCCGGGGGCGAGGTCACTGAGGCAGTTAAACAACTCCTTGGTGGCAGAGCCCCTGGTGTTGATGAGGTCTGCCCCGAGTTCCTGAAGGCTCTGGACGTTGTAGGGCTGTCCTGGTTGACACGCCTCTGCAATGTTGCGTGGAGATCAGGGGCAGTACCCGTGGATTGGCAGACCGGGGTGGTGCTCCCCATCTTTAAGAAGGGGGACCGGAGGGTGTGTTCCAACTACAGGGGGATCACACTCCTCAGCCTCCCCGGGAAAGTCTATGCCAGGGTGCTGGAAAGGAGAGTTCGTCCGCTAGTCGAACCTCGGATACAGGAGGAACAATGCGGTTTTCGTCCTGGTCGCGGAACACTGGACCAGCTCTTCATCCTCTCGAGGATACTTGAGGGTGCATGGGAGTTTGCCCAACCAGTCTACATGTGTTTTGTGGACATGAAGAAGGCATTCGACCGTGTCCCTCGGGGTGTCCTGTGGGAGGTGTTGCGGGAGTATGGGGTGTCTGGCCCATTGCTACGGGCCATTCGATCCCTATACAACCGTTGCAAGAGCTTGGTTCGCATTGCCGGCAATAAGTCGGACTCGTTCCCGGTGGGTGATGGGCTCCGCCAGGGCTGCCCTTTGTCACCGGTTCTGTTCATAATTTTTATGGTTAGGATTTCTAGGCGCAGCCAAGTGGCGGAGGGCTTTCGCTTTGGTGGCCTCAGAATCTCATCTCTGATCTTTGCGGATGATGTGGTTCTGTTGGCTTCATCGGGTGAGGGCCTCCAGATCGCACTGGAGCGGTTCGCAGCCGAGTGTGAAGCAGCGGGAATGAGGATCAGCACCTCCAAATCTGAGGCCATGGTTCTCAGCCGGAAAAGGGTGGAGTGCCCACTCCGGGTCGGGGATGAGTTCCTGCTCCAAGTGGAGGAGTTCAAGTATCTCGGGGTCTTGTTCGCGAGTGATGGGAGAAGGGAGCCGGAGATCGACAGACGGATTGGGGCTGCAGCTGCAGTAATGCAGACGCTGCACCGGTCCGTCGTGGTGAAGAGGGAGCTGAGTGTAAAAGCGAAGCTCTCAATTTACCGGTCGATCTACGTCCCTACCCTCACCTATGGCCACGAGCTGTGGGTAGTGACCGAAAGGACGAGATCGCGGATACAAGCGGCGGAAATGAGCTTCCTCCGAAGGGTGGCTGGCCCCTCCCTTAGAGATAGGGTGAGAAGTTCGGCCATCCGGGAGGGGCTCAGAGTAGAGCCGCTGCTGCTCCACATCGAAAGGAGCCAGCTGAGGTGGTTTGGGCATCTGACAAGGATGCCCCCTGGGCGCCTCCTGGGTGAGGTGTTCCAGGTATGTCCCACCGGGAGGAGGCCCCGGGGCAGACCCAGGACACGCTGGAGAGATTATATCTCTCGGCTGGCCTGGGAACGCCTTGGTGTTCCCCCGGACGAGCTGGAGGAGGTGGCTGGGGAGAGGGAGGTCTGGGCCTCTTTGCTTAGGCTGCTGCCCCCGCGACCCGGCACCGGATAAAGCGGATGAAGATGGATGGATGGATGGATGGATGGAAGTAATTAGTTTACAATTATAATAATGTATATAATTATAATTCATTCATTTATAATAATCTATTGTTTCATTCAATTTATGCAAAGGCAAATAAAAATGTGAACAGTGTGGTAGCATTTTTTTTATTTTATTTTAATTGTAGTTGATGTGCAGGACACGCAAAGTGAGATCTGGTCTGTTTCTTGATATTGAGTTTTTCTAAAACAGATCCTGCTCTGCAACATCCTGGAATTGCTACACAATCAACGTACAGTTTTTGTTTCTCTCTTTTTATCCCTGTGTAGGTTCTCAGTGATCCAGGTCGTGGGAATCCAAAATTGCTTGGAAAAAAAGTGACTGGACTTCTTTAAGTTTCTTGAAGACATTTCACTTCTTCAGAAGCTTCTCAGATGAGAGCTGAAATGACTTCAAGAAGAAATCTAGTTGCTTTTCTTTCCAAGCGCCTTAGATTCTTTTTTTTATTCCATTTAACTTTTTGCCTTTCGTGAATTGTTTGAAATTCCGAGGTCAGCTTAGGTAGAGGTAATAAATCTGTCTTGTGGGAATGCCTTGATATCAGGACTGAGCATAAATTTGTATGTTACTTGTGGAAATCAAAATAACAAACGCTTGTTAAGCTGCTGCTTGCTGCTTCTTAAAAGCTGTTATTGTAGAGATTCACTAACTCCAGAAAAGGATCATGTTTTTTGTTTTACTGCCACATAAAATCAAACGCATTCAGTCCCTCCAAGTCAATAAATACTGACAACATATTGTTTAAAAAACATACAAAAGATTGTAAAAATAAACACCCTCCTTGCAATGTGTAATATGTTTAAAACGGTCCTAAATAATTTTTAAAAAGAACTTTAGATGATCAAAGTGCCATACAGCAAAAACCCCCAAAAACCCAGCAGATAGGATTGTAGAGTTTGGCTCGCATTGCGCACAATCGCATCAGCCGTATCCTGCTTTCAGCTGGAGTATCGCTTGCCTGACAAAGCACTGGAAACATCAAGGACGCAGCAGAGGCTTCAGCTGGGTTTTTAGTTTGTTTCTAAGTCCTGCTTTTCCCCCCGTTCAATGAATCTGTCTGGCTCAGGCTGAGCTGAACGTATCCAAGATGCAGACAGAAATGACAGCCGTCATAATCAACGTGAGGAAACGTGTATTTGTGCGGTGGCCCCCTTTCAAATCTCCCCCTTGTCATCATTTGTCAAAAGGTTTGTGTTGAATCTGTTACTTTCTGATGTAGTACGGTCAAGTTGTGCTAACTTGCTGCAGCATGTCAAAATAAAATTAGTTACCGTGGCCTTGGTTCTCGAGGCGGGAGCAGACAGAGAGCGCACAAGCGCCTCTGGTTGGGATCCGTGCGCGTCTGTGAGGAAACATTTCTGAAATTTACTGATGCCAGAGTGAAACTTATGAGCATGTTTTCAGTGCTGGTGATTTAGGAACGGTGGATTGCAGTAGAGATTTGAACTCGAGGAGAAAACAAGCTCTTTGTTGTCTCTCTGGAGTGGTAATAGAGTCTGGTTTGGCCTGCCAGCATTATGTGGGAGTGAATCCCCAAAGCTTATGTCAAACCAAGGAGGAGGCTGAAAACATGACAAACACGTACATGATCTATAGCAGCTTGATTTGTTAACCAGAACATTGTTAGTAACTTAAGACAAACCTTGGTTAACTGCAGACCTGAATTAGTGAAAACTATGCGCCCTTAACTCGCAGATACTAACAGCAGCAGCTGTCTGTTATAGTGAAGTGGAAAGGGAAACGTATGAAAGGAAGGGAGAAAAAATATGGCGAAGAGTTTCAAAGTGAACAACTGTTGTGTGTTTTGAGCTAAGAGGACCTCAGAGAGCAGTTAATAGCAATGCCAGCATCTCTGAATTATACTGCGGCTGCACACATGCTCTTTCACCACAGGACTACAAACCAGAAACCCCAATGTGAATATTAAAATAAATATATATTCCTAGGAAGGAATTCATCTGTCTAGGTTTTCCATACAAATCTTTCAGGGATTTCAGGATATGAGAGCATAATGAAAACACAGCTTTGCTGATGCCAGTGATAACCAACCAACCTTTTAATATAATTTACAGAGGTGAGGGTGATAGCGGTAATGAGCAACAGCTCAAGCAACGCTTCAGCAAGCGGCCTGAAGAGCAGAGCAATTGTGTGCAGATTGCATGGTGTTTGTTGTTGTGGGAACTTAATATTTTTTATTTTTTGAGCCCAGTTTTCAGCATGATATTTGTTAATATTTCTCAATTGCTTAGTGTTAATAATCCTATTCTGTCTGAATAAGAGCACTACAGTATATACAGTATAATGAATACAACTGTTGCAAATATTATTCATGTAAAAACTGAAAGGGCCTAATATAGATCCCTGTGAGACACCTATTACTTGCCTGGCTGCTTAATTTGAAACGATCTGAAACTGTAATTATTACACAGTGAAAAACAACTTTTTATTAAACATCTGTAATCATCCCTGTTTGTTTGCAGTTAGACATCGCACATACATATTCAAGTCATGGACAACATAAGAGGTGGACAGAGATATGGTGGTTTCCTGCTTTAAGCCTCGAGATTAGTGTTTTTGTTTTTGCCAGCTTTATTACTCTTGTAATTCTCTATTTTCTTGTTGTCTAAAGGAAATATTAATCCGCTCCAAGATGTAAAAAAGACAAAGTTTTTAACTCATTCTCATTAATTATTATTCTTATCATTATTATTACCATTATTATACCATGTTGTTCCACTGAGATCACAGTCTCTTTTACAATAGACACAAACAATACACATTAAAATTAAAATTTTAACTGGATGTTTATAAGACACATCCACAGGTCTCCTTCACTGCATCATGTTTTTAAATTCACCGACAGATAGAGGCCTGTTTAAACTTGGGTCAGTCTGTTAATTATTCCATGTTCAAGGGGCTTTGTGAGAAAATGCTATTTTCCTTTCCAGTTAGGTTTAGGTATCAGTTTAAAATCTTGGTTCTTTATGAGGTGAAGCCCTCAATTATCGTCAGTGTGCTTCACCCCAATTCTCCAAGCTGGATCCTTAGGCCTGCAGATGGAGGTCTTCTTGTGATTCCACGTATTTGTCTGGAAACAAGTGGGGAGACTGTGCATTCCCAACGTTACCACACCAAAACTGTGGTACAGCTCACCACCCTCTCTTCGCACCCTTGACTTTGTGGCATCCTTTAAAAAAACAGTTTAAAACTCATCTGTTTTTGTTGGTTCTTGTGTCTTCATTTGGGGCTTGTTTTTGGTGTCTCTGTAAAGCACTTTGTGACTAGTTTCTTGTTGTTAAAACTGTATAAATACATTTTTACATCTTGGTTTCAAAAAAAAATAGATGTGACGATGAGCGGTGGGTCTGACCGTAAAACTGTTCGCTCATTGGCTAATGACTTGTCAATTACAAGTTGTTAGTCAGGGAGCATACCGCTGATAATCCTGCTTTAAGAAGCATGAATGTGAAGACTTATGAAATGAGTGACTGAACCCATAAACCCATAAAGGACCCCCACTCTCTCCCCCAGACAGCACAGAATAGGATAAGTGGAAGAAAATGGGTAGATGCTCAATAGTTTTTATAAAAAGTATCTTAGACTGTAGAGAAACCCTAATATATTGCATTGGTTGTTGCAATTTGTGAAATTACCCATTACCCTCTGGATGAATGCACAATTGGTGCCATTTTGGCTTTTGCTAGAACCACATAATCCAAACTCGGGCGCGAGGGAAGTGGAAGCAATCTGTGTTTGGATGAGTGGGGAAAAAGCTATGAAAGCTGATGTGACTGGCAGAGATTCCCGTCCAAAAACATGCTTCCTTAACGAATCTCCTGAGATTCGGTAATGACAAATGTTGTGGAAGTTAACTTATTTTAGGAGAAAAGTTTGTGAGATTTTTTTCTTTTCTTTTTTTAGTAGATTCTGAACACAGGCAGGTTTATTGGTGCCTGTCTGGCATTTATTAGAGGAATTATAACTGATTGCACTGCACCAGATACTCTTGATAATTCTGGCATTAATCGACTGTTTTGTTTCTTTTTTAAACTGACATACCAAGAATGTGTCATCAAGTCATCATCTCTTATCATCACGTCTCAATTCTCAATAAAAGGAACTGAAAAAATAACGAGACATGATGTCGCTTTACGGTGGATGCATAAATAGAAAATTGCACAGCTCTTTATAAAACACTAATGTGGAGAGGGGCTTTGATCCCACTTCTTTGTGAGACAAAAACAATCAAAGAGGGCTCCAAATACAAAGAGAAATCATGATTCCCAACTTAACCCACCACCGACGGGGGTAAATGAATAAACATCCTCTCAGTATGAAAAAGAATAATACTGGCTAATGATTTTGTGCCACAAGTGCTGAAACATCCCATTAAATCTTTTTTATGTCTCCTGCTGAGATGATGTCACGACTGTTTCAACTGGATCATCTTATTCAAAAAAAAAAAAAAAACAAGATTGCAAAGCAGAAAAAAGGTTGATATGATTGATTTTGTTCTCCCTGCAGGTTGGCTGTAAGGTGTTGCAGTTCTTTCACATGTACATGTTGGGCTGTAATTACTTCTGGATGCTCTGTGAAGGCATCTACCTGCACACGCTCATCGTGGTGGCGGTGTTTGCAGAGGAGCAGCACCTGCACTGGTACTACCTCCTGGGCTGGGGTGAGTCATTTATACCACGTCCCGTTTTGTTGTTTTGTTTCTTTGCTATAGTTTGTCTGTAAAAACTTATTCTTGCAGCTTGAAAAATGCCAGAGAAGCAATTCAACAAGATTGGGTACAATCTAACAATTTTCTTGTGACTGAGGTTATTTTAATATCAAGCGTGCAGTCATTCAGTTTAAGAGCATCATTTGTACATTTCCTGTTCAGACAATGATCTCCCTTAAACGTCTGCACTCAGTTTAATAGTCTTCTGAACTCAAATGCTTGCAAACATTTCCATCCTTGCACCCGAGTTGCTTCTGTTCACTTGCTCTTGGACCTCCAGTCCTGCTCATGCATCTTTATGTATGAGCTGATAACCCTGCTGTGGTGGTGGGGATTCCACAAAGGAGACAGTTCGCTGTATGCCGTTCCCCAACTCTTTGTTCCCACGTTTCCTACTTACATCTACGGTCCTTTCAAGTCTTAGATATGGTGTTGACCAATGACATTGTCCTTTCCCCAATTTATGAGTACATGTGCTTTAATTCTGTGAGAGTCCTTTAGGAACAGATATTTTCTTCCTCTCCCTCTCATAACTTAGAAATGTGTGCCTTTCTTTTGTACAGTCACAATTTTATATACATGCATGCACCATATGTTTTAGAACAGCGGTCCCCAACCCCCGGGTCATGGACTCATAGACTGGTTCCGGGCCGCAAGAGTTGAGGCTTGGGTGTGAAATTTATGGTTTTCATAGTTTTTATTGTCAACTCGGTCTTTGTAGTTGTCTGTCTTATTTTGAAATAAATATTTACACGTTACCATAGCAACCAGAGAGCGTTAAGGGGCAGAGAGGAGGACGTGACTCTCAATGTTGTTGGCGCATTTCAGGAGGACGCTGTTAACAAAGTTACCAATTACACAGTGAATTTGCGTTTATTATTATATTTACAAAATACCACAGTTTTTGTCTTGGTCGTATCATTTTATTTTGTTGTATTTATCCGCGACACATCCGTGAAAATATTGTCTGACATTAAACCGGTGCATAGCGCAAAAAAGGCTGGGGACCGCTGATTTAGAAGAACACACTATAGTAGGCTTATTGTATGTACTAAATCAAGCTTTTCATTAGATGAGCAAGACTGCTAGTGACAAATGAATAAAACAATGAACTGACTCGCAGGCTGCCTGATTTATTTTTCACTTAAGCTGGCTGTCACTTTATTAAATTTACAAAGTGAGCAGAGGTAGTGACTGGGAACCAGAAGTTTGATAAACAAACAAGCACCTTTCATGCAAGGAGGTGGATTAGACTGGATCACAGGAAATCTGTGCAAGCAGCAGTATATCGTAGATCTGAGCAAATATGCTCGCGAGCAGTCGTCTGTTTGATCAGAGGGCAGAGTTTGCATTGTAATATCTGAATGTGAAAGCAAGAAATCATGGTCTTGGATAAAGGTATTTCATTGTGGACATGCTGACAGCTTTATTGGCCCTCCTGTTGCTTAGTGCTGCTCCTGTCTTGTTTTCCACACTGCTCCAAACAGGAATAACACAGTCGGTCAAAAAAAAAAAGAAAAAAGCGGGCAATGGAACTGGATGGATGATCATCATTAAAAATGTTGGGATAACCTTGAGTAGAGTCTTTGCTCTGTGTGTGTGTGTGTGTGTGTGTGTGTGTGTGTGTGTGTGTGTGTGTGTGTGTGTGTGTGTGTGTGTGGATGGAGGGAGGCCATCTGTGGCCAGCACACTGCAGGGCCTCATTGAAAATGGACCCTACATGGAGTTTTGCGTTTATATCCAGAAGAAAAGATGAAAAATCTGTTCCCAGTGTCTAGTGGGTGTTTACCCACACAATGTCAAATTTGAGGGGAAAGTAACAGAAAATTAACCGTGTGGTAGTGTTGTCTTTCTTGTTAGCGGTGCAACAATAAAGCTGTCGCAGGAGAATTTGCAGAAATAAGGAGGACCCAGCTTTCCAAGGAAAGTTTCATTAGACCAGCAAACAAAGCTAAACCACGCTTTCACAGTTGTGTTAATGACAAATGCAATTTCACAAAACTCACTCAAGACCTCATATGGCTCCCATCTTTTCCTCTCCAAGGTTTTCCTCTAGTGCCTGTATCCATCCACGCCGTGGCAAGGAAAAAGTATTTTGACGACAAGTGAGTAATGTTCCAGAAACCTCGGCAAATAAACAGAAGATGTTTACATTTGCGCTGGGCTGTGTGCGGTAGAGTGAGAGCGTGCAGGCGTGCGTGTTTTCATATGTGTGTGCACGCATGTGTATTTTGGGAGGCTGACAGCACTGACTGATATGTTTTTCCTTCTGTAGCTGTTGGATGAGTGTGGAGACCCATCTGCTCTACGCCATCCACGGCCCTATAGTGGCAGCACTTCTTGTAAGTCTGCTAATCCACTGTTTCCACACGGAAAAAGCACGAAAAACTCATTTTACATGATGAGTCTTTATATTTTTATATTCATTTAGTTTAATTCATGATTTGTTTTTTTCTTTTTCTGTAGGTCAATCTCTTTTTCCTGCTAAATATTATCAGAGTTTTGGTTACCAAGTTGCGAGATACGCACCGGGCAGAGTCCAACATGTACATGAAGGCAGTGAGAGCCACCCTGATCCTGGTTCCCCTGCTGGGAATACAGTTTGTCATCATTCCCTGGAGGCCGGAGAACCGGCTGGCTGGTGAAGTCTACGAGTACATAATGCACATACTCATGCATTACCAGGTAGGCACGAGCTGCAGCAAACACACAGGAGCTCAGTTCAGAGTAATCTTACAACGACTTGAAAAAGGAGGCTAGTGCAGCTTCACTGCCCTGGGGATTCAGCTGTTTTGCACCTCGGGCTTAAATCATAATGACCTTGAAAAAAGCAATTAAATTATTGCAATAAATATGCTTAGCATGAGCTTTACTTTATACGGAAACCTTAGTGCAAAACTGAGACAGTGTACAACCTAGATTTGTCCGTACCCTTGGGCTCCCCAGGCTCACGATGCTGATTTTTAATTTTGCATGACTGAACTTTTACGCCCTTAAAAACATCGTTCTCTGCCCTGTGGTTGTTATTATCTATTCATGTGACTCCCTTAAAAAAACATTTGGGTTCAACCTTAGCTTTGTTTTATGTTTTAGTAGGTTCTTAATTTACTCCTTCCCCCATAAAGACGACATTTGAAGGAGGCGGGCGAGAAATACAACAGAAGCCGCTCAGTTCAGGAAAAAGAAATGAGGGTTGACCCTGGTAGGCATCCACAGAGGAAAGAGTTAAACAATCCATGAAATATTTATGGCCCATTAGATAATTCTGTTGTTGCCCCAATATGTCTTTGTATTCTCTCTTTAAAAGTTGCTTTCCCGTCTCACTTCTATAAAGTCACACCCTCTAAAAAATAAATAAATAAATAAATCATGTGTCTAAGCAATTCTTTCCTTCGGCAGATGGCTGCACTGTCTGAGGCTACTTCTGTTGTGATTTTTTTTAGATGTAAAAAAGCAAACTGAATTTACTAGAAAAGAAATGATTATCTCCCTTTTCCATCTTTGTTTCAGGGTTTGCTGGTGTCAACCATATTCTGCTTCTTCAATGGGGAGGTAAGGGCTGTCATTTAGTTAGCTCATTAGCTAACATTAGCGCTGCTCGCGTGTCATTTGTTGCTAGGTGTAAGAAGGCAGTAAGGGGGAGCTTACGATGCTCATTTCCAATTCCATATTTCTATTTTTGGATCCTACTAGAGTAGTGTTGCAAGATTTACAGTTCAAAATCATTTTTATTTATTTTATACTCGCCTATTTTACTGCTCTGTGTTTCCCAGTATCTGAAACAAGCTGCGTTAGCTCCTTTCTTCCCCCTCTCTCTGAGCGAGCATTTTCTTCTTATATGCTATCCCTTCCAAAAAGAAGTTTTGAAAAGGTGGTGATGGGGCTGCTGTGCTCGCAACCCGCTGTGTGTCTGACACAATTGGTTCACTTTAATCAGTAAGTAATTAATAAATTAGCTTTAGCGGAAACAAAGGGAAATTAGCCCCAGGATGAAGCTTGTCTTAGTCTTTACAGTCGCTACGTGTAGCTAAGCTAACATGCCTGATTATGAGTATCATATTTTTAAGTGTGGTATCTGTCACGGTCTGGCTGGCAGACCGTGGGGATGAGGAAAGTAGGACCCAAAACGCAGGACTCTGCGATGCCACAGTGCACTTTATTTACAGTGAATAGACAGGTAAGTCCAACAATTAACTCAGAGATGTAATTTCCCAATGGTGCTCATCCCTTGCTCCCAGTGCGTCCCGTGCTGTAGCTCCCTTAGTGTGTGTGCTCCCCAACTCGCTTCTTCGCTCGACTTTCCTGGAGGAAGAAGGACAATCCACAATTAGCCACACACGCTAGTTGACTACCAAGACCACACGCCTAGCACAGACTATACCGGTCAGGAGTAATAATCCCACGTCGACTGTCGCCGCGAGTCCAGGTTAAATACCTCTTCTTAGCCGGGAGGGATGATTACTACCAGCTGGTCAGGTAATCAGCTGCAGGTGGGCCGGCAACAGCGAAGAGGGACTCCCGATGACGCCCGGACACGCCTCTCCCACGACGCGCGCTTCCGTCAACAGCCCCGAGGACCGGGGGGAGAGAGAGAAGCAGACACACGCACACACACTCTACATACAAACGTGGACAGAACAGTAGACGACACAGACCCCAAATAATAGTCGTAATAATAATAATAACAACAACAACAACCACTGCTCACGGACCCCTGAGTCCTCTAGAGCCGGGTCTGTGACAGTATCAATCATACCGGTTTACTTCTTGCAAGAAAGTGAATAATCCCCCAAATATCTGAGAGTTCCTTTAAAAAATATTGTACCCCTGTGCCATGTTTGACATCATAATAGCTTAGTTTTGATTGAGCAATTGGCCTTTTGGAAAGGTCAACCTGCACATGTTACTCTGGGAGCTTTTCAGTGATTGTGTAATAAAACCGCTCATCCCTTATGACATTATGCATGAGACATCAGACTGCATCAGGTAAAACATTTTCAAAATTTGTTTTCAGGTCAGATCTCTTCCATCTGTATCGAGAAGTGACCCATGAATATCAAACACAGACTCATAGTTTTGGTTTTGGCCTTGAGTACGTGGGTAAAATAGCTGTAGCTTCGCAGAGATCTCTCCAAATTCCAAATGTAGCAGGTTATAAAACATTCCTCCGCTTTTTCCTCTTCTGAGACCAGTCTGGTGCTACAACAGTAAAAGCAGAAGGGTCATGTCAGGCGAGGAGTAAGACACACTTTATAAATGACTGTGTGGTTTCCAAGCTCAGCTGAATATTGACTCTTCTTTCTTCGTTCTCCTGTCAGCCTTTCTAAGCCTGTCTGCAGCTGTCTGACAGCAGCATCCTTAACTTGATTCAAACGCTTCAGACCTCAGGTTAATAATGCTGTGAAGACCTCACAGCTCTCCAGACTCAATGTGTGAAACATGCTTTCAAGCTCAAGTCTCCACAAGGGTTGTAACATTAGAGTACACATTTCAGGCATTTTGCTAGTCCACGCTAGTGTGTGAATGGCGCGTAGACATCAAGCAATTAAACAACTATTTAATTGCTATTATCTGTAATATTTAATTAAGGGGTTTAATTAAGAAATATTTATGCTGTAAATTGTGTTCCCCAAACAAATATTGATGCTTTTTTATGAGGTGTTTTGTTGCAATAGTGGAAAATACTGCAGAGATGCACAAACTACCGAAAACATTAAAGCCAAGGGAAATAAATTTGTATGGATTGGTCTCCTTTGCTTATCACTTCACACCATGAAAATGGTTTTGGCCAGGGTCCTATTTCTAGCCAGAACCTACTGTACGGTCCCATACTGTGAGGGCTGTCATTAAGAGCAACCATTTGCTGTGCAGGCTCTGCCCTCATGCAGTCCTTCAGTATGCAAAGCAAATGATGTCTGTGTGCAGAAGCACTAAGAATTTTACTGTACAATTCTTCTTCTTCTCCATTTCACAATGAAAAAATACTCCATCCACAGTACACAGACATGCAATTAGTGGGGTCAGATTAATTGTTGATTCTAATTTACCCATAGGTCTGAATGTGAGAGCGAATGGTTGACTGCCAACCTGTTCAGGGTATACCCTGTTTCTCGCCCTATGGTAGCTGGGATAGGCTCCAGCACTCCCCCGCGACCCTGATAAGGATAAATGGAAAATACCAATAATAAATACCAGCCTATGGGAATTTAGGATCTTGATATTTCTTAAAATAATTGTTTTAAGAATAATCTCCAACAAAATCTGATTTTTACAATGATGACTTTAGCTACAAGAGGCTTTGGTGTCCCAACATTTTCCAGGAGTCAGGCAACTTTCCAGGAATAGAACAGCCTAATTAGACTTTGCCAAAACACTTTTAGATCCCAGAGCAATTTTAAAAAAGGATTCTTTGGAGAGATGAGAATAACACTAAAATCTGGCAGGAGGATGGGAAGAAAGAAATGCATGGAAAATGCTTGGATCTGCAAATGATCCAAAGGATACAGTATACCATCACCTGTAAAACAATGTGGGGGAAATGTAATGGCATCAGCTTGTATGCTTTTTCACTGCATATGTTTTGATTTGTCACAGTAGGAAAAATACATCACACTTAGGGAATTCCCTGCTTTTGTCTGTGCTGTTCCACTCTTAAGGCTTACTGCGGCACCTAATGGACATGAGTCATCTTGAAGTCCACCTGTGCTTTCTCTACTGTGACAAGGCAAACACGTGCTGTGAACATGTTCACTCACTAGTGTTTTCATTATTTGTGAGTTGAGAAAAGACAGAAGCAGAATTCTGGAGTGTAACATTTTAATTTCTGCTTAGGTTAAATCCAATCCAATTTATTGGTTTGTGTTTCAACAGAAGCACCTCACACTGAACAATGAGCCAAAACATACAGTGAAAGCAACTTGGAAGTTTTGGAGGTCAGGAAGTGGAATAATGTGTTTGCAGAGTGGCTGCAGTATAAGCCTTCACAATAATCAGTGAAACTGGCTACACCGGGCACAAAGACACGCCAGGGATCGCGCCTCTGCAAACATAAAAATAGACCAGGTTTGATTCCCCCCCCTCCAGTACCGACACTTCTGGGTGTCAGAACTGACGACAGCTAGCATAAAGGAAATGACTCCAGCATCAGATTTTATTTTGCCGATACATCTGCTAACATCATCCTAACTCACACATATCACAAAAACTAGGTAAGAATCTTAAAGTTTCACAGAATTGTGGCCCCTCAAAATACTGGAAACATTAAAACAAAAGCTCATCGTGGTGTTTTTGTGACTCACGCAGCCCTACGCCAACCGCACGCATTCCACAGCACAATGTCCACGCTAAGTGTTAGAGCACTTAGCATGAGGTGTTTGGCAAAGAGAACCTAGCAACCCACTGTCAAGCTCTGTTTTATGCATCCAGCTTGGAAAATATGTCACTTATTAACTCGTACATGAGCAGACAGAAAGCAGTCTCGTCACCGTAAAGGATGCAAACAATTTGTCAAACACAATCAATGCGTAGGGTGCTACGTGTAAAGGGTGAACACACGAACCGTCACAAGGGAATGCAGTGGTTTGTTTGCTTCACCGGCATAATGGCCAATTCATGCTCTCTTAATCAGGACACGGGTTTCCTGGGCTGAGTTCAATTCTTTTTTTTTTATTTCAAGGCCAAACTACAAAGACCTGCCTTGTTTGTTCAATAGCCCCATTGTGAGGTTAGGTCAGTGAGACAAACAGCTTTCAAACTGTATTTGTGACACCAAGCACAACATTCAGCATGAAGCTGTAAGACTCAGATGCTCATTTGTCTCAGAATGACAATTAGTGGCATAATTTATATCATTAGATCATTCTGTGATAATGTACCCACAGTAATTACAGTGGTACTAAGACATGACTGAATAAAATGATTACCTTTGCACCGTTAGTCCCGTGTAGTTTGTGTTTTGGGAAGAACTTATAAAGATTTCTACCATATGCTGTAGACAACTTAGCATGCATGTAGTGTGATGCTAATATTGGTTTCCACAAAGAGTTGCTGTTGTTTGTTCAGATGCAGCGCCGGCGGCCAGTCTGCAGGGCTGCTGCCTGAAAAGTTTGAATTGTTATTGTAAAGGAACTCGCAGGAAGACTCTATTGACAAAAAAATAGTTCCATATTTCCTAGTTATTTCAATGACCTCATAGTTTCTAAGACATATCAGACACACGATTCTCAAGCAAGCTGACAGGGAAAAGCACTGCTGAATTTTGGACTGGGGCGAGATTGATTGACGTTTCTGCATGTAACGCTGTGACTAATGATCGCATTAAGGCTTAAATAGAAGGATTATGAAGGGTTACGTGCTATAAGTCACGAGGGTAGTAATGGATTTTGTGATGACACAAATGGATTTGGTTCACAGTAAATTAATGTGTTTAATGCGTTAAATGGTTGCAGCAAGATAACAATGGTTGTCAACATGCCTATTGAGTTCCCCCCTTGTTGCTTATATAATCACTAGAGTCATATTCTGATCATTTAATTGGTGCAAAGCCTGAAGAGAAAGAAGCTGTGCACTTTGTTTTTTAGTCAGGGTGCCAGAAAGAGAAAATTGTATGTACCCTTTGGGATAATCATGGTCATGTTTTCCTACCTTTGAATGGCATCGGTGGAAAGATGCCATTTAACTGTTGTTAGATTTAATAGGTGAAATGTGTGGAAGTAAATTTATTTATAACATGGTTATAGATCACTTCATTATGTACACCTGTTCATCTGCTTGTTGCTGCATATATCTAATCAGTATTTAGACACGGTCTAGACAACCTCCCAAATTTTAAACATCAGAATGGGGAAAAACATAATTTAAGTGACTTTTAATGTGGCATCATTGTCACTGCATCATCATTGCTTGTCTACTAGGAGTTTCCTACAAACCATCTCTAGGTTTATAGAGAATGGGCCTGAAATGAGGAAATACCCGGCGAACACATGCCTTGTTGATGTCAGATTAGAGGAGACTGGTCAGAGTTACAACCAAGGTATGCATAAGAGCATCTCTGAAAGCACAAAATGCTGATACTTGAGGTAGATGTGCTTCAATGACCAAAGTAGACCATGCAAGATGTCTTAGCTAGACCATGCTGCTGTCAGATAGGAAGAAGAAACTGATGCTACAATTTGTGCAAGATCACCAAAATTGGACAACAGACAAAAAATTGGAAACATGTTGGCTGAGTGTCGACTTTTGCTGCAGTATTTGGATAGTAAGCTCAGACTCTGGCTGACCATGTCTGCAGCATACCCCATCTTCTGATGGTTGTTAAGGATAATGTACCATGTCACAAAAGTCAGTTAATCACAAACTGGTATCTTGAACATGACAATAAGTTCACTCACTCATCAAAAAAGCTCAGAGGAATGTTCCCAGCCCCTTGTTGACTGTATGCCACGACAAATTAAGGCAGTTCTGAAGCAAATGGGGTTCCTGCCCAGTACTAGAAAGATAAACCTTATGTATTTATCTCTTTTTATAGTGAGATGATCTGGCCACATGCACAACCTGGCCACCCCTGCCCACCAAAAATGGCTATTTACATTTTATAGCTGTCATCTGCTAATGTGATTGAAATTTGAGTGGCCCACACATGCTGCAGTAATAACATGCACATCAGTTAAGATCATTGTCAGCTGGATCAGTGTTGTCACAAACCTCTCCGACTCAAAACACAAAAACAAAGCTTGCAGTGAAGTCAAATAATTAAATTAGATGTAAAATATTATTATTAAGGCTGCGTGTGTCTACATATGAGACACTAATCCACCTTTTTTATGTGCTTGTGTGACATCCAGGTGCAGGCAGCTGTGAAGAGACAGTGGATGCAGTATAAAACCCAGTGGGGTCAGAGACGAAAGGACCACTGCTCGATGCGCTCCACGTCCTACACGGCCACCTCCATCACCGAGGTACCCGCCTTCATGTACCATCACGACTGTAACACCGAACACTTGAACGGGCGCCACACGGAGGATTCTGAGCTGGTGGCGCTAAAGTCGGGAGACACGTACGCTTGAGTAACGCAGAGGATAAAATGTGTAGTGGTGGAAAAAGCCGAGGACGAGCAACAAAGTAAATGTACAGCAAAAAGAAGAAAATGAATTCAGTTCACCTGCCATATCTCAGCGATTAAATCTCCGGGGCTTGCTCAGCTCAGGAGGATGATAGAGGCCTGAAAACAAAAAGCTCATTGACGTGGATTAGCTACAAGGCTGACACTTTACTTTACATTGCTGTTGCAGCTGCTTTTTCAGAACTTTGATGTTAAGAACTTGTGACGTAAGGAGAGCTGCTTTTGACATGTGTCAATTTCCTAAAGCTGCTAAACTGCGTGTGCACGCTCGCAGTGATGGAGGCTTGCACTAGTGTGGAAATAACTGTGACTGTGTGAGGGTAGCAAAGTTTTCTTTCTTTTCCTGACGGTGCTGAAGGTGACAGCGATGATGTAGAGGTAAATAATGACTGCGATGGTGTTGATGATGACTATCAAAGCGAAGTAGACGAACCAATCATTCCTAACCTCACCTATACCAAAGGGTACTGTTTGGTGGTCACGACCGCGGGGGGCGTACTATGTCCAGCTAAGCACAGGTGCCATAAAGCAAAAGACACAGACACAAACACAAACGCAAACGTCAGCAAACCTCATCGACCTGATCAAATGTGCCATGAAAGAGGTCAACTTTCAGAAGACCCTCTCCGCTCCAACCTCTGGAATTGTGTACATAATGTATGTTCACCATGTTTCATTTTTAAAAAAAAAGTGTTTTAAATGTTTTAAAAAGATTTTTGTTTTTCCCCCACCCACACTTTCTATCAATGTTTTATCCTTGCCGATTCCCTAGTACGTGCTCAGTAAATGTCCCGTGATGCTGCATTCCTGACTGCTTTGTTGTTATGCAGTTGCTGTATTTGTGCCGATGCTGAAGCTCACAGGGCTGTGACGCAAAAATGCACACACACGAAATACTTCAAAGCTAAAAATAAAACAGTTCTGTTGAGGCCGAAGAGTCACCGGAGTTGATCCACTGTGTTCTGAGTTATGATTCAGCCAGCTCTGCCAATGATTCTAATTTATCCTCAGCCATCCTATGTGAGCTCATGATGTCTCTAATCTGTCACCTGCTTTTATCGGAGAAAAGAGAAGGCTCGCTAAAGATCAAATCCAAACTGTATGCGCACACTAAACCTACCGATGTCTTAAATGCATGTTTGCGTCTTTGTCACGGTCTTGCACAAACATGATGTTTAAACTCATCCATCAGTGGTCCTAAACACGTTCCTATTACTCCTCTGCCTTTTCTTTATTAGGCTTGGTTAAGGGTTTGTTGAAACCTTAGTAAATGCCGTGTCTTGCATTTATCTGTGCAAGGTCCTTCAAATCTGGTCATTTTTTAAACTGCATGTCCAATAAGAGACATTTCAGTTCCACCAGATCAAAACATTTATATTTCTAGAGCATGTAGCCAATGGCTATTAAATCCTCTGGCTGCTCACATTACTGTGATTTGTTTTTGCCTCCTTAGCAGCAACTTCTCTTTGCTTACATTGTCAAAATGGAAAAGCGTTTCAAGTTTAGCTAAATTCTTGGTAAAAAGCATGTAGAAGTAACATCTTATATAATAAAGCTGGTAATACTCGGTATCTTTTGCACTTTTAGTAAGCAGAAATTCAGCAGTGCGTCAGCGTGAGGCGTTCTCGCTGGCGCTCGTGCTGATTTCTCCAAAATAAAGATGTACATCTTTTAACATGTAAACACATTTACTTATCTAGTACTTTAAACTAAAGGCTGAGTACTTGGAGGAGGGAGAGACCTCGAACCTTTAAAAAAAAATATTACTCAAACAGAGGTTTGCTCAAGAGTTGTCTGCCATATTGGACGTGATACAACCACCGAATGTGAAGTGTGTGTTCCCCAAGTGCTTGGCAAGTGATTGGCTGTCACTTGGTGAAATCGAATGCAAAGAGGGCGCAGCACCAGAACACTTATTGCTGTGGTAGTGATCAAACTGTTGTGGTCACCTGTAAATGGCATAGGAGACACTGTCTTGTCTGCAAACACTCACTTTTAAACCACCAACTAGTAGTAATGTAATAAGTCTTGACAAAGTGGATGGAGAGCAGAGAATGTTCCGCTCAGTCAATTATCTTTATTTTTCTGACAAAAACAAGGTGATAACTAAATAAAGACTAATGTATGAGGACAAAAACTATGTTGAAACATGTTGACGTTTTGCCAACGAATAGAAATAGAATAGAAAAAAAATTCTGAAACGAGATCCAATCAAAACTAATTACATTTTTTTTCTTCGGGAGGGAGACTAGATAGTGACGATTTCTAATGAAAGTGCGACAAATAGTCAACGCTTGGGAGGAAGACAAGCGTAGACTTATGGACACTTTTTGTATTTCATGTCAAGGAAGATCAGACGTTTTGTAAACTGTGTGGAGCAACTCAACAAACTTTTAGACTTTTTATTTTAGTCCAGCTTAGATTTAGTCTACTATAATCTTATAACATTTAGTTAACTACGACTAGACTAAAACTAAATTATGTTTTAGTCAAAAGACTGTGACTAAAATGAAGTCAAAATTTGAAGTTGAAGGTTCACCTTAAAAGTAAATGTTAGCGATCCACCCAACATGTTTCAAAAAGCTTTTACTGTGAAGGAAAACGATCTTTGCTTCCAGGTTGTGTCGCACTCTTTGCACTTTCACTGCTGCTCAGAGAGTTGTGTTTGTGGGCAAGTCAGTGTGTTGCATGTAACTACAGGCAACCAAAACACAAGTTTGTTGCCAGGGAGTCACTGACCAGGCTGTAGGCCTGTGTGACTGGAGCCTTAATCACTTGACTCTGCACTGTCGTCATGTTCGTCGCACGTCTAAGGTGGCAGACAAGTTAAAATCACAACCTCAATACATGATGCCTTTGATCATTTTAGAGATTAGTGAACAAAGAATCACTATTAATAATTCTGAAATCACAAAAATCAATTCAAACGTGTTTGAAAAACTAAATTGGCTACATATATATATATACATAATGAAAAAACATTTTTACTTTCATTTTATGTGTACATGGTGCATTTGTTGAACGTGTGCTCAGTTTTTATTTGCCTTGTCATTGTCAACTGTCGGGCACCACCTGTGAGAGATTAGAATAAGAAAAAGCTCTAAATACAGTGGGGCAAAAAAGTATTTAGTCAGCCACCGATTGTGCAAGTTCCCCCACTTAAAATGATGACAGAGGTCAGTAATTTGCACCAGAGGTACACTTCAACTGTGAGAGACAGAATGTGAAAAAAAAAATCCATGAATTCACATGGTAGGATTTGTAAAGAATTTATTCGTAAATCAGGGTGGAAAATAAGTATTTGGTCAATAACAAAAATACAACTCAATACTTTGTAACATAACCTGTGTTGGCAATAACAGAGGTCAAACGTTTACTATAGGTCTTTACCAGGTTTGCACACACAGTAGCTGGTATTTTGGCCCATTCCTCCATGCAGATCTTCTCAAGAGCAGTGATGTTTTGGGGCTGTCGCCGAGCAACACGGACTTTCAACTCCCGCCACAGATTTTCTATGGGGTTGAGGTCTGGAGACTGGCTAGGCCACTCCAGGACTTTCAAATGCTTCTTACGGAGCCACTCCTTTGTTGCCCGGGCGGTGTGTTTTGGATCATTGTCATGTTGGAAGACCCAGCCTCGTTTCATCTTCAAAGTTCTCACTGATGGAAGGAGGTTTTGGCTCAAAATCTCACGATACTTGGCCCCATTCATTCTGTCCTTAACACGGATCAGTCGTCCTGTCCCCTTGGCAGAAAAACAGCCCCATAGCATGATGTTTCCACCCCCATGCTTCACAGTAGGTATGGTGTTCTTGGGATGCAACTCAGTATTCTTCTTCCTCCAAACACGACGAGTTGAGTTTATACCAAAAAGTTCTACTTTGGTTTCATCTGACCACATGACATTCTCCCAATCCTCTGCTGTATCATCCATGTGCTCTCTGGCAAACTTCAGACGGGCCTGGACATGCACTGGCTTCAGCAGCGGAACACGTCTGGCACTGTGGGATTTGATTCCCTGCCGTTGTAGTGTGTTACTGATGGTGACCTTTGTTACTTTGGTCCCAGCTCTCTGCAGGTCATTCACCAGGTCCCCCCGTGTGGTTCTGGGATCTTTGCTCACCGTTCTCATGATCATTTTGACCCCACGGGATGAGATCTTGCGTGGAGCCCCAGATCGAGGGAGATTATCAGTGGTCTTGTATGTCTTCCATTTTCTGATGATTGCTCCCACAGTTGATTTTTTCACACCAAGCTGCTTGCCTATTGTAGATTCACTCTTCCCAGTCTGGTGCAGGTCTACAATTCTTTTCCTGGTGTCCTTCGAAAGCTCTTTGGTCTTGGCCATGGCGGAGTTTGGAGTCTGACTGGTTGAGGCTGTGGACAGGTGTCTTTTATACAGATGATGAGGTCAAACAGGTGCCATTCATACAGGTAACGAGTGGGGGACAGAAAAGCTTCTTACAGAAGACGTTACAGGTCTGTGAGAGCCAGGGATTTTCCTTGTTTGAGGTGACCAAATACTTATTTTCCACCCTGATTTACGAATAAATTCTTTACAAATCCTACCATGTGAATTCATGGATTTTTTTTTCACATTCTGTCTCTCACAGTTGAAGTGTACCTCTGGTGCAAATTACTGACCTCTGTCATCATTTTAAGTGGGGGAACTTGCACAATCGGTGGCTGACTAAATACTTTTTTGCCCCACTGTACATATAATCTTCATAGACATTGTGAGATCACTGTCCGATACGGATAAGAGATGCTCCACAGGTATCCATGCAGAATAAGTTTGTACATTGTAATGATTGTAAGAATTGGCTTGTTGATATTCATTAATCTGTAAGTATTTGCTTTCTTTAATCAGAGGAAAATCATATGAATGCAGACCATTTTAAAAAATATTTTCATAGCTGTATAGGAGATTTATCTGAGTACATCTGAGCACTCACCACTGAGAGCGAAGTCACTCATGAATCAGTTCAGAAAATCAAATCATTTTGATGAAATTACTCAAATCAGGGATGCCACTATTTACTAGTTGTAATGGCGCAGCTTCGCTACAGTACATAAACCGCACGCTGCACATGCTGAATGCATTCAGTCCCTTTTCATGGCTTCACCTGTCAAATCCTCTTACAGCCCCCACCCCTTTGCATAAAACAGAAATTGGGATATGTTTCATATTTCAGTGACTTTTATGTTACCAGCTGGCTGTAAGGAACTAGGAAGGACCGTAGAGAGACAATCATGATGGCAGAATAGGTTTTACTGATTCAAATGTTTTAGTATGAGAGAAAAATTATTTATTTTAGTATGAAATACATCTTCCTCTTCATTTTTATTATGGTGATGTTTCCTGAATCTTGTGCACACTGTAAGACATATTATTAGTGTTGTGGATTCTGGATTCTATATATTTTGTATGTTTGTTCATGCCCATGTAAATACAAGCAAACACTGTGTACATAATAGATTTTGCACTGTGAAATTCTATGATGATTATTTTTGTTACCCCCCTCCCTTCTCATTTATTTTTGGCTTGTGTTTGTCTCTTTCTCCTTCTCAGCTTGGACTAGCATCATCTCAGAGCTGATAAAAAAATGTATTTTGTAAAAGCCACAACGATTGGTGTTGTTTTTTTTAAAATCTTCCACCCATTTAGCACAACAACAGAGACATATCATTTGGTGTCGCTCTCTATGTCTTGAGCAATCAGCAAAAACAGAAAGCTGTGGCGTGAATGCAAAAGGTAGAAAAAGATGAAAGCTAACAATCGGAAAGTGGACAATTTTCAGAGTCTGATGACTTAATGATTAAAAAGCGTGCTTTGTTTTGGGGTTCGTAAATAATTCGGTAAGATTATGGAGTTTAAAACCTTTCTGAAACAAACTTTGTTTTCCAGCAATTCTGCAAAATTCGGTGTTGATTTAGCAGCTTACTTGCCAACACTTTCTCCTGTCAACATTTCAGGGTTGAGAGAATTTGTTTAATGAGTGTGCAGGGAAAACAGGGGAAGTCTAGCTCCATGTGGTGTCTTGCCTTGTGATTCCTCAAGGCAGTGCTGGCAGCACTTTACAGCCCTGTTTTATTTTAAAGGTTCTGCCTGAAATGCATAAAAGCATCTGATGCCTGTAACAGGAAAAAATCCACTGACATGGATCCGCTACAAGATGAATGTCCGCGTACACTCCATAACATATTAAAGTAATTACGATATGTTGCTCACAATGGTGAAGGCTTCATAAGTCAGCAGTTCAGTGATACTTGATATGCTGTATCCAGGAGACATCTAATCATCTAACTAAAAGAGATCAGACCAAGGCAGTTTCTGAGATGAATAATCTCCAGTTCACCCAACATTTTAAGGAGAAATGTAGTCTTGGACATTGGTCAGAATCAGTGTTTGGCCCAGGATATACAGTAATATAAATGGTTTACAGAACTACTTTTAAAAACCCCAAAGCACTTGCAAACTCAAAGAGCGACTCAACATTTTTACAACGTCTATTAAAGGAGAATCTACAAGAAGCCAGAAGTTGATGAGAGGATATTTAAAAGGCTGACTGCTAAACAACCAGCTTCTGTATAGTTTCAGAGTACAGGTAAGATGAAGCAAAGGCTTTTCACAATACAGCAATAATCCTAGTCTTCAGGCTAACATTAGCTAGCAGACTACTTTTAGTGCTTCGCAAAGACTTTATTGGGGAGGTTTGCCAGATTATTAATGGCCCCCCAAAGTATATCTCATCTTAGACTATTATTACTTTTTAAAAATTCATCCAAAGTACTTGTAGAGTCCCCTTACTCATAGTTTGACAGTTTATCTATTGGTCCTTTCCATCTCATGTTTCTTTTGGGATTGATCACTGATGCTGCGTCGCTCATTATCATTCAGGTTCCTCTTGGTTGAGTCGCTCAATCTGTGGTCAAAGTTTAACTCTACAGTCTTGAGCTTCATTAAGACTTCTGTGGTGAATCTATGTAGAACCTATGATACAGCGTACGCCGGTGGCTGACACCATGGGTTAGCCACCGGCGTACGTTAACATTCATACTTGTTAACATTAACGGTGATATGCAGTTACATTTCTAGACAGCAACACGTCTGGTTTCGCCATAGGTTATGGTTTAGGGTTGTTACGAAGTTCCAAATGCATACGTTAACCACAGAAGTATAATTTTACTTTTAGGTCTTTTTTCTTTCTGTATCCATAAATCCACTAGCGTCCACTTAAGCCTGAGTGATGGAAAGTTGGCCATCAGACGCCGCGACTGTGCTGACTCATCTGTGGAGAATTTGCATTACAGTTACATACTACGCATGCGCTCCAGGTGCCAGATTGCTAGCAGACCTCTACAGGCTGTATCAAAAAGGATAATCTGATTTCAAAGCACTTTAATTCTGCAGCCGTTCACCAGTAATTATCAAATCATGTACTGTTAGAAAGAGGGGATTTGTGAGTTTCACCCTGTTGCTGGTAGATAGCATAACAAAAGCAGTGGCTGGAGTGACTCCAGACATGCTCACAAAAGTATGGAGCGAGCTTGACTATAAGACATAAGCTGTGCTTCACGAGGGGAACACATTCATTCAAACAATTGTGAAGATTGGAAGTTTTGTATGTAAAACTATTCAACCATATTTTTTAAATTTACCGCAAGCTTCTATGTCTATTACTTAAAAAAAATACTCCTTTGAAATCAGGGGATCTTTCTGTGTATTACAGGATGTGGAGTGTCTCTGTCCATGTCCACAGTGGAGTATAATTAAGGCTTTAGACTGCATCTGATAAAACTTGAGTCTGCCAGAGCGCGCTCAGGTCAGTGAGACATACATTTGGTCAATAACGACGCTGAGAATCTGCGTGGATATTTGCGTACCTGCTTGTTTTTTCTGACTTGTCGTAGAAGAATTTACATTAAAATTCACATACTGCTCACACACCCAAGGGAGGTGGATTTCAAGAAGACTTCAGCAAAATATTACAGGAATGACTGCTGTGTTGTATTGTCTCCAGCTGTCTGTGTCCATGTCAGCAACAGAGTACAATCAAGGCTTTAGACTGTAGCTGATGAGGGACTGCAGTCCTTCATCTCCATCTCTGGAGATCCTCTGTGAAGATCTGACCTGGGAGGCCGCTCTAAGCTGCTGAAGGTGAAGCGCTTGTTCCTGTGCTGCTATGCTGAGTTCACGGCGGCTGCAGAGCAGAATAGCGACTACCTTCACCATAAAATAAGACCATAAAAACTGGGAGTCCATCTGCAGCACAAGCTATGAACTGGACATGCAGCCAGATTTGTTGCTCAAATATTTGTCACAAAGAAACTCGCAATTAATTTTCTGCCAAGCAACCCACCTGCAGACTGTCGTCAAATAATACCTGAACAGTCTATGCAAGTCTGAAACTGTATGCATACTCTACTGATTATGAAGACGTTAAACCCGCACAGTGCAAGAATGTCAGCAAACTGCTGCGAGAAGCTTCCGTCTGGAGAAAAGGTTAAGGTGGAGCCTTTCAGAAAAATGTCAGCAGCTGCTTATTTCAAGTCTTTCATTCCCTGACAGCGACAATCTCACAGTACACTGGACCAATCCCAAAATATGTGGTGTGCGCCCATTAATCGTAGATAAAAGTGATCATGATGAGCGTTTTGCTCAGCTGTGTTAAAAGATGAAATGACACTGGTCCACATCTAAATCTCCAGCTGTGCTTCTTGAAAAGTGCTTCCAGTTTGCTTCAAGGTCACCTGAAACCGTCATGTAGCTAAAACTGCTCCGATTTTTCTGCTTTCATGGCCAGAAATTCAGCTGAGCAACTCAGCAGAAGGCACAAGGATATCCAAGAAATGGTGCCTTTTTTTACTCTAGCTCAGCTGGGTTACACACAAAGACTCAGAGGGCCATTTCATTTATCTACCTCTCAAAGCTCACACTCCTGTTTCTGGTTTCATACTGTGCTGCTCTCAACCCAGCAGCACCACCAACCCTCCAACCAACCTCAATGTCACATTAAATGACCAAACTCGCCTGGAGGACTCGAAGGTCAAAATTTTACCAACAGATTCTGGTGTTTGACCAGTTGGTCATGAACACAGTAAACCATTAGCTTTGATAAAAAAATTTAAAAAAAGATAGGTAACTGGTGCACACATATGAGTGAATTTTATCTCATTCTGTAAATTTAGTTTGATCGATTTCCACCTCCCACTCAACTGTACTGGGGAAAATCTTTATTTTTAAGTCGCCTCTTTACATTTATTGATGCTCAAACATGCCTTTTTAGGGGTGTGATTAGAGGCTGATTTTATGTTATTGCACCAGACCTCTGGAAGGCTTTGGACCATTTTTTAATTCTGACAAATAATATGGCTTTGCTGTGTAGTTTATTGGACTCTCTTCCAGGGGCAATTCTAGGATCAGAGCTTTGGGGGTGCTGAGCACCCAGAGAGCTGCCCAGCCAGAGCAAGATAAACTTTACACGTCACAATGAGACGTCTTCCCTGTCTCGGTCAGTCCCTGCATCCTTAAATGTCTCCAGTTGTCCAGAGTTGTCTCTGAATGTCTCCTTGGTGCATTAAACCCCTGTTCCTCCTTGTCCTCGTCGTCTGTTATCTTCGTCTCCGTTATCAGTCATCATAATTTTACCATCTCTGTGCAAGTCTGCAAATTTCAGACTTGGCAACTTTGCCTGTGGTAGAATGTATAAAATGTATGAAAAAATCTTTACTGCAGATACTAATTTTACTAATTTAATAATACTAATTTTGTGTTGTAAGATTTATGACTTTCATGCTTTCATAGTGGTACTTAGGAGCAGGGTTTTAATAGTTTTGCAATTTTCATTAGTTTTTATTTTTATTTAGTTTTGACTTCAGATTTTCAATTTTATATCAGTTTTAATTAGTTTTTACCAATTGTTTGCTAGTTTAGTTTAGTTTTTATTTTTTTGAAAATCCTTACTTTCAGTTTAGTTTTGATTAGTTTCAGTTATAGTTTTAGTTGTGTTTGCAATAATTAAGTGTAACAAAATCCCAGTTTCATCATATCAGTCATTCTCTTCTGCTTATCCTTGGGTATGTTGCTATTCCAGCTAACTCACATTCTCACCTATGGGTTCTTTAAATAAATAAATAAAGGCAGATGAACAACCATTGATACCAGGCAACTATAAAATGTATATCTTGGCCCCAATGAGACTATTAACTCTCGCAGCACCGGGTGTTCGTAATTTTGGTTCAGGTGAATTGATAAACTTTTTGAAGGCAATTGACTCACACAGTTGTGTAGATATCCCAGTCCTGTTGTCTCGTGATGCATCACGCTGCCTTGCCTGGGGTTAGCTTCTGTTTTCTGGGGATGAGGGTTGAGTGTGCTCCCTTACCTTCTCAAGGTAAGCTAGGTTAGCCTTCTTGTGTGAGCTTTTCTAGTGCACTTTAAGGTTTGTGGGATTTTTTTCCCTTTAGAAATGTCCCTCATAATTTGTCTGTTTCCACTACAAGACACTTGCTTTATCCAAAACACAGTCATATTCAAAGTAATCCCAAATTGGACTCTGGCGCTTTCTTCCGACTTTTCCTGACATGATTCTGCGCGTGGACGGAGCAGCAACACAGACGACTCGACTAACGTACTGCCACCTGCTGGCATAATGAGGCACAGCAAGAAAAAAATCTGGAAACTAAACTTCATTTTCACCCTTGACTATTGTATGACACGCACACATCAATGAAAACTAAACACATTTTTGCTATAAATTCAGTTAATTTTAGTTAGTTTTGTGAACACTCATTATAGTTTTAGTTAGTTTTCCTTTTTTTGTTTTTATTTTTATTTCCATTAACGAAAATGTTTTTTCACTTCTAGTTTTCGTTATTTCGTTAGTTTTCGTTAACGATAATAACCTTGCTTAGGAGAGCTTGACATTTTATCAGGTGGTACACACTGTAAAAAGTTTGAGAAACACTGATAAGTCTATGTGTGCTTTTGGAAAACATTTAAAGCTGCTGTACAGAATCTTTGAAACAAGCTTAAAACATTTTTAGAAACAGAGCACTCTGCTTCTCTTTAGAGCTCCTCACTCCACCAGGGCTATTTGGCAGTTTCTGACAGTGTGCAAATGTGATGTATGTACTGCGGCAGTCATACAGACAACTAGACGGTCCAAAAGTTGGCCTACCTATTACTGGCTGAGGTTTTAGTAGAGTTGTAGCTGAACCACATAAAAATATATCATTAATTTTAATATCCCCAATCAATTATAATGTTATGTTGGAATGTTGTTAAAGAGGGTCAAAAATGTTTCAACCCAGTTTGTTTTGCAGATTCTGTATAGCAGATTTAATATAGGGAGAACACAACTTCCAGATTGTGTGAGTAAAATTAGTTTTTTTTTCTTTGTCAGTTTAACAGTTTCTGTTTTGCCTGTCACTATTCCCTGTCTGTTTTCTTACCTGGTTCTTTCTGACCTTGTACTTTCTCCTCACGTTCCCCTCTTTCCTCTCTCCCTCTTTGGACTGACAATCATACACAAATAGATTGTATTCAATTAAATGAAAAATTAAATTAATATGAAAAAATACTATTAAGATCACTAACAAAAAGTCCTCTCTCAGTGTACTTTCAACCAAAAGGCAAATAACCAAACCACATGTATATCTAATAAAAGATATAAATATTGAAACACTGATCCAATATTATTCCTGATTCACAGGTCATTTGATTTTACACTTTTACCTGAATGTGGCTCCTTTTTTTGAAAAAACTTTCTTATATCCATTATGAACCTGGCTGTCTCTCTGTACACACACACACACACACACACACACCAGGAGTTATAAGGTTAATGGGCATTTAGTCAGTTAGTATTCATTTCTAACAGGACAGTGGTAACAACAGTAGGCTATGGACAATTATATGTTTTAGATTTTAAATAGGCTGTATACATTTCAATGGGAGCAACAGGACGGTCAAATGTCGCTGAATTTACTACAGAGCAGGACGGATTGTAGGGTAGCAAACATCGTTGGAAAACAAGTTTTCAACACTGCAGGTTACCTGGGTGTAATGTTTTTCAGCTAAAAAGAAACATGGCCTGACTCCTACCTAACTATATAAAGAGTAACTGAAGGTTAAATGCAGCCAATATGTCCTGTTTTAAGCCAGGCACTTACACCTCCGCCGTGCTGCGTCTCAGCCACCATCGCTCTGGCAGACAGAGCGTTAGAGCCAGAGTAGGGGAGAGGCGAGCTGGAACAAACCATTTTAGGAGGGTGTGTGTGTGTGTGGGGGGGGGGGGGGGGATTTCTATACTTTTGTTGTTAAAATGTTACGTCTGTACCACCGCCTCTGTTCAAAGATGGTCGCTCACAGTGGACATAGATGGCTTCTTTCACTCTTCTTTCAAACCATCTGTCCTCTCTGTCCAAAATGTGAACATTGGCATCCTCGAAAGAGTGACCTTTATCCTTAAGATGCAGATGGACAGCTGAGTCTTGTCCTGTGGAGGTGGCTCTTCTGTGTTGTGCCATGCGCTTTACGACACCAACTCTCTGCCACCTATAATCCAGTTTTGAGTTCCCTCCCCAGACGCCTTAACGCCCACTCACATCCTGGGCCATCTGACCTCAGGAATTCGCATGATAAGGTGGGGCCAGGTTTCACAATGAACTCACCCGAAACTCTGGCTGATTGGGACCCACACCCAGTTTCACACCTTGGCTCAGGCGATTAGAGGATCATCAGGGGGTCCTTTTGTCCCTCTGTGGGGGGATACTCCCACTAGGTTTATATCTGGACTCTCCACCATTTGATCTTAGAACTGAAGAAGCTTCTCGGATGAGAGGTGAAACGTCTTCAAGCAACTTAAAGAAGTCCAGACGCTTTTCTTTGCAAGCTCCTTTGACTACAATGACCTGGATGACTGAGAACCTTCACAGACATATTGGCTGATTTTGTTCCATTTTCTGTGTGTGTTTCATTGTGCCTTCTCTCCAGGTGTGCTTTTACTGCACTGCCAATGTGTTTGGGATCTTTGACATGCTGAAAACATGAAGCTGTTACTAATCACACCCTTGTTAGATGAGCTTGCGTGGCGCTTGAAAATCCGGTGGCACTTTTCTGGGTTCATAATTCCATCAATTTTGACAAAATCCGCATCAACACTGGCTGAAGTAAAACTCCTGACCACCTCTGCATATTTTGATGGCCATTTGAACTAAAAATTTGTCCAGTTGTTGTGTAATTTGGCAAGAATTAAGAATGGTTTCTCGACAGCCATCCTTCCACAGAGACCATTTCTGATGATGCGACTCTCATGTCCTGTATCAGATCTTTGCTGGATTTTCTTCCCTTATTTTTGAAGACATGACTTTCAAGTTATCATGTTCACAAACTTCAGTATCTATGCTGCCTACCCACAGGGTGACGACAACGCCCCATCAGCCTGTTACAGCTGAGGAGTAACAAATGGTGGAGAGTCCCACACATTTAACCCTTAGTAGGAGTTGTCCCCTTTGGAGGTGATCCTGATGTTGTTGACTGACTACTGATCATGCATGTGAGCCGTCACATGAGTAAAGGTGTGAAAAAAGGCTCAGGACCAGCTCCAAAGCAGACAGCCCCCACTAAGGGTTAAATAATGGGACCGTTTGTTTTTAGACCTGAAGAACTCTGTTGGACGAGAGGTTAAACATGTGGATGACTGACAACCTGCACAGCCACAAGCAGTGGAAACTTGCTTTTACACTCATTTTGTCACGATTTCCAAATCATACAAAGGCTTACCTGGATAATTTCAGACCCCGTTGTGATGCATAAAGCCCTGCTGCACATTTTAAAGGCCAAGCCAATTTTACTCAGAAAACCCAGAACAATTAAGATGCTATTGAATTTTTATTTATCCACTTGATGCTGTTTGCCTCGTCAACAAGTGAGCAGATATGTAAACAGACAGAGGAAGAGATTACCTGATAAAATAACTCCTCATTCATGATTACAATGAAACACTTTTAAATCATAATCTGAAATGAGCTTTGGTTTTTCAATTTCTTTCTGTGTTATTTGAAGACAATGCGTGTTGCACGACAATATCTAGGCCGTTTTGATTAAATCCTCTGGTATTAAGAACGTAAGTAAAGAAAGCACTGCCCTACAGCAGATCACTTCCTCCGATTCACTTGTGTAACAATGTTTACTGCCACATCTCTCGTAGTGTCTTATTTGCCAAGGTATGAGAAACTGGAGGCATTGTACTAGCTGCAGTTTGTAGAGCTGCAGAAATGAGGAGGGCCGTAACAGCCTATGCAAAAAGTATATTTTTCGAACCGTCTAGGGAGCAGAGGATTTGTTTGGATGTGCTCAAAGCTGCTGTACATTTTTGCCATACAGGCACTGACCTTCCTAAACAACTGAGTCATCCTGTCTCAAAAGAAACCCAGATGAGAACCAACAAATATCTGTTCAGTCGCAAAAGCCAAAAGCCAAAATGTTTGAAGTCGATATCATCCCCCGAGTGCATGAAACAACATAAAACCAAGATTTCTGTTTGCATCATGTTTGTCCTAAAAGCGCGGCGGAGTCTGTCAGCCTGCCCACGGCTTACAATATGTCTTAGAAGATAACCGTCTCCGTTATGTCTTTCTAATAGCACTTGTTCCCTCATTATGCTCTAATGAGATTTGTGAGGCAAGTTATTAATTATAAGGGCACTCGACAGAGAACATGCTGTGGCGCTGGAGAGGTTTTCCACCAAACAACAATTTATTTCCGCTCCTGTGTTTTTGTTCTCCGTGCTGGTTCATTCCCACTTTAGAAGAAGTGACAGAAAAATGCAACGACTCAAAAAAGGACCCAGACAAAAACAACACCGTTCCCTCCATCGCAGGGAGGCAGAATAACTCTTTAAACCTTGCACTTTTGTAGCGACTACAGTTGAACAATTGAATTTATTCTTTTCTGACGTTGCTCACAGTCACAGAGCTCCTCTCTACATGCAAATGGTCTTAAAAAGCTGGAGGTGTCAGTGATGTGGAATGCCCGTCCAGTACAAACCTCAGCGTGCATGTCGGGGGCAGCCCATGAGGAGAGTTTTTCAAGGATTGTGAACATGTTGATGTAGAGTCAAACTGAAGGACATTGTTAACTGTAATCACACCTCCTGCAGAGCGCTTCAAAAAGGTCATTTGCCTCTCAGACCAGGTTGTCATCCAAATTCTATCATTATATGGCTGACTGAAGCTACATTATACAACAGAGTGTAACAATTAGGCTGCGTGTGTAGAAAGAAATATGGAAAAAAGAAAGAAAGAAATTCTCAAGGCTGTTTTCTCAGTCAGCCCGATCCCACACGACTAACATGCAAACATCAACTACCGCTGAGCCTTAAATTTCAACATCTACTGTGCAGGAATATGGATGTACACCACTGTTGTAATTCTCTGACACAAAAACCTTATGATTATGCAGCCAAAGATCCAAAGTACTTAAAGTTAAGGGACCGCAGGGCCTTGTTAAATGCAGGGTTAGCAGCCAAAGTTCCTTGTTCATGCACAGCCTGTGCTTCGGATTTTCCACGGTACTCACAGCATTTTATGAGTGGTCTCGGCACAGCAGGGGCAGCACTAACTTATTTCTGTTTTGCTATCCCTACAGTGAGAATTTAAAGAAGGTTTGAAAAGATACAGAGGTGTTTTGAAAGCCCGCAGAAGTTGATTGATATGCTCATAAATGTTGTAACCATATTGCTAACATTCATACTCGTCACAGAAAGCAAAAGGAAATTGTTGCACTTTTGGATTGCATGTGGCTCGCAGGATAATGTAAGACTAGGAATAGCCAAACAAGACACCCCCCAAAAAGATAGCCAGCTGTTTTGATAGTCACAAGCTTTATTGCTTGTTTCTTTTATTCTGAGCCAAAAGTTGTCATTTGAACTCTCGTAAGAGATCACTTGCTTCTTGTTGATCTCTGGTGCATTACATTTGTAATGTGCACAGTAGAAAGGATAGTTTAATACTGGTGAATCCAGCAATAATTACTATAATTGAAATAATAAATTCATAATTTAAGAAAAAGAATGAAAGTCGGTGGAGGCGAGACAGAATACATGTGTGCAGATGAGATGGAGGCAGGTGTAACAGTGCACAGGAAAGTGGATGAGTCTAAATACCAGGGTTCAATATGCAAAGCTACATACTGTGCACAAGAGAGAGGAAGAAGGGAGCCTATGCAGGGTGGAATAGGTGGAGATAAGTGTTACGGGTGAAAGTAGCAAGAGTGAAAGATCTCTAGATGCTAGTGAGATGTGCAGTGATGTATGGTTTGGAGGTTTGGCTCTGACAAAAGTACAGGAGGTCGAGCTGGAGGTGGCAGAGCTGAAAATGTTAAGATTTTCATTGGGAGTGACCAGTTAGAAAGGTGCACATCAGAGGGACAGCTCAGGTCAAGCGATCTGGAGACAAAGTTCGAGAAGCAAGGGTGAGATGGTTTGGACATGTGCAGAGGAGAGAGTGGACACACTGCCAAGCAGGAGAAACGAGGACGACCACATGCAGAGGGCTGGTGTCGAACAGGGTGAGATGCAGGCTTGTTTCTTCCTGTTAGTGATGTTTTTGTTAATATTACAACAAGCTCCCATGTTAGACGATGAAACCTGTGAAACCACAGATGTATTAAGGAGACCTGGATACTGGCAGCCACTTGTTTAAATAAAAATTGCTTCTCTGGTGCATGGGCAAAGAATGACTTTATAACTTGTGTGATTTCCTCTGCACTGCACAGCCCACTACATATTCTCAGAATGCTGCGTAGCCGACAGCATGCGGTGGGCATGCAGTGACATTGGGAGTTGAACTGAAAACCAGACATTTCTTGTCTCTGGGGAAGCAATGCATATCTATATAGTATCGACTGCCTACAGGTTTATAGTTACCTCATTTGCAATAATGGTCCAAAGGGAAAAAGCTTATTTTGGCTGCAGGGCTTTTGCTTTGTTATAATACTGCAAGTGGCAACTGGGGAAATGCCAGTGGCTGTTGATGCACTATCCAGCTGTGTTAAGACTGTATGTAAAAGATGGAAATGTCACTGAGTTATCACCCGCTGCTTTGTGGAGCACGATTTTGAAGACTCGGGTTTCAGATGTTGGCCATTGTTATCTTGTTCTCTTACATACGGAAAAGACCATATATGAAGAATGTGGACTACTACTTTATCAGCTAATGCTAGCAAGCTGTCCTGCAAGATCCATCCAAACAGTATGAGTCTCCCTCACTGGTGTGGATACTGGGAACTAGTCCAAACATTTAAATATATATATATATATATATATATATATATATATATATATATATATATATATATATATATATATGTGTGTGTGTATGTATGTATGTATGTTTCTCGGGCAAACATGCTTATTTATTTTCTCACACCATCACGAGGTAAAATAAGAGGCCAGCCACCCCAGTTTAGCTTGAGCGTGCTCTTCTTCCTCAAAGCCAATAAATACACCTTACAGGATTTGTGTGTGTGCTTTACACCCAAATAGATCACTGAAGCATAAACAGCTTGCTGACACTTCATGTACTCAGGTTGTAAGTCACACACTTGAAAAGTGTCTCTTCCACTCCCCTCCAGAGTAATACCACACATACCGAGGAGGAAGCAGGCAGCCACTCTCCACTCATGATAAGCTATTGTTTACTGTCATTCAATCCTGCCTGTGGCACCTTAACCGACATACACTCCATATCACCCATCAGGCTTAAATCACACCTAGATAGCACCAATCTGTCTCATTCCAAAGGTCCTAGGATGTGTGTTGAGGTGGAAAACTGCTCACTATGGCACACTAAGCCAAGAAAAATGAGAGATGGTGGACCAGAGCATGCCAGACGATTATTCCAGACACAGTTACGCAGGATCAGATATTTCTTGGCTTGAAGAAATGCTTCTTTTGCTTTGGTTAAAAGTACAGTGTTTAAAATCTCACCACTAGATGTCAGTAGATTGCAGATTGAAGTCAAATGAATTCTGTTTTTTTAACCCTCCTATTTCAAGTGCTTAGCTGTGGCTAGCTACGGTGGCTGCAGTAGGACAAACATGTTTCAGTCATCCAAGAGCAATCAAAAACATTAAATCTACACTAAGTCCAGCCACTTAGCATTTTCCTATGATGGCTGTGGGTGGCCATTCTTTGACTGTTTGTGTATAAAAACACTTTTGTGCACAACATATTTTAGTATATTTGAATAATATCAAGAATAAATTCTGCAATAAATCAGAAATAAAAAATGGATATGTGTCAATCAAACATTTTGCTGTATTTTAGGTTTTTAACCCTGAGTGACATTAAAAATGTCTGACCGCCGTTTATCTTTATTCCGTGTACGCTGTACAGCTCAGCTGTCAATGTCGGGTGAGAGCGTCCACATCTGTTTACTCTGGAGGAGGCTGTGAAACCTTGTGAGAGGAGTATAATACAGATTGATGAGTCACTGAAGCTCACGTCTGTCTGACAACAGCAATATTGAGGTTTATAATCAGTGGCAAACTGTGGCAATACCTGGAATAATTATGTGCGATTTTGTGTGTTAGAGCTCTAATTTAGGCTGAGAAGATGAAGCTTGGGCTGAGGAGGAAGAGCGTGAGGTTTTATTCCGATTTTAGTCAGGTGGCATTTTCTCTTTGCTTTGCATTTTTCCGTCTTTGGTGAAGGGGACAATAAAACATCAGTAGGATACTTCATATCTTGAGTTTGGATGTGCAGACACAAATTAAAATTAGCATCCACAGCATAAGCGTACCACCTACGTGGCTGGTTCCTATCCATATACATAAAACATGATTAGGTGGAACGGTCACTGTATTGAAGATGGCAGGTCAAACCAGAGCCCGCTGATATGTATTTTTAATGGATTAATTAATTGTTTATGAGAATGAATCCATTTTTTGGGAAGATATAATCACACAGTAATACTGAATATATGAAAACTACATTTTTTCTATTAAATAACCTCAAAAGAACCACTGATTGTACATTTTATGTATCCACCATCTCTCCTCTGCACATGTCCAAAACAGTGCAGCCTTGCCACTCTAACTTTGTCTCCAAACCGCTCAACCTGAGCCATCGCTCTGACGCAATGTATTCATTTCCAGTCCTGTCAATGCTGCTCACTCCTACTGAAAATCTTCGCTGTCCTCATATACACAGCGCACCACCCTTGCATACCTCTGTGCCACCTCTGACTTCCTCATTCAGTGCCAGAGTTCCTCTCGTGACACCCTATCACATACTTTCTGTATACCCACTGAGACATAGTGCAACTCCTGACCTTCTCTGTACTTCTCCATCATCGCTCTCAAAGCAAACATCACACCTGCGGTGCTCTTTCTCAGCATGAAGCCGCGCTGCTGCTCACTCTTCTTAACGGAGCTCCAGCAACTCTTTCCCATTTCTTCATATCTTCTTTCATAGTATGGCTCATCAGCTTTATCCCTCTGTAGTTACTGCTGTTCCACACATCACCCATTGTTCTTGAAAATTTCTAAAAAAAAATTCACATTTTTTGCGAGGGCTCGAAGCATAGTAACTAAAACAAATTCTTGTTAATTAAATGAAAAAGAGAAATCCCTCAAAAAAAACAAGAGTCTCTAAACCTGTAGGTGGTTACGAGTCCTTAAATAGTTCCTGCAGAGTTTGTTTTCCCCTTTCTCTTCAGCATTTTGTTCTCACGCCCACGCTCCTTTCATCATTACCACTGGATGTTGCTGGTTTTAGGGCAAACTGCCAAAAGCTTGCTGAAAAACAAACAACTTCTCAATGGCTTACCATGTGCAATTTCCCTCTTTCCCTCTTTTCTATAAACTCGAAAGCTGCTGTAGGTTGCCACTTAGTGTTAGTATTTTAATTTAGGAAAATTTAAGCCCGTGCATGTGGCTGATGCATAATGCATTTGCTTCAGTGAGTTCAAGTTAATCCCTGGGATCATTTGAATATGTAAATAATAGTGGCTCAGGCCCAAGTGGGATTGAGAGGGGTGTTTTATTAGCAGGCCTGTGAGTGCTCTGTCTGTAGTTTCTCTCATCCATGCATATCCAGGGAAAGATCTTGGAAAAAGAAAAACCTGTCAGAGCTGAGATCTCCCCACAACCTGCCTATAAGCCTCGGTCCCCAGGTACACACTTAACCCTCTGGATTACCAGTGGCAAGATCAAAAGTGCCAAATCTTGAATGCTACATTTTTTTAAAAAAAGCAATCAAGATGGTTGATGGTCATCTTCTTCAAAGGAGAGGATTCAAGGATTAAGCGCGACAAGGGAGGGTGATTGAAGTCCTGCGGACCACATATTCCTGCATATCTGTCCAAATCGGCCAGGATGCTGATGTTTGCCAAACGCAATGTCAACAGACTGTTCAAGAGGTCTTTGACTATCATTAAGTGTGATGCTGTCAGATTTCCATGTATGAAAGAAAGCACAAATAAAAAATCCCACAAGTGTTCAGAAAGATGAGCTTAACGTATATATTGAAAGAGAAAATAAAGTCAAATTGGGTCAATGTCAAGTTTTTTGTTTTTTTTTAATGAAATCAAACTTGTGTAGCTGGTCACACAACCTTTTGGTTCAATGAGGGATTTAGAAGACTGGTGTGGAAATCTATACCTGAATTAACTACTGCTCTTCCCTTCCCACTTGACCCTCCCCGGTCGTCTCCTTGAAAAGTGCTGTATAGCTCGCAGTGCTCCTGTTTTTTACTGATTGATTGATTTTATTCGATTTTTTTGAGGTCCTGTTCTGACCAGACTTCAAACACGGAGAGAACGCTCCAAAAAAATGTACGCCAAAAATGCTGACTTTAATTTGATTACATGTAAATCTCCCATGTAATGTTGTTACATAACTACAATGTCAAACATTACATTTAATGTTAATGAAATGAACTTGATTGGTACACATTCTCACAACACTTTCTCCTTATTAATTATTAGAATGTTTGATTTTATGTATCTTTTAGTTACATTTTACTCAAAATTATTACTTTTTTTTTTGAGTGAATGAAGATTTTGAAAAGCTGATACAACCATGTGATCTCCCTGGATAGTGACTCAGACACCAAAAAAAAAAGTTTTTTAGTTAAGGTGTCGGCATTGTTCAAGGCTCACAGATGCACATCAGAAGTAATACCAAGTCCGTGGTAATTATTGTTTTTTTAACCATTACAACAAATTTGTGCCAGCTAATAGTGCCAATACAGATCCTCTTGTGCTGCAGATACACAATGAATACGATTAAAATGGGGCTTTGTGGTAGGACCTGAACGGAGCAGCAGTGATGGATCATAAACACCGATACACAGGAAGATACTCCTGAGTGATAGCCGAATTCAAACAGGTATGTTTTTGTTTGTTTGTTTGTGCTTTTCATGTGTAAAGTTGGTTTACTTTGAAACAAGTATATCCTCTAACAGTTAATCATGCAAAATTTTAATTTTATTAATTACAATAAACCTAATTAATGTATTGAATGAGAGAGTATAAAGTTAGGAAGCCTCTCCCTGAGCCTGTTCCTGCCGGAGGTTTCTTCCTGTTAAAATTCAGTATTTCCTTCCCAGTGTCGCTAAATGTTTGCTCACAGGGGCTCATATGATTGTTGGGGTTTTCTCTGTATTATTGTAGGACCTTTATCTTACAATATAAAACATCTTGAGGTGACTGTTGTTGGGATTTGGCACTATATAAAGAAAAAAAATGGAAGAGAAGTGAATATGACTGAATATTGTGCTGATCTGTGTGTGTCGAGGTGACGCAGCATATATATGTTGTGTACTACGATCATAGAAATTGTGTATTACTTCTATAACATGCGCTATAAATATCCCTCTCACT
Organism: Neolamprologus multifasciatus; assembly: GCF_963576455.1. Taxonomy (NCBI): domain Eukaryota; kingdom Metazoa; phylum Chordata; class Actinopteri; order Cichliformes; family Cichlidae; genus Neolamprologus; species Neolamprologus multifasciatus. The sequence continues at coordinate 20,546,857 of NC_140459.1, read as the reverse complement.
GAATGTCTCTAACCACACACACTGTCATGAAGACAGCTGGGCAAAGACTGTGTGTAATTGCCAGTAGAAGAAAAGCTGTCACAGTTTGAGGTTAGCTCACGTCCTGGTAAATCTTCATTTAGCATTGCCTTCATTCTGACTTCTTTAAACCCCCTGATCTGTAAGCCCCAGCTTTCCTCTGAGTAATGAGAAACAGGGAAAGCCCAAGGGGAGCATGCTGGTCCTCATGATAACCCAGTGATTGAAATGGAAGGCACTGTATACATATTGTATTACTAGAACTAATGTTAAGGAGCTTTGGGCAAATTGGCGTGTGAAATATTGGTCTATATGGTAATGGTGGCTGTGAGATACATTTTCCTTCAGAAAACAGAGTGTAAGCAGGCTTGCTTTCTGCTGTATGATGTATTGCTTTCATTATTTTGCCATCCAGAGCAAATGAAAATCCTGTAATCATTTCTGAGTTTGGACTGTTGGAAGTCCTTTCACCTTCACAGGCAACAATGGAAAGAATCAAACAAGCTGAACATTTTTGTGGCGACTTCCCCGCTTTGATTTTCTCCTATGATACATCGGCATCACAAAAAAGGGCTTGCTATTAGCGAAAGAAACAGTGCAGCTGGTTACATTACCACTGACCTTTAGTAACACTGTGCAGTCCTAGCAAAGGACAAACAAAAAGTTAAGTGGGCCCAACTTAATGATTGCCCCAGTTTCCAATGAGGCACCACAAAGGAGCATCTCTAGTGGGCATACATAGGCCAGGCCACCTAGCAAAAGTCTAGAGACTGTGTACAAAATGTGTAAAGATGTACTATGTTTGTATATTTTCAGTGAATCGGGTGCAAAATGTTTAAAAGTTGACCTTGGTGTAAGGTTAAGTCCACAGGGTTATTGAGAATATGGTGATTATTTTGTGTGTTATGTATTGTTATTGTGTAGTGGTGTAGATTAGCCATGAAACTCGCTATTAGCGTGACTCTGTGGTAATTGTTTATATGTACCTAACTGTAACCACAATAGCTTTTACTCATTTTGATTTCATGTATTTGTTGTTTTGAGATCAAAACAGGCCACTGACTGTAACGCAGTGCACCTAGAATAAGTCAGGAGACTGTGCAATGACGTGCCATGTCTGTATATTTCCAGATCATAGAGTAAAGACAGACTCATAAAGCCACACTGGTTTTATTTAATTTTAATCCAAATGTGCAGCACTTCCAATGCAATCACATAAAGTCAGTCAGTTCAAAATCATCCCAGCGCTCTTATTGCACTCTCAGTCCATGGTACGAGTACGCTCATTGAAAATATCTGCATATTTTGAGGCTGTGAATAAACTACAAACACGATTAGATTTGTGAGCCAGTGTGGCTGATGAACACAAAAACCTAAAAACACAAAAGCTGTCCTTCAATTTGAAGCATTCTCAAAGATGACAATAGGAGAGACCGCGAGCCGTGAAATGAATGAGGAATCGCTTCTGTTGTCACTATTTGTTTACTAGTTTCAATATTTAGCCCGTCCAAGTGACTCACGCTCATCTACTGTATCACCACGGACTTCATTTATGGCTCACTCATTAGGCACGGTGGAAATGAATCAGGGCCACAATTTTAAAATCAAGCGACTCTTCTGTGCTGTGCAAAGCAGCCTCGGGGCACCGATATAGCAGTTCCTTGAACTGGAAGGCCATTAGGTACATACACGAGGAGCAGGCACAACAAGGACACAGTGTCACTGAAATGCAAAGCAACTGACACCATTATGTAAGTGGAGAGTGTCATGAGGGTCATCCCAGCTTATTTACCTGTGCCACTAATGAGCTCACAAGGTAACAGGTTCTGTAATACTGACGTTTGTTTCAGCTGTAGGCAGCGAGTCCGACGGTTTTCACCTACAGCAGCGCAACGACTCAGAGGCCTTTCGTCCAAGACTGAAACCTCTCAGCTGCTATAACTTGGATTGTAAAGACATTCATGATCCACTAAATGGGGCAAAATTACATGTGACTGCAATACTGCAATAACCAAATAATGCTCATAGGTGTGGTAGGGGTTTATGGGTGATTTACAAAAGCTAAACTGTTTTGTAGTCAGTTCATTTCAATATCAAGCACAGAAAATAGGACTTTTTTTGCACTAAATATCGGCTTAATTAGCACGCAATTACATGTCATAAAGGAAATCACAGAAATACACATGCAACAGGGTCAATTGCAAAAGATTTCCCATCTCTTACATGCATGTTTATCACTGTACACTCTCTATAAACACAAGCAGTCCTTTTCCCCCAGTTTGGTTCAATGAACAGTAATAATGTTGCTAATCTTGTCCTGCAGTGCTACTGTGACACTCACATTTTTAGGTTTTGAATGACTTTTAGAATTACTGCCTGGATTCTGGTCCAGACATCAGTCCCCTAATTATGATTTTTTGAAGCATTTCAGATGGTTGGCATGGTGATGCAGTGGTTAGCACTTGCACTTCCCAGCAAGAAGGTTCTGGGCTTGGACCTCCTGGAAAGCTGATGTCTTTCTGTTTGGAGCTGCGTCTCCTCTCTGTACCTGCATTGGTTTCTCTCCACAATCCAAAGACAATGGTCCTTTCATTCATGTTCTTCTGCTGCCCATCTTCTGCTGTGTTGTGTCATTGTTTAGAGCTTAGTTCATATACTTCCACTGCAAGCCAAAGGATTTATTAGCATGTGTGGTCAGAGGCTGAAAAAGTTGTGAACATTCACAAAAAGCAGAAGCTAGAAATGGAAATCACAGCAGCGATGCTACTCTTGTTATTTCTAGTGGTACATGTCCAAACTGCTGTTTGTGAAACTAGAACTACTTGCAAAGGTAAATTTTTGGCACATTAACAAATGAAACAATCACTTTATGAGTTCAGGCAAAAATCAGCATCTGAATATAAAATTGTAAATGTAAAAAAATATATTTCCCACATGTTTGAAAGGACCTCTTGTGTCCAACACCAAGCCCGAGCTCGATGGTGCTGCACGCTCCACCTGTGGAAGTCAGAAAGAATTCAGTGTAATCACTCGCCAGCCACCAGTTTTTCCTGGTCAGATGAGGATTGCCATCCTATTTTTACACTAGTGTGACTGAGGCCCAAGACGTAAAAGTAGTAATTGAAACCATAAACTTGTCTGGAGATTGTTTGCTGAGATCAAAGATCAGGAGAGCCCCGCTGATCAATCAGATATCCTTTTTGTTTCCACAGGATTGGCTATTACAAAGCATCCTCCATCTTTTACATACAGTCAATACAGGCAACATCTCAGCTTGCACTTTGGATTAAACGACTTTGTGTAAACACTGTGGAGCCATGATTTTCCATTACTATCCCTCTAAAATTAATCCTCTGGCAAATGTAGGAGCTTGTTGAGATCCCAATGTCAGATATTAGCGGGGAGACAGATCAATACTGGGAGCATGATCGGCACTCTCACACACACTCGGTCTGCTCTAAGTTTAGGAAGAGAGGAGTATGATCCTATGCATTAAAGGAATAGCATTGATCTGACATGAACCAGAGGGTGATTGGGTGAAGTAGACTTGACCCATTTATTTCTGAGGATGAATCTTGGTAAAAATCGTTCTGTTCAACGCTGAATGCAGTGACCATTAAGATATGTTAATTTTCAATGTCCTCTCAAAGAAAATGCCATTAACTGGCATCACACAACATTAGAGGCCATTTGGCTGGGGCTAAGATTATGAAACAGATACGCACAGAAACTCATTCCAGCTGCAAGCAAACTAATCCGCTGAGAAAAAAAACTTCCCCTTCTTTCAAATGTTTTTTTTTTTACATTTTAATAAAACCACATAATACTTAGAAATATTAGATGAGAATATTCTGTACCCGTGGTAGAAAGACTGTTGCACATATTGATTTTGTGTTATTTCTTAGTGCGTAGCTGGAGGTGGACTGGTTTGTGTTTCCTGATCTGAGCGGTGATGGCGTCCTCCAGAACGTCTCATAACTTTTACCACTTCCACTTCTAGGATCAAACTTTTAGGACATTCATTTTCACCTTTGCAAACCTAAATATAAATATAAACATGAAAATGTTACCTTGGATGGCTTTTAAAAAAAATAATAATTCAGAATGAATAATCTAATTTTCCAAAGTAAGTTCAAGAACAGTTTGTAGAAAATGAGGAGAAAGGTGCACAGCTTTTGTTTTCAGTTTCTTAACCACACGAAGGCAGATAATTTTACTTTATAATTAAAAAGAAAAATTCAGCTACCGCTCCATATGTCTGTACGAAATCCAAACAAGTAACACAGATGCGTGAAAAAACCGAGCCCTGATGGTTCTTCAGAGGTTTCCCTGTTTATGTGTACGACCGCACAAAACATGGTTTCCACACAAGCACGGCTAGTCAAGCGAGAAATTAGCAGCAGCTAGTGGAGCGAGTTTCTCGGCGGCTCCTCGTTAAAGTTCACGTTTTCCCAGCAGAGACTGACATCCATTTAGCCGCTTTAGTCAGTCAAAATGATGAGAAGTACTGGCATTATATTAAAATCCTCAACCGGTGTGTTTGCGGTATTTCTAAAATATTCATTAATTTTTTTTTATGCTGTTTGCATACAAAAAACCCAAACCCCCCAAACAGATCAGGCTGTTGGTGATTTAATTTCGGTGGCTTCAGGTTTTGCTTAATTTCAATATCAAGCTGAACAAATTTTCATTTGCGACAAATGAAACAGATACAGTAAACATGTCTAAATTCCCTTTTCTGTAGGGAAACGGACCATTCCCATTCCCTCTGAGGTTTGTGTTTAGTGATAGGGCTGAATCAATATGAGCGCGTTAATGAAAAGCTCTGTGAGCGCTGTCATTATGAAAAAGCAAAGGGGTTTGTCTAAACCCAGCACAGTTCCCTAGTTACAGTTTTCGATTTTCTGCTCTTGCAGAGTGAGACACCGAGATTAAAAAGTCCCCCCCGCCCCGAAATTGTTTCGTACCGACTTCAGATGAACTCACACTCTTTTCCCGTCTTCTCTGTCAGACAGGTGACAGGAGACCTGCTGTGAAGGACAAGTTGCAGCGCTCTTTACTCCCAGCGGATCTTCCTTATCTTTAATTCTTATTTATATGCATGTTAAAGGGTTGAACAGCGCACGTGCAACAACAGAGCGCCTTTAAGCTAACATGCCACGTGCTGATGCAACTAGACTGCAATATTATATTACAGGTAATGCATTTGTCTTATTTCTTTGAGACAAATGCCAGATCTATCTCAAATAAGCTCCTGCCTGCACGTCAGATCATCAGTCTCGCCCACCGCAACAAATTCACTCTATATTAGACACTCAAGCAGTTTTAACACAGCCCAATAAACTTTGGATATTAATAATAAAGTTTTTTCTCCAGCGTGCCAAAGCTTTCAAAGCACTTTGATTATCAAAGACTTACCCATGCCTGAGGAAATTCATTTTTTCTCACAGATGATGACTGTTGATAAAAAGTGGACTTTTTTTGTGTAACATTTTATCTAAATACTGTCCCAGTGCAGTTATAATTTCCTCTTTTATGAACAACGAGAACCTCCTCTCAGTGCAACCTTTACTTTTAGCGCCCCCTCCTTCGCTGTCACATCTCGTCTTATCAATCATCACGCAAAGTAAGCAATACTAATGGGCTCCGCCAGCAATTGTTCTCAATCGAACGTGTATGAATAGACATGAATGACGTCTGTGTGAATGCATATCAGCAGACGGTGAGGGAACAGAGGCCATGTAGGTCAATGATATTGATTTCTAAAAGGGCTGGCTCGTGGAATTTGGCTGAGTGGCAGACACTCGGGAGGAAAGGGGAGCGTGGTCTTTTATCTAAAAGGGTAAATGGGTCATGGCATCATGGGACGGTCCAATCGGGCACCCTGAAGTGTCGCGCAAGGACGGTGGGAACAGTGGGGCGAAGAGGGTCGTGAATCAGAGCGTTAGAGGAGGGCGCGAAGGCGATGGAACCTGAGCAAGAAAACCCAACAATATATAGATATATAATAACAGAAACTCCTTATGTGGCCCAAGAATATTTATTTCGATTAATTAGTGTAATTACTCTTATAATTTTGTAATTAGTAGTATTACTCTAGCTGCTAAAGTTGAGCTGTCCGTGTGAATCATAGGTGTAGACTGAAAGTAGCCTCTGAATGATCGGCTCACACCCATGCTGAAAATTTTGTGCTAAAAGTAATTATCTCTGCCACACACACACACACGCACGCACGCACGGATGCGCACACACACACACACACACACACACACACACACACACACACATCACTGTTATGATTTATTTCACCAATGGAGGAGTCAGAAGGAAAAAAAGGTGGACATCCTATATTAGGACATGTTTTCTGAAGTCTGAGAGGCTGAAATTGGTGTAATTACTGGTTTTCTCTTTTTAAAATAATGTTAATCAGACTTGGTAAAATAACTGTAATATGAGAGTACAGAAAGTTTGGAACCCACTGCTGAGCTGTTAAACCCAAAGATTGATAAAGTACACTTGGTGGGTAAAGAATGCAGGAAATAAAGGAGGACCCCTGCCCTCCTGGTTAAAGGAAGATAACTGTGCAGGGTCACAAAGGTCTTGTTTCTTATCCTTAATTTTTGTCAGGGGTTCTTTACAAACATCTCAGAGAGGAGTTTGGAGATTCAAGCCAGTAAACTGCAGGTGACTAGTTGGCTGCTTTAACCTCCAGTAGTCCACCAGTTATTTCTACCTGCACACCCAAACAGCAGGCTACAACAAGCCCTCAGCCTCACCAGCATTATTTTACTTGTCCATGCATGGGGAATGTGGGCATGTTTTCTTTAATAAGTAACAAAAAATGGACCTGAAAATGCATAAAGGGGAATTGTTGGAAGTCCAGAAAGCATTAGAAGAGAAGAAGGTGGAAAGGATGGAAATGAATTCAAAAATGGCAGACGATGAACTGACAGAGGGAAAGATTAAAAAAGCACTCAAACAGCTGTAAAGGTAAGAAAAAGCAGCAAAGACGCAGCAGAAAAGAGCAGGAGAAGAAAGCCAAGAACATGAGCTGCATCTAGATTGGCAACAGAAACAAATCTCCCAGTTTCCTCATCCCCTCTTCTCTCTTCTATCCCTGCACACTTCCAACCTGATCTCCCCTTTTCCCCCACCTCACCTTGATTCGGACTCCTCTCCTTCATCCCTCTTTCCTCACGTTTGAAACTCATTATAATGTTCCTCATGGCTAACTGATAAAACCAATCAGTCTGCATTTCTGCATGTTTGTGATGTTTGTTATTAGTCTTTTTTACAAGAGTAATATTATGTGAGGATGATGAATTCAATCAAATCATGAATCATGTGACATGATGTCCTCGAGGTAAGTTAATTTAATGTTCCAGAGAGATTTCACACAATGGAAAATCTAAATATATATATATATATATATATATATATATATATATGTATGTATGTATGTATGTATGTATGTAGACACCTCCATGTGATTTAATAGCAGAACAACCTTTAGCAATTACTTCAACAAGTTAAAGTAATAATCTCGTGTATGACTTTATCAGTCTCTCACATCTATGTGGAGACATTCAGTCCTACTCTTCTTTACAACTGTGCTTTAACAGCAGCTAGAAGATTCCAGTGGGCTTTGACTGGGTCACTGCAACATCTTGTTTCTTTTCTTTTTCAGCCATTCTGCTTTAGATTTGCTTCTGTGCTTGTGATCATTGTCCTGTTGCGTGACACAATTTTAGCCGAGCTTTAGCTGTTGGACAAACGTCCTCACATTTGACTCTAGAACACTTTCATATACAGAGGAGTCCATGGCCGACTCAGTGACTGCACGGTGCCCGGGTCCTGTGGCTGCAAAAACGAGCCCAAATCATCATCCCGCCACCGTCGTGCCTGATGGTGGATATGAGGTGTTTGGAGCTCGCCAAGTGTGACGCTGTGCATTATGGGCAAACATCTCCACTTTTGTCACATCTGCCCAAAGCACACTGTTCCAGAGGTCTTGTGGTTTGTTGTGATGTAGCTTTGCAAACCCAAGCTGTGCTGCCTTGTTCTTGCATGAGAAGAAACAGCCTCCTGGGAATCCTTCCAAACAAACCATACTTGTTCAGCCTTATTCTAATTCTGCATTCACGAACTTTATCATCTAACACGCTGAGACCCGTTGAGTAATTACTAATATTAAAATCATATCAGTAATTCTGCACTAATTGGATTAATTATTTAAAAATGCTTAATCGTATTTAATCATTTGGAGGATATTTTTTTACTGGGTCATTACTTTGTTTTGCACTGCTCAGTGGTTAAACACTAAATCAGTAAAGGCAGGGGGGATTGATGCTTGTAGAGAACCAGCATGTTGCTGATAGCTGCGGCTACACCAGGAGAAGTGATAGTTTGCTCTCTCCCTTTTGAATGTTTGGGTGACACAGCAAGATTATACAGATGACATCTAGTGTACAGTTGGATCTGGAAATGTTTGGACAGTGACAGACTTTTCATAGTTTCTCTGAGCCGCCAGCATAAATTTTAAATGAAAATCATAATCCGAGGCATACATCACCTGTAAAACTAGTGTGGAAGTAGCGTATCGCTAGCACAGCTCGATGAATCCTGAAGTGCACGCGGGTAAACTTTCAGCCAAACGCAGCAGTGTTTACTTGAAGATGCTTTATTGCACAGATAAGACAATGACCCAAAACATATTGCAATACCAACATAGGAGTGTCTGAATGCTGAAGGTCAGGAAGTGGAAAAAATTCTGTAATGGCTGAATCACTGACCCGATCTTAATCCAACCAAGACACATTTCACTTTCTCAAGACTAAAGGCAGGAATATCCGTGAAGGACCGGCGCTGGCTACAGCAAAGAGCTAGCAAATCAGCACAAAAGAGGAATCCTATTATTATTTCATCACTTTCACACATTTTCATTTCACAACACTCATTAAATGCACTTCCCTACATTGAATTAAAGCTGAAAGTCTGCACTTCAGTGACATCATGCTCTCTTCATTTCAAACCTATTGCGGGGGTGAGTCAAAACTGTGAAAACTTCATCACTGCGCAATCATTTTCAGAACTATGCCGTGCCCGGAAGACCGCCAGCTTGATGAAGAGTTGCTAAGTGTTCACCTTGTTCAGTTGCATGCTGCTTAAGGGCTTCTCTTCTGTGTGGACACACACACGCACATCCACCCACAGCATTTAGCTCTGTTAAGAATTAAATGCCTGTACTTTCAGCCTCCAGGTTTCATTATTATTAGAACATTGATGTCTTTTATATCAAAACCCACCACGAACTGATGACAGGCAAAGCAAAAAGTTTGAACTCTAATACAATAGGAAGCAATGACTCATCATTGTTATGGGTAGATCTGCTCAGCCTAATCAGTAGTCTCCCCTGAAAAGGAAGGCTGTGGGCTTGTAACCACACAGGAAACCACATTAATTAGTCTGACAGCGTCCTGCTCCTGGCTGACTAAAACATCATTAGAATGGACAGCAGCACTGCTCAAAGGCAGCACTCATATATTCTGATTAAAGCAACAGTTAATCTACTAAAACTGCTGCGGTACAGAGATTGGAAAGGTTGGGAATTATGAGCATGACACCAAATAGGATGAAACGAGCAGGAAAAACACCACAGCTGGCATCGACCTTTAGTGTGTTTATTGCGTTAGAATCATTGTGGTTCAACCTAAAATTCCAACACTGATTAATGATTTTTATTGATTTTTTTTATTTATTATAGTGCACTTGACCCTTCACATAATATGACAGTTTTAAATATTTGTTTATGCTTCAGGTGATACGTCACAACATACTGAGAGGTGATATATTACAGTACACTTCCAGCAGTTATATCATTTTTAAAAAAAAACCCCAAATAAGACACGAAGCAAGAAATAAATACAGACATTGCTCAAACATTCACATTTACAGTATTCTTCTTGGAATAGTTGCACACAAAATATATACAAAGGTGAAGCAAAACCTTTGTTTGTTTGTTTTTCTCCAGAGGAAGTTACGGTTACAAACATCTCTGCAAGTCCGTTCAGGTTAAACTATCGGAGCCTAACAAATTTAGATAAAAATGAGCCAAATTCTACTGCTCGTCCAAAAAAAAAAAAAAAAAGGATATGACAGATGGCAGATAAATAAATGCAGCTGGTGCAGATATAATCCAATCAAACAAATGCTAACTACAGCAATTTATATTACTTTCAGAATCATCATTCATTTAGATTCATCTAATTTATGGACAAAACTAACTAAACGACCAAGCAGAGAATCCAGTCTGACGCAGCAAATACCCCAAAGTGAAATAATCTACAGCGAGCATATTGCCTGCATTAAGTTACAGTGAACGATTAAGGTCAACAATAACCCAGAACCACTGACTTTAGTTAACACATTCAGACAGTAAAGGCGTATTAAAATGTTCTCGTGGGAAAGCGTAACAACATTAAGAGTCAGATTTAGCCACTCGCACATGTTCACTGGCTTTTTTTTGCGGAGGGTGGAAAACCACAAGCAGCCGAGTGCTAAACGGACACACTGCATTACACAGCGAGAGTCTGTATGAGCAGCAGACAAACAAACTCGGGATCTTCAAAGAAACGTAAGCTGTTGCGGTTGCAGAAAAATGTCAAGTTGTAAGAAAACATGAGGGCATGCATTCTGGTCCGTATATGCATAGAATGCCTGCAACATGCTTGGAAGTAAACAGAGGTGTAGTATTTATGTATATCGGCAAATCAAAAGGTGCGTTCAAGCAAGCAGGAGTTAATTATTTTTTACCATGTGAAGACTAGATTAGCACATAATTAGCAATTAGCAGATAATGTACAGTATTAGAGCTAGTGCGCAATAGCTCTGCTACTTATTTCCAGCTTGCTAAATGCACCTTTTAGACTTGAAAATGAAGACATTCAACGCTGAGCTACACTCTTGGAGGGTCCATCTCTGTGGGATGGATAGTATGTTTGGGCTTCTCTCTGTGCATTGGTCTATCTCTTGGGTCTGTCAATGTCATCGATGGCTGCCAGAAGTTTCTGGCGAGCCTTTTTGTTTATATGTGAACCGAGACAAACGTTCACCAAGTTGGCTAGCTGCTTCATGGAGTACTCCTGCAAAGAAACACAACGAGTCGGTCAGAAAAATCAAACACACGGTCTCGCTGTTTTAACAGAAATGGAGACGTAACTTGCTATAACCACCAGCCTGTGTCACTGTCTCACCCTGTGATTCTTGATGAACTGCTCCATATCATTTTCAGTCAGGTAATAGGCCTTAATGTAGGTTTCAACAAACTCCTTATCAGGGATGGGGCGCAGGTCAGTCAGCTTCTCCAGCTTCATCAGGAACTGCTGAAAATCCAGCTGCATCAGGGCCCGGCCCTCATTGCTGCATTTCTTTACATTAGCGTAGCTACAGAGGAGGACAGAGGAGCAGACGGAGAAGGACATTAGCATTGCCCTGAGTGCTCGGGTAGAGGTAAGTAATGACTGAAACACAAGTAAATTCTGGAAGTCAATCCCAGTGGTCGCTCGCATGCATGTGACCTAAGGGCTACGATTAACATCACATATTTTCCACACTTAAATTCTCCAGCCAAATATCACCATGCTCAGACATTCTGCACTTCTTTAGACATCTCCAAGCACAGATCACCAAATGTCAGACAAAATCTGCCTTTCTTAAGTGCTCTGAGTGCATAATAAAGTCCCAATGTACCTGAAAATGTCCAGTACTCTGGTGTGTGAGATTTGTAATAAAAAATCTTTCTTGTCTTTATTATACCCCTGGGTATATTTCATTTGAAGCTTTTTTTTTTTTTTTTTTTTTAAAAAAGTCAAATTCTTTGAGGGTATTAAAATTCAAAAAGTCTAAATAAACCCCAGCAGAAAAGTAAATGAGGCTTCTGTAGTTACATGGTAAAGTTTAACATTTTTAATCCACTTCAGTTTATAAGAAAAGTGTAATATGTTTAATAAAGGGAATAAAACGAGAACATTTACGCGATTGTAAAAAGTATATAAATTACATCCTTGTACAAATGCATGATGAGTTATTAAGTTTGTATGATGGAAGTGTGATTTGTGGTCAGCAGGTTTTGTTGCTCCAAGTCAAATCCTCTATGAAAACAACAGTTGCATGATGGAGTGTGAAACAATACTTCAACACTAAAGACTTTTATTTATATTAAGCGAGACAATACATTATAAAAAGACACAATGATAACACTGTAAATATCTTTGCAAACTTTTGTACAGTAATGGTTTCAGAGAAGCCATCTCTCTACTCCAGTGTTTAAAGTGTGCAGTCCAATTGCCAAAAAAGGGAAACGGAATACAAAATGACAAAATCATTACTACACAGTTACTGTAGTAGTTCTGTGTAGTACTGGACATGAGACATGTTTTGCAATTTTGCCTTTTTACATTTGCAATTTACAGCCTTTAAAAAAAAAATATATATATATATATATATATATATATATACATACAGTTCTTAATTTCCAGGAACTTGAAAGTTAGTTTTCAAGTTCTGCTGAGGCCTCTTCCCTCTATTCTATCACAAATTAGCCCAGAGTGTCAAACATAAGGCCCCGGGGCCAGATTTGGCCTGGCAAAGAGTCCAAATCAGGACCCACTCTATGGTTTTGGGAAGGAGGTCATAATTTTTAGACTATATTTTCTTGCATTTTACAGCTTTTGCTACATTCATACTACATCAAAGTAATTAAGCAACAGAAAAACAATTGGATGACCAAAGTTTCTGTCTTTTTAATATCTACTTTAGAAATTTGAGGGAGGAAATTCAGTAAGAAAAGAAAATTGTTGTGAATTAAAAAACTTTATCTTTTCTAATTAAAAGACAGTCTGGGCAATCAGCTACCAAAACCTTTTCTGTAATTTTACACATTTATGACTTTGAATTTAACTCCAAAGAGTGATGCTTTTAAATTTACTATAGCAGCTTTTCTCTATCAAGTAGAGAACCTGAGACGTACAGTTAAAATTGTGCTTTTTCCCCCCTTATATTAAGATATGTCAGGTTTTAAATGTGTAGTTCAACTTCTTTACACTGACAGTAAGAGGAGTTTAAGTTGTTACGCCCTAAGGCAACAGTTGTTGTGAATTGGCACCTTATAACTGAAACTGAATTGAACTGAATAACAACAAATTGGGCTGTATTTGAACACATCCCTGAAACTGAAACTAGACAGATAAGATGGGGAGTTGTTTCCAAGTGTTTAATTATTTGGCAGCTGGTCACTCTCAACTCTCAATTTGAGATCCGAAGGCCTGGAAGACCACATGAGACAACTACAGCGGATGATCACAGAATTCTTTCCATGGTTAAGAAAAAATGCTTCGAAATATGTAGCAAAGTCAAAAAGTCAAAGGAGCTTGCAAAGAAAAGCGTCTGGACTTAAAGAAGTCCAAAAGTTCTGGCAAAAAATCTTTTGGCAGATGAAAAAAAATCAACTTGTACTAGAATGATGGGATGAGAAAAATATGAAGGAGGAAAGAAACAACTCAAGATCTGAAGCTTATCACATCCTCTGTCAAACATGGTGGAGGCATGTTATGGCACAGCTGTGTGTGGCTGCCACTGGGACCACGTCAATGCTACACAGCAAATTCAAAAGTGTTAAATGTTTTGGTGTTAGTAGTCTTAGAGTTAATTTTACTCTAAGTAGAGTCACATTCTTTTAATGTAACTCTGAGGTGTAAAATGATAGTAGTTAAAATCGAGTGTTAAAAATGAGTGTTTCTATTTCAAATCTGGAGGTGTTACAATGGAAACATTAACTCTTGACCTCTTAACTCTGAACTCCTACAGGGGCTATGACACCAATAGAGTAAATTCACAGACTCCGCCCCCAGCACGGCTCCAATCGAAGCTGAAGTGAAGCCGTTTCAGAACATTTTGCTCTATATATTTGAGTTGTTTGCCATGCTTGGTAAGTCATGTTTTCAAAGATTGTTTCAATTATTGTTATTAGCTTTTACTTCTGTGGCTCTTTGGAGTTGAGACAAAGCTGTGTGAAAGGCATTAGCCATGTTGCTCGGTGATAGCATAATATTCTGTTTTAGCTAGCTGAAAGGTATTGTTTGCGGGCAAATACCACAGCCTTGAAAAAAAGCTTGCATGTGAATTTTCAGTCAAATTTCTTGGTCAAATACACTTAAAACAATGTCTAGAATGTGAAATGTTGATATAATGGTGCTACTTGAAGCCTGAAAACGATCTCCCATAAAAAACGAGCAAACAGCAGTAGCAGATGTCCCGAGTCCCGACTGAGTTCTACGTTAGCACTTAGATCCCTCCAGAGTTTTGTGCACACGGTTTAGGTAAAAATGAAAAAGGCTGAGGTTTTACATTTAGTTCAGTATTACCTGTTGTCTGTGTCCTTGTCTTTTGGGAAAATACTTTACACAAGTAATGGCTCAAAGGATTCCTTTTTTTTTTACTGTGCTGCAATTGATTTGTGCCATTAATTAGTGTCAACTAATTTTTATTCAATCTCCACATAGGATACGCTTGTGAAGACGGAATATGGGGGAGAGCAGAAGTGCGCTGAAGTTCCACAAAGTGATGAATGAAGGACATGCGTATTGTATTTTGTATTTATTGAAATAAGTGATGAGAATGCTGTTATTTGCATTTACCAGCTCACCTATGTCAGACCTTTTGATAAACGAAATTCTAATGAAAGTGAGAACATGTACACTGTTACATCTTTCAGAAAATGTTTTGAAATTGTGGTGCACAGTTCAGAATAAATGTTTTTCAAAAACCATTGCGTCTTTTTAGTAAATGTTTATTTCCAAAAGAAATTTCTAGAAGTTCAGAACAGTAAAATTCCCGCTTTTTAGAATTAATTAGAAGATAACTCTTACGTAGTTAAACTAAAATACTCTTTGAGAGTTAATATATAAACTCTTAACACCAAGTGTTAAATTATCAACTCCAGAGAGATTTGGTGTTTAACACTAAATCAGAGTTAACATACCAACTCTCCAAAAAGAGTTAAATTAACACTCTCTGGTGTGGACCCATATAGACACTTTAAAAGTGTTGAAATCAAATCTGACAGTGTTAATTTGGACATGCTGGATTTGCTGTGTAGTGCTGCACGATTATGGCTAAAATGACAATCCTGATTATTCTGATCAATACTGATATCACAATCATTCATTATTTTCCTCCAAATGTAAAAAAATTGCAGTAAAATAAAATTAGTATTTATTCACATAAATTCGGTAAATCTCTCAGAAAAATACCAAATATTAACTCCAAATTAAACAAACAGGGTGTTACTTTCACTTTTAAATGGTGCTTAATTCCTGTTAATTAACTGAGATGATATTTCTGTAAGTTTTACAATATTTTACAATCGGTTCTCTTACCAAAGTGTCATATAGTAAGTCTGATCTTGTGACAATCCAAGTCACGTCATCTTAAATTTAATGGTTTTATTTGGTGTGATTTTACTGCAGAATATGCTGTTGTTTTATTAAAATACTTACTATACTATTAATATTAGTAATAATTCCTATTTACTTATTTATGTAGGATTAATTCGATATTTTTGCTTTATTTTTGTTTGGATGAATATATTTAGTGTATATTTTTAATTCTGGAATCAAATTTGACCGAAACCTGTTTAGAGTTCCAGCTGTTACATACGTGTGTTTTTACAGCATTTGTATGTGTGTTTAAGGGTGTTTGCATTCGGGCTCTTTCCCTTCAGTATTACAGTAAATCGGGTTGTTCCACACGGCCTGTGGTGTTGGTACATGTGTGTGGGCCAGAGTACACATGCATTTCAGTGTGTGTGTTTGTGTTTCATGTGTTTGGCAGCGAGCACTGTTGCGCACTGGCAAGTCGGACTGTGACATCTCCAGTACATTAACACTCCACACAACACATCTGCACTTTGCAAACTCTCCCCGTCTCACACTTCAGCTTTTCTCTCTCTCGTTTCCATTTTCTCCCCTCGCCTTCCCCGTCTCTCTCTCTCTCATCATCATTGTCGTTCTCCCTCTCTTTTTCTTGTCAAACCTGCCAGAGTTTTTGGTGGCGAGTGTTTGAGCTGCGGCTCAGAATGCTAACGGAGCGGTTTTTGCGAGTCTCTGAGGAGACAAGGACAAGCGCTGGACAGAGAAAATTAATAACAGACAGGGGCGGTCGGAGTACAAACAAATAAATATGACTGCTCTATCTCGTTGTGCCAGAGGGTTGGGAGATGTGTGTTTGGAGGGTGTACTGGGAGAACCAGGCAGGCGGTCGGCAACAGCAGCTTAAATTTGCCAAGCATTGCAGTCGTAATGGGCCATTTGCTCATTGGAAAGGGTTCAAAAGTTCTCTTACGCAACAAGAGGAAGAGCGCTCAGCAAATGTGTAGGGAAGTAAACATGTTCCCTTCTCTTTGTGGATGAGGCCGAGGCAGATGCCTCGCAGTCGATGTTCTCCCTCTTATTTAAAACACTTGGAAAGAACAAAGCCACTTAGAGCAAGGACTTGTTTTTAGCCCGAACCGTGTTCCCTGGCTTCAACACGGTTCAGCGTAACCTGCTTTGAATTTGTAACCTGGGATAACTTTGACGTCAGTTGCAGTCCCTTCATATTTCCGATAAAATGTGTGGAACTTCACGAGGATTGTCAGCTGCTTATTTCTTGCTTCGTCACCGTCCAGTCGGCATGACTCGATGCTGCTGTGCACCCAATCTGTCCGATCAGAGGGATTTATCACGCCATCCATCTAAAAACATACTTCACACATATGCTCCGCGCATGAGCCTGAGAAAAGCGACAGTGGAGGTGCTGAGAAAAACAAAAACAAACAAACCCAAAACCCTGACAATCTGTCACCTATCACAACCTATATCGCTCCCTTGCAAGGGCGAAAGTGGTAAAACGCATTACAAGAGATGTGTCAAGAGCATTCTGCGGTTTGTGTGAGTGGCCTGTGTCAGGTAATCCCCTGATGGGCATTTGGTGAGGCTGCAGAGATGCGACTGCCAACATGAATAGAGGAGGCGATGGCAGCGTCGTCGAGTGCTTTTTCTCAGGGAATATCTCTGAAGGAACCAGACACAGTTTTATGGACGGCAGGTCAATTTCTCTGCTCTTCCCGCTGCTTTCACAACACGCTTTGGGAAGAATTTTCGTTTTAAATTTATGACATGCAGATGTTTAAACTGGGGAGCAAACACAGAGAGAAATAAATAAATAAAGAGTCATTCTTTTGAGAAGTGTGAGCCTCAAATCATTGAGGCAACAGCTCATCTCATAACACAAATTGAGTGGCACTATTAATGACTGTAACCTGAGAGTAAAACGATCAGTTTTAAACAGAAAAGACAGTAAAAAGCACCGAGGTTAAAGGAAAACTGTTCCAGATTAAAATAGAATTTGCAAAGAGGTCAGCGTGACATCTCAAAAGAAATTCCAACAAACCCAAAGATGTTTATACTTGGTTTGTATCCAGAAGGACAAGGTTGTAATAATAATAAAAGTCAGCAGAGATTGATGAACCTCAGTTTTTTAACCCTTTAATGCCAAGTGTATCACACACTACGTTGCCAAAGGCATTCACTCTTCTGGGTTCCCACACATGAACTTGAATGACATCCCATCCTTTAATCCGTAGGACTTAATATAATGTTAGCCCACCATTTGTTAGCTATAACAGCTTAAAGTCTGCTGAGAAGGTTTAGGAGCATTTATGGGAATTTTTCACTATACTCTTCCAGAAGCGCATCGGTGAGGTCAGACACTGATGTTGGACGACATGGCTTGGCTCGCAGGCTCCAATCCAACTCATCTTAAAAGTGTTCCCTCAGGTTGAGGTGAGAACTCCGTACAGGCCAGTCAAGTTCTTCTACACCAAACTCCCTCATTCATGTCTCTTTATGGATCTCGCTTTGTGCACTGGTGCGCAGTCGTGTTGGAGCAGGAAGGGGCCGTAAACAAACTGTTCCCACAAAGTTGGGAGCATAAAATTGTCCAAAATATCTTCTTGTGCTGAAGCATCGAGAGTTCCTTTCACTGGAACTAAGGGGCCGAGCCCAACTCCTGAAAAACAACCCCACACCATAATCCCCCCTCCACCAAACTTGACGCTTGGCACAATGCAGTCAGACAAGTACTGTTCTCGTGGCAACCACCAAACCCAGACCCGTCCATTGGGTTGTCAGACAGAGAAGCATAAGATATGTGTTTTATTGTCAACGGTTGCCTGTAGTGCACAAACTAATGAAAACTAATGAGAAAAATTTGGGGCATGGATGGATGACGAATGCTTCAGTGTTTCTTTCTAAATGCAGTGGTTTAAAAGCAGAACTGTGTGGTACCTAGCCTGGTTACACAACTCATACCAATAGTTCAAAAGTCTAACACGAAGATTGAGCAATCTGAACATTTTGCTTTACACTTCTTTCCTCCTTGTAGTTCAGTAGCATAGAGCATTTACTTCGACTGCTTTGCATTCACCTGTATATCCTAAAGGAATCTTTCATACCCGGATTTTTCCTGGCTTTAGGAAAGGCATGATGCGGATTGTAGGAAGTGGGTGGATACACATCTAAGCACAACTGGTTCATTTAAAGTTCAGGTATTAATTCTGCCTGAACCTTATTTGACAGAAATTTGTGCTGCTTTGCTCATATTTCAAAATATTTGATGGACAAAGATGTATCTTACTTAAAACTGTTTTTATTAAAATGACTTTCCTTTGACCGAGGTTTTATTGTAGGTGTTTTATTCACTGATTTTAAGATGGTATGCTATGATATTTGTGCAGAGAGACAAAAACAGCCCAATTTCTTTCGGGCAGATGGCAGCCCGACTCAAACTGGGATGTGCACTTGTTTCAGTAGATTTGAGGAGATGGTTGCTGCCAGTGGCAAACAGCCTGTAGTGCTTTTTGCTGGAGGCAACAGCGAGTCTTCATATGAATCTCTTGCTCATGTTAAAGTAGAGAAACTGAGTGACAGACTTCTCTAAACTGTCGCTGCCACTGTAATAGGTTATTTTTTCTGTGAGCAGCCCATAGCAGTATGATAATAGACAACAGCCTTTTCATAAAGCAGCAAATGACTCACAGACAGACTCCAAGTGTGCGACGCACGGCTTTGAGTCTCCATGCAGATAGTAGAGGGGGGAAACATTATGTACAAAAACAGCTTGTTTTTTTTTATATTTAAGGTTTAACAATAATTCACTGCATACACTTCTTAACTTTCTTACCCCTCAACAAGAGTCCTGTTGGCCAAACGGATGCAGTGTTCCCACAGGACGTTGGACACAGGCAGGGGGATGCGCACATGTCTGGAAACTTCGCCCAGCCGCTTGTTAAATTGCTCAAACTCCTGATGAGGTGGGGAGAAAGAAAAGGTGAACACATTCCCGTGAGTACAACACGACGCAGCAGAAAAACAAATCGCTGGTCCAAAAAGTATATCTGGTTAGGAAAATATTTTATACAATTGGTCATATTTTGCTAAAAAGTACCATAACTTTCATATCAACATATAAACAACACACGGCTCATTAAAAAAGGCATTTTAGTTAACAGATTCCTATATTTCTATATTACTACAGCTACAATTAGGTCTAAACACAAAAATCCCACTATGGACACTACATTCCACCTAACCATCACAGATTAGCCAGAAAAAGAAAATAACGTCTTAATATGGATTATGCAGAATTTTAGGTCTCTACTGTTTCTACAATAAACACAAACAAAACTAAAGAGATGAAAGTTTTCGACATTTTTCTTGCATTCTTGTTCTTCTATTGTGTATCTACTTGTGCATTTCAAAAATCCATCATACATTTTAAATATAAAATAAACAGAAACTTGCCCTTTCTAAAAAAGATGACTTGGATTTGGTATCACACTGAAGTTGGATGAAAGTATGTTTCTTTTTCATATTTAAGCTTTAACGTGTGTGAAACTATTCACCTGGTTTAGACTGTTAAAGGATATGATGCAGCTTGTTTTTTAATAAACTAAACATTTGTCCCCTACCTGCAAACTTTGTTTTCTAGAAACCTCCAAATCTGCTGTCAGAGTAAGACTTACAAATAATTACGGGACTTCCAAGTATCTGTCCTTCTATGTTAACTTGATCTGCATGCACTCCAGAGAGCATAATACCAAAACCTTTGAAGGGCCTCGCTCAAATAGTTTTCCAGATAGTAGATTTCCGAAATGGCCCCTCAACACAATGACACTAGAAAAAAAAGCGTCACTATCTTTATCCCTTAAAATGACCTGAAATTGTGCGTAATTCTGTGATGCTCGAGTTTTTTTATTTGCTTTTTTATTCGATGAACTGAGATGTAATGGCCATGTTGGATTCTATCTGGAAGACGTAAACAAAACAAAAGGTTGTCATGAACAACACTTACACGCTGCCTCAAGAAACAGCATTTGGGTTTTCCTTTAAACCATTCAGTTTAAATTATACATCCAAAATAGTGATTATAAGTAAATCAGATCAATCTCGGCTAAATTATTGTTTTTTCCACCAGTGTAAGCAGCCGGCAGGATGTGTGGGTTACTTTCCTGAAACTCTAACAGAGCTAAGTAATAATTCTGCCGTCTGCACTGATGGAAGCAAAGCATGCTGACGTACAGTAGTGAAGAGCGCGGGGGCTGCACGTATGACGCTGTCGAGCCACAAATCATGCGCAAAAACAAATCATTTGGGCGCCGGTGAATACTGTACTCCGGTCTGACAGCATCCCAAGGTGAATGCAAGCTCTAACAGCGTGTTAACAGTCATCACACCACCGCTATAAGCGCCACGGTGTGGTGCTTCTTGTCTGTATGCATAAAAAACACACACGCACGCACGCACACACACTCCAGTTGTATAGACCAGTATCTAAAATGTTATTCTGATTCATTTTATGTTACTGCCTTCCAAAAACAAACTGCAGTACCTGAGTAAGTATGTAAATATGACACATGCAGATTAAGAATGTAAATAAATTCATAAAATATGCAAGTATTAAATTACATTTTTAAATTGCATCATCCTAAAAAAAAATTTAACCTGAACCTTAATGCATGTTCCCATTAATTTTACGCCCTGAAATGAAATGTTACTCATTCACAGCCTCACAATAGACTCTGACTCAAGCATTTTGTCAATGAAGTCATTCTGAGGCTTCGGCATGTCATTGCCACTTTATATGCAAATGAGCGCCATTGTTGAATGCTGGGGATCAACCTGAATTCATGAATAAAATATTGCTGTGTGCGCGCTACAACAAAACTCAGCACCACTTATTTCAATCACGTAACATAACCCGCATGCATTATGACCGTCTTGACACGATGACGGGGGAGGCTATTAGCACCTGATGGAAAACTACACGCGTATACGATGTCTGTCCACGTCTGTCTGAGTCACTAAGACCTGATTTGCTGCGGACTCTGTTATGTATGATTTTGCCTCTGCTTGATGCTGCTCTGTTTATGGCTTCGCACCGCAGCGAGCCCCTCGCACCTTTCTTTCTCTTAGTGTCAGAAGCAGGAAAAATGTGTCCTTTACCCCGCCATGCAAGTTTATAAAAGAATAAGTAGCCAGCATGAATAAAGACACACATTTAGAAGAAACTTTCTCATTCTAAAAATACTTCTGGGAGCAGTGAGCTCAGATGTCTTTAACAAAGCAGAAAA
Source organism: Neolamprologus multifasciatus (assembly GCF_963576455.1). Taxonomy (NCBI): domain Eukaryota; kingdom Metazoa; phylum Chordata; class Actinopteri; order Cichliformes; family Cichlidae; genus Neolamprologus; species Neolamprologus multifasciatus. The sequence goes on along the minus strand of NC_140459.1, from coordinate 20,525,112 downwards.
CTTCAGGAGAGATCTGCATTTGGCTCTTAACAGCTCACCCATATAATAAATTATTCACCCCCATCCCAAATAATTGATATTAAAGGTCCCTGAATTAACTTTGTCAAGGAGGAGAACAATGACCTTCACAGTTTCAGACTTTAAAGAATAAGAGCTAATGCTTAGTGTACTGATGGCAGAAGGATAACACAGATGATTTTTTATGAGTGCAACAAAGACACAATGTGTGGAGGGGGAGGGATGCCTGCTAGATAAAAGTAAATCTAATACAGCTGCTTTGTGTTCTATTTTTGTGTAGCGTGGATATTGCATGACACTGGGAGGACACGGTATCTGTTTGGGAAAAGTAATAAGCACTGAGATCTTTGTGGACTTTTCTTTGCTATAAAATGCACAAAAAAGGAATAAAAGGTTTTAAAAAGGGCACCAAGTAGTCTCAGAATCATTTATATTCACCTTGCTACGTCAAGAGTCTTAAAGATATGAATGATGCAGAAACCCTAATGAGGTATTTGCATGATATCTTTATGAAATGTGAGTAAAAGCTGCTTCAACAATGTCTCCAGCCTCGTCTTTGAACACAAGCTGTTTGCAGCATCATCTTAAGAATCGTCACAATGACTGAAATACTGTATACAAAGCAGTTAAAGCCAGTTATCAGATGTAATGTCGGGTTTGTGCTGATGGAAAAGAAAAGCGGCTGCACGCATGCCGACAGCGTTATGAAATATTCGTGAGATTTTCTCTATTGATTGACAGAAACAGGAGCATCAAAGTTCAATGACATGACAGTAGGTGACCTCAGCATTATAGAGCACTTTACTTTCAGCTCATTGTTTTGGTTTTCAGTGCAGCCACTAAACCTCTGTGGTTTTTTCACTCTTCACCAGAGAAATGTGGCCAATGTGGCAAACAGAGTAAATATTAGACTTAAAAAAAGTCCACTTCTTAATGGGAGTAATGCAAAGCTTCACATAAATATGTGTACTTGAGAAATTCCACACTGGGAAACTGAGAGAGCACCAAAGATGTAATATATAATTAACAGAAACTTGCTCTTTAAAAAAAAAAGAAGAATGAAGTTGATTTGGATTTATTGAATATCATATTGAAGTTGGATGAAAACACTGTTTATTCCATATTTAAGCGTTAATATGTGCAAAACCCTTAATTGGATTTAGACTGTTTTAAAGAATATGATGCAGGTTGTTTATGAGAGGCTCTAAACAAAATCTCAGTCCCCTACCTGCAACACTGTGGTTTCTACAGGACCTTCAAATCTGCTGTCCTGTTACAGATCTGACATCCAAATATTTTAGGGACTTCAAGCATCCATCAGTCTATGTTAATGTGAGCTACACTCATAAAGCCATCACACCAAAGGCTTTAAAGGACCTAGCTCAAGTAGTTTTCCAAACAGTGGAATTTTGAAGTGATGGTCAGGTGGGAAGTTTTTGTATGCTTAATAACTTTAGCTTGTTTTTGTCCCTGGTGGGTCAAAAATAGGCTACAGTAACATCAGCATTCGCTTTTCTTATTCGTCGTTACCTTTAACAAGACATCCACATATACATTGTGCTGGGACATTATCTCCCTAATGTCCCATTTAACTCCGGCCATCATGAGCAACATTTGTTCATAGTCGATGGCCTTGGCCGCCACGATCCAGTAAATTGGTTTCCGCAGTTCGCTGGCTGTAGACACCGTCTGAGTGCAGGAAGGAAGGATAAATATATGAGAGTTCGTGGATCATTATAGTCAACATATAGATAAGGTCATTTTCAATTGCCTGCTATTCTGCAGGAAGAACAATGTTACGGATTAAAGTTTCCAATGAGCGAAATCAGGACATGACATTCACTTGATGTTTTGGGTCAAACAGACCCGTCTCTTCATCTGAATTTCAAATGTCAAAGAGACAAAAAAAAAAAAAGAAAGAAAAAGAAGCAAAGTTATCCATGTGGGTTTGAGTTGGTTTCATTTGTTTTTAAAGAAAACAAAAGGGCACAATTACAATTAAGCAAGTGGAGTGCAGGTGGGAGGGGGAGCACATCCACAACAGTCACACAGCATATTTCACATTGTGCCTTAAATATTAAAAAAGTGAAATCCAAAAGAAAAACACATCCTATAAACCACATATTTAAGAGCAAGTGTGGAGAAAATCAATTACAAATTACAAAAAATAACATAATCTCAGCCTTACAAGAGGTTAAAATAAAATAAAAGACAAACGGTTTTCTACAGCTGGAGACGATGTCTGATATAACCCAACAGCTGTAGCTGACAGTGATGACATGATCAGTTACTGTAATAATTGAGGCCTGTGCCCTCAGAGGAGGCATAACTGTATAAACCAAACAATACCTGGGAATAAAACTGCTGCAGGAAGGGCTTCTTGGCTGCAGGCATCATCGTGTCCAAGTGGGACTGCAAGGACTCAAACTGCTCTGCCAGAAACACACTGAGACAACCAAAGAGAAACAGCCTTTAAATTCTGCCCATATGTTCTGAATCATTCTGCTTGTGACACATAAGAAAAGGCAATTACGATGTGTTGTTTTTGTGTTATTAAAGAGTGACAGATCTATTTACAAAAGCTCGTATTACTATTACAAAGTGGAGTAACTGACCATTAGAGAGAACATCACCTTAAATCTCTGTTATTCCTGAACAACAGTAAAACATCTCAAATGAAATAAGAAGTTTTTTTTACTTTTTTGTCTCCCTTGATTCTTCTGATCCATTAATTGGATCAAGATTTTAGTCATATGTGCTTAAACCTTCTGAGTTTCCAGCATTTCCTGCTGTTCAATCTCATTTCTTCCCTTGTCGGTCACGTTTTGATGAAATAAACATCAGATTTGATTATTATAATGTGAATTATGGAGTCAGCTGTAATTTTGCTGTAAAAACTTGTCTGACTTCCAAACCTTTAAGTCTCACCTCCCAAAGCAAAGTATTTTCACGTCCGACAAATCGAGCAGCACTTATATTTGTTTTTTGGTTTTTTTGACAAGGATTGGATTTCAATTATCCTTGAAAAACACTCAGACCAAAAGAGGTAGCAGAGAGAGAAATACAGGACAGAAAGAAGAAGAAGAAAAAAACAATCAATGCGTTCAGAACTAATATACCCCCTTTCCACTCTGTATCCAGCACTGACTAAATAAAGACCTCTTGACTCAGGCTGATCGATGGCTCTGAAGTGTTACAGTGCATGAAATAAAAAGTGAGTGAACATGTTTATGTGGGCTGAAGTTTAGAGTTGAGTCCTGACTTTAGGACTTTAGGATCATTAATTAAAGAACAACAGGTCTCCGCAGAGCTCTTAAATACAGCAGGAAAAAAAAGAGAATAAAACAGGACTAAGACACCAGTCCCAGGTGGGACCTCCACATTCTTTTGCTGTCTCTTGAACCTCAGTTTGGGTGTGAATGCACACACCAATGAAGTGAAAAAAAAAGCTGTCCTTAGACTTGCAGACGTCCCTCACTGCGAGCTAAAGATAACCTGTCGTTAGCTGATAAATAAAATCAGAGAACTAAAAGTCAGAGGCCACAGAAGTGACAGTCACTAAATTTACAGTTCACTTAGATTTCTGCAGTGTAAAAGCAACAAATATTGAATCTTCACAAAATGTATAGTTGGGGGTCTCAAGTGTCAGTGTGTAATTACAGTCTAATGACATAATCCACTGTAACCTGCTCTCTACTGGAAGAAAATCTAAAGCACACGAAGTGTACACACATGATTTAAAGTACAGTGCATCTGCACTAAATGCAACAGACATGTTAGCGTACATGTTTACATGTTAGCGTACATGCACACTGCACTGGACCTTTTGTTTGGTTCACCTTGCAAATATGGTAAATGGTAAATGGCCTGCATTTGTATAGCGCTTTTCTAGTCCTTAAGGACCCCAAAGCGCTTTACACTACATTCAGTCATTCACCCATTCACACACACATTCACACACTGGCGATGGCAAGCTACACTGTAGCCACAGCTGCCCTGGGGCGCACTGACAGAGGCGAGGCTGCCGGACACTGGCGCCACCAGGCCCCCTGACCACCACCAGTAGGCAAACATGGGGTTAGTATCTTGCCCAAGGATATTTGGCGTGCAGCCAGGAGGCAGCCTGGGATCGAACCACCGACCTTCTGATTAGTGGCTGACCTGCTCTGCCACCTGAGCTACAGCCACCCCACAACTTTTTTTCTTTTTGTTTTTAAAGAATGATTTGAGTATTCTTTGAAGTGTGCATTTCTCCAGGCATTCCAAAATGCAAATTGGATACTTAATGATAACATGTGAATCTGATATCTGTTTTGACGCCACTTTGACTCCAGAACTAATTCTTCATAGCCCAGATTCAACAAAGTGCTGCAAACATTCCTCAGAGGATTTGCAGATTTGTCAACTGAACATCCATAATGTGAATCCCCCATTCCGCTACATCCCAAAGGTGCTCTATTGGATTGAGATCAGGTGGCCATTTGAGTAAACTCCTCGTTTAACATTTGTGTGTTCAGAGATGCTATTCTTCTTCTCATTATTTCATTTACCGTTGCCTTCCTATCAGGTTGAAGCAGTCTGGCCATCCTCCTCTGACCTATGACATCAACAAGGCATTTTCACCCAGAGAACTGCCGCTCATTGGATATTTTTCTTCCAGACTATCTCTGTAAACCCCAGAGATGATGGTGTGGGAAAATCCCAGCAGATCAGCAGTTTGTAAAATACTCAGAGCAGCCAGTCCGTCACGTACTAAGTCACTTGCATGGTATGATGCATTGTGTAATCAGCAGATTCGATATTTGTATTAATAAGCTATTAAATAGGTGTACCTTAAAAGGGGCCAGTGAGTGCATCTGTGTCATTATTCTTCTAATAGACTCTTGCAGCTATAAATGTAATTTTTTTTAGATAGGGCGCTTAGGAAAAAAAGATAAATTGCATTCAATTTGCATAATATTATCATCCAAACCCAAACAGAAACCTTTATTTTAAAGCATAATTTAATGTTAATAAATTCACACTAGTTTGGACACTGTATAAAAACAGAATGCATTGATTTGCAAATCCCATAAACCCACATTTTATCAACAACAAAACACAGAAAATATATCAAATGCTTAAAGTGACAAAATGCACCATTTAAAAAATTTTTTAGCTTGTCTTGAATTTGATGCGAGCAGCACTTCTCAAAAAAGCTGGGATAGGGGCCATGTTTACCACCGTGTAGCGTCCCTTCTTTTAAAAATAGTCGTCATCATAAACATCTGGAATCTGATGAGAGCAGCTGCTGGACTTTTAGGAGAGGAATGTTGTTCCAGTCTTGTTTGGTAAGATTCAAAAAACTCAAAACTCCTGGGTCTATACCGTATTTTTTGACATATGATGCTCCAAATGTTTTCAGTTTGTGAACGGTCTGGACTGCAGGCAGGCCACTTCACTCCCCACTCTTCTACTATGAACTCCTGCCGTTAGAATAACTGCAGTATGCAGCTATTACTGAAATACACATGATTTCCGAGCTCATCTGGACGGGAGCATATGTTGTTTTAAAGCTTGTATGTATATCTTTCAGCACTGATGGTGCATTTCCAGATGTGCAAGATGCCGATTCCATACGTGCAGATACATCCCAATACTATCAGACGCCCAGGCTTAAAGTGAGCACTGATAAGAAGCCAGATGGTGCCTCCTCTCTTTAGTCCTTACGATGTACCATCCATGTTTTCCTAAAAGAATTTCAAGTTTCAACTCATCTGAGCCCAGAACAGTTTTCCACTTTGCCTCAGTCTATTTTAAATCATCTTAGCCCAAAGAAAACAGATTTCTCCAAATGCTCTGAATCTTTTAATGATATTATCTCCTGCTGATCTTTAAGTTTTCATAATTATACATCAAGGAAAGTGAATCTAAAACTGTTCTACAAGGCTTTTTTGCAATATTGGTGAACCTCTGCCCATTTTTATTCTTGGCATCTCAGAGACGTTCCCTATATAACATCATGTTACAGACCTGTTGCCAATTAAGCTGCAAAATGTTCCTCCAACTCTTTCTTTTTAGTACCACGCTGTTAAGAAGTGTAGCTGCTTTGTGGGTTTGTGAGATTTGCAAATCACTGCATTCTGTTTTTACTTACGTTTTAAACACCGGCCCAACTTTTTTTGGATGGGTGCGTAAAAGTACCAGAGAGAAGGTTTTTTTTTTGTGTCCGTTTGTTTTCATAGAGCAATGAAAGTCGCATTAAGGTGAGCTGGAACAGCTTGTGTTTACCTCAGCAACATCATCATGTGCTGTGGAGGGAATAATAAGAAAAAAGAAAGAAAGAAAAGAAAGCACACACTGCACTTCAGAGTCACGCTTGTATAGATGCAACACCTGAGCAGCAGCATAGAGAATGAACAACTGATGGTCAGTTTGCTGAGCTTTTATCTTTGATTCTTCTCACACATGATTGCTGTGTCCACTTTCTTTTCTCTCCCCGAGATTTTCTTTGAAATGGGCCAGGCTGAGGATGCTAAAAACACACACAAACTGTGAGCTGTCTTTTATAAAAACACTATTTTTAGATCAGAAGCATAAAAAATAAAACCCGACCACCAACACCCTCAACAATTTCTCGCAGAATTAGTCTAATTGCACAGAATTAGTCTGCTTTGGTCCTTTAAACTTTACCTACACTAAACACTTTCGCCGTTTTGCTTTCATTCTTCTTCGGATCTTGTTGCCTGCCTCCAAAACACAAAACCCTTTTTGTGAGCGAGTGTAAGCCTACTCAGCGTTCTGGCAACAGCCCTGTCAGAGCCTTTGGTTTACAAGACTTTCATTATGAAGCTGTTGTTGTACAGCGCAGACCTCTGAGGGCCCAAGTGCTGTCAGCACCGATGATAGCTTGACCTAATTATGCACGGGGGCACCAGTGTGTAGCGTGAATGTAACAGAGTAAGACAGAGAGGGAGGGAAAAAACAGAGTAGAGGAGTACAAAAATAAACTGGTTACTGAGTGGCTGATTGAGAGAGTTTAAAACATATCAAATTAGAGAAAGGAAATGATTTTGGGGGCGCTAAAATGTGTTGCTGTGTGTGCAGGAACACAACGCAGGCAGGTCTAATCTTTGCCGGCCAGTGTGTGGAAAACTGTGTAATGACATTATTGCCATCCTGACACGAGGCAGTGAGCGAGAAGCGGCCTCTATAACTTGATCAAACAGAGTGCTTTGATGTACATAACTGTCACGTTACATCGCGCTGCCAGGACACACAAGCGATGACATAAAGCACGCACTAATGTCGATGTAATATAAGGAATACTTTAATGTAGTGGTGTGTGCTTACAGAGACTCTGTGGCCACCACCCTTTGTGCCAGCCCGTAGAGACTCCCGCTGTTAGTGAGGACCACCAGCTGGCTGAGATGGGGGCTGGGCACCTTCTCCTTCCTGTCCTCTGCTGGGCCATGCACCCCTGCGTTCTCCCCGACAGCCTCCTGAAAGAAACACAGGTGGACGGGCAAGTCAGCATGCACAGATCAAGTCAATCTTTAGAAAACTAACACAAAGGAAACATTGTAATATCATTTGAAGCAGAGGGAAGCGCAATAATTTCCCTGCTAATCTCTCCCTCAGTGTATGTTGTCCTGCGATCACTTTAACATTTAATCTAACATAAGAGCAGTTCAGATGCATTGTCTAAAGTGCAATCAACTTTGAGGGACCCGGTCACAGCCGAAGCCCACACACAGTAAAGTTCTGCTGACCAAACACTCCTGAAGCGGCAGCATTAATTGTTCTGATATATTCTAACGCTCCTCTCCATTTATCACTCATTTCATCCTTTCAATCGAAAAACTACTGAAAGAGAAAAAGAAAGGTTTCAACCCGGCTCTCTTCCAATCAATCACAATAATCAGCATCTGCATAAAAAACAATAAAGTAATGTCTTGGTGGCGTAATGTATTATGTTGGCACACAAAGCTTTGTACTCTGTGACTGCAAAGCCCCCTGAAACAGCTTCTGGCAGATCAATAGCAATCACGCAGGTAATGAACAAATGGGAGCCATTAATGCTGCACCGTATCGTCCACTTACGCACTGCCGGCCAGTGCAGTCTGGGTCTAATATTGTGTACGAGCAGTCCTATTCCAGAAGAGCGGTGGAAAGCTTTTATAACCGAGGTCCTGCCAAGTATCCAGAGTAGAGACAAACTGTTGTAGCATGAAGATTAATGAGTAAAAGTAAAGCAAATGGTTACATCACTTCTACGTGGTCCAAAAAAAGATTGCAAGAATTCGTGAAATGTCAAATCCTGCCTGATAAAAGACCTTCATGCCACTACTTTATTATCACTGATAACAGATAAAAAACATTCAGCAACAGCAGACAAATAACCATTTCTGAAATGAAACAGTGTGTTACACAGAGTGACGTGCTCCGTATTAAAATACCAGCAGCGGCTAAAACGGGCTGTAACAGCTCGGCGTACGCACTGCTGCAAAAATGCACAGAATGCAGCTCTGTGGACAATTTATGACTCAGACCAGCAGGAGCTATGCTGCCTCCCTCAAAGTGATAACTTCAACCTTTATACAACCTCCAACTTATCTCTCCGCATTCAATCAAACGCACAGTGTTGCCAAAAATCATCATCGGTCTGAAATTGACTCGGGGAGATTAACAGTTGATCTATATTATTTTATAGCAGTGGGGATCTAAAGGTTTCCCTGCGGAGACTGCAACACATCGCGGGAGCGGCTCGAAATAAACATGATTGAATTTATTGAATACTTCTCAGCGCAGATGGTGGAATTAAATAAGCCTTCAGTAACTAGGTAAGGCTAAAGTTACTCATTACGTCTTTGTTAGAGATTAAAAGATCGGATAAAGTTTTCCCTGAATTATTAAATCTGAGCTCAAATTGGACAGCAAACGAAAACAAATATGACTGTTAACATTTTTGTTGCATAATTCACAAACGGCACATTTCCTTTTTTTTCTGTAAGCAACCAAAACACTGAAAAAACAGAAGAAATAATGCACACTGATATTTAGTCAGCCAAGGTCTTTCTTTACTTTGCCAAAAGGCTGCAGAGCGTTCACCAAAGCAGCCACACTTTGGCCTAATACAGCTGTGAATGCAGTTATTCTAAACTCGGGGAATCAGAAGAACAATTTGAGCCCCAAGTTAAAGATGCAGTCCTTGTTTACTGAGTCATTTAATCACACATTTAATTTAGTTCCTTGAAGGGTTGATACGCATTAATTACTCTTTTTTTAAATTATGGCTGTCCAAGGCTTTTTACAATGCACAGAAATGCTTAACAAATTTATAAGTTTGTTTTATATTTACTGGGAAAATAAACTGAATTCCCATTTTAACACACAAATTTGAGCCGGCACACTGGACTTGTCTGAGAAGTCACAAAGTAGTCGAGCACAAAATCCAACCACTGAAAATAATTTTTAAATAACTTGAGGTTTAGTTATTTGTCTGCTTTCATCATTTTGATTAAAGACCACCATAAAACACAAAAAAAGGACATTGATAAACACCAGTACTATTAATTGAGGTTAAACCTTACACTGGGAGGGGTCTAATAAATGTTTTAAGCACTATATGCTGAGAAAACTCAGTTTCACATGCTTAGTCATGAGTTACAATTTTTTGATCTACTAAATCTGCTTTAAAAAGATACAAAGGCATCTCGAACACTGCAAAGGGTTCAAGTCGCCACAATGAGCACAGCTGTCAGCATTTTAAACACGTCCCTGCACATAAACATGACAAACATGTAATGGTTATGGAGTTAATCCAGAAAGGCCATTACTGCCCTCTTCAAACTACAGCAAATGACGTTAACAATTGGAGCGGGATCATAGCAAAAAAAATAAATAAATGTTTCGCTGCAGTGGCCAGCAGCCATTAGTACCTGTGACGTTGCCAGATCCTACAGGAACTTGCACACAAACATGCAAACGCAATAAATATTCCCAGAAAATCAAATAAAAACTATTTGTGCAGTTGTTTTCTTTTGTAACAGCAGATCTTATCATATCAGCAGCTGGTTGTACACTATGGTCAAAACGCGCCTCTTTACTTGTGCTCCAAAGCTGCTTTCTCTTTGTGGAGTGTTGGAGCTTTTGAATTCAAGCTCTTTCACTTGTTTCTTCTTTTATATCTGCGTCTGCAGTGTTGGGAAAGCTGTGCTTGCGGTGGGGGGGATGGTGCCTAAAAGGATTTTCGGTACAAAGAAGTGGTGTAAAAAACACCTCTTTATATGTAAGATAGCCTAACAGAGAGAAGTGAGCAGCATGAGGACTTTTGCCAGTCAGCAAAAAACAAATCCACAGGTTTACCATGAATAAGAACATTACAGTGCTACATTACAGTTGTATACAAGAACTGTACACTGTCCTTTGAATGAATAAAATAAATCTCAAACTGCATTAGTTTGACATTAAAGCAAAGTTTGGTTTGGTCTATTTTTAGTGACGCTACATGACGCTTGACCTTTCGTTTGTTGTGCCTTTTCAGCATAAAAACAGGCTTCTGAAAGACATTTGGGAGAGAAGTTGTGTTTCCTTTCCAAAGTCATGCGAGTCTGCAGGGATCCTCCAGGTAAAAGCAAAAAGCTGGGCTGAAAAGAAAGATGTGGTGGGCGGGAAAGGACAAACACAACATCGATGACATTTAGGAATTTATGTGTGTGGTTTTCAGAATCTACAGCACAAATATAATCAGAGACGTGGAACAAAGTTGGGGAAATCTCACTAGGGTTTAGGGTACAATCTTGCCTGACCACCTAATGTTTACTGGTTTCTAAGTGAAATGCTTACGCTATTATTATTACATGTTTACAATAGCAGCAGCATTTGATTGTGTGTAAGAGCAAGACACATGATTTCCCAGTGTTATTCTCCTTTGGTAGCCTTGAATATTTCAATCCATTGTTAGGGATAAACATGCAAATTATGTCTGATGCTTAGGAAATCATTTAGCGTGATAATGTAATGGATACAAACAGATGCATATAATCAAAAGGCATCTGCCATGTTTCCAGACAACAGGAAGCTCCTTGTCATACTGAACCGCTCTGTCACAGAGCTACGACTCAGACACAGTAATACGTGAGGATGTTAGCAGCTGCTGCATTTATCAGAAAACAGATAAAAATACAACTTAAAGATATGAAGACATCAACCCTTCAGTCATCATTACGGACCTACTGTAATCAGCTGTTGTGTAACTTGCGTTTTATTTGATACGCTCGGAGATAAAAACCACAAAAACAATGATCCCTTCACTTTTATGATGGCACTCAAAATGACAGATGGCTTTAGACAGATAAAAGCAAAGTAACACCATGTGTCTGCTGCATTGCCAAGTATGAGAGAAAGAATGCCATATTGGACAAATTAAGAGTCAGTGATAGATTTTTCAACGTCATACGAGGGGCTGAAGGACGGAGGGCGGGGGGCGCTTAGCTGGATCTTTCCATATAGCGTGACTTATAGTGAAGAGGTCATACTTCATTTGATTCATATCCTGCAGCTGCTGAAGGCATTTAGGAGGAGTTTAGATATTTCTCTGATGTCCCGCTGAGACAAATAGTGAAACTGCATTTTCATAATGAAGTTCAGAGTAGAGATTGCACGATACCACTTTTTTATGTCCGATACCGATATCATAAATTTGGATATCTGCCGATACCGATATGAATCCGATATAGTGTTTTTTAATCAATAAAACGTTTTTTTAATATCTTGCTGCATTTTGTATAAGTTTATACTCAAGTTTAAATAAATAACAACACTAAAGCTATTCTGTTATACCTGTATGTAAAAAATACACTGCGCCCAAAATTTTTCATAGTTCAGCAACACTGATCAATCTAATAAACTTAAACCTGCACCATCCTCCCTATTCTGGTATTTTAAAGAGTACTTAGCAGAAATATTAAGCAACCTAACTAATAGGGTTGCAAACTCCCAGCAAAAAAACAATAGGGAACCACCCTCCACCTCATGATGCTTAATCGATGTAATCAAATTTAATTTGATGCAGGGGGAAAATGCACAGAAATAAATTATTTTTCAAGAATAATTAAATAGATTCAACATCTTTCTTCAACAGAATTGCAGACTGCACAGATGGTATCTTCCCAAAGGAAAAAGTACTATAGCTTACTAGGGTATATTAGACTTAACAGTTACTATATACAGTAATGGACTTATATATATTTTACATCAGATTAAAACTTTGGGTGTAAGAGTCAGATAATTATTTATTAAAAGCTAGACATTTTAAATGAGAATAAGAAAGAAAAGTATGTCTTTGTGCCCCCTTTTCCCTGTTCATGCCCTATCGGCCCCCCTGGCTAAACTTTGCTAGATCCGCCCTTGCACAGTTACCAGCCGTCAGCTACCTAGAAAAGGATCCTGGTGTAGAAAGTAATATTAAATAAATTCTAACAACAGCTTATCAAGCCTAATAGTGCTGCTGTTGTTCAGCCGCTGGTTTCCTCTTTCTGGTGAGAAGTGGGCCAAAAACTAAGAAGAGAGACGGACTCACGACAGAAAAGCCGATCAGCTGATCATTAAGCAGTTTCACGATTGAAGTAGCAGCAGGAGAGAGAAAGAGAAGAGGCAGTCGCTCCATATATCGGTTGTTGAGCTTAACGTGGGAATGCTTTACAAACATTCAGAGATGAACTTACACACTTGCTTTACTTGTCTCTGGGAAAACTTCCTCGGAGATGAAATGCTGGTTTGGTAGCGAGGCTACAAATACACACAGCCGCTCTATCACGTGACGCATACTGCTGTGACGTGCTACGGTTATGAGCCGAGTTACGCTGTGTTGCAAGTTTTGTGAGGTGCTTTTTTTTTATATTTAATGGATCGGATTACATTTTTTTATTTCTCGCCGATATCCGATCCAGTAATTTGGGTCAGTATCGGACCGATACGTAATATCGGATCGGTCCATCTCTAGTTCAGAGTGTAGATGATGTAGACCAGGAGTACTCTGCTCTGCCTGGAGGCCACTTTTGCAAAATGACGCCAGACCAGGAGCCCGTTAAAAACAATATTTACCCCAAAATCAATACATAGTATGATGTTGCCTGGCAACCACCTAAGGATTCACTAGAACAACATTTATAAAGTATGTACTCCTGTAACTACTGCATGACTTACAAAGTCTGCATCCAAATCCACCAAATGATCAGAAAAATGTTGAATAATAACCAATTAATCATAACAATATTTTAGAAGGAATTTAAAATCAAAACAAATAAACATATTTGGAACATGGCTGATGGTTTTGAGTAATAGATTGCATTAGATAGACGCCAGAGTAAAAAAGAATAATAAATATATAAATAAATAAGATTAAAAATGACTTTTGGAGGAAGTAATTGAAATATTTTCACTCTTTTTTGTACATTTTACTAAATGACTAATAAAAAAATTTATTTAGATCCACTGATTACCAAAATATTTTTTTGTTTATGTTATCTGCAGTAACACTAAACTTAACAAGACTAAGAGCTACAAGACGAGGTTTTCTTCAATATAATAAACAATACAGATTCAAGTTATTGTTCTTCTACACCACTATGAGAAAAGAAAAGATTGGACAAATCAAAATAAAAACGAATCGCGTACTTGCTGGTTGCATTAACTTAATTATAAAAACCATCTGAATTTATCTCTCTGTGGAGAAAAAAGAAAGTGTTGTGAGGATCCAAGCATGGTGAAACAGCTCTGCTGTGAAAGCCTGAAATTGCATTTACTGCAGTTGTCACAGCAGTCTCAAAGTCAGAGCCAAAGGCTGAGTACACACTGTTCACTGAGAAGAAGATCTTCACAAAGCACACAACTTTACAGAGGACATTTTTGCATTTCCCGAGGCAGCGTTCTTTCTATACAGCTGACATCAGTTTGGTAGGAAAATACGCTTGTTTTCGTTTTTCAGCGTGAAGACGTTTATCTGAGTGTGCTAATGTAAATGATCGTCGAGCTCTGACTGTTATACCTGGGAAACTGGAACACAACAGGCAAATATATCATTAATCAGAGCAGTAAGTGCTGGCAAACAATGAAAGACAAACGCTGCATGGAAAGTTATTTTCACTGCAAGTCTAGACCATTTTGTCACAGTGATCACTGTTAGCCCTCCATCTACACAGCCCAGCTGTACAATAGCTATGGCAGGGGTGGGCTGAGCCCATCAGAACGGGCGTCTTGCCCACCAAATCAGACTTTAGAGGGAAAAAAATTTTTTGTCAGTCAGTGCTAAAAGAGGCATATAAACTTATGACTGTGTGGGCACCTTATAGCTTGCATACTCAAGTCTCACACTGCATACCCTCTTAACGTGATCTGATTTACATATAAATAACATTCAGAGGAAGCAGACAGCTGTCCCTCAAGTCAAGGCAGCAAATAAAGCGCACACACATTAAACTACTAAAAACAAATAAATGGCATCTTTTAATGGATATCAAACTCTAACGTATGCAAATCAGTATTTGTGTTTCATTTTAGAGTTCCTGTTTACCCGTTGTAGCAGCTTTTGTGCTGGTTACATGTGTCGTGATGCTCTGGCTAAGCTAACATGTTTCACATTCACTAAAAATGCGCGTTTTGTTAAATGCGTCTGAGATTTTCCCTTATATGTAATTTTTCTAAATAGCTGCAGGACACTGAGAAAGAACCCGCGAGCATGCATTAGCGTTTCAATCTGATGTGTGTTATGACGTTAAAATGTTATACTGTGTCCTTTTTACAGTCTGCCTCTTTCCAAACTCCAAAATAATCTGTGCTTCTCTTTCAGAGGATAAATGTCTGGATCCATGCAGGGACCGATGTTCTTCAGCCTGTGAGAAAACCAAATCTTACAGCTGCTACATGCTGCTTGGAACAAATTAGTGTTTTAAAGATTAGTTTAGTCAAGACTTTATGTACTGTGCTTATTTTTCACATCTCAGAGAGAGAAGACGCCATCATTTGAACTGGGACTGAAACCACCAACCCGTGGGATACTTGTCAGCTGCTCTAACTTCGGGTTTTTGTCTCGCTCAAGTTGTTCACTTATTATTTCTAGCTGCCCACCCTAACACAGCAGGCTAGAGCCAGTCCTGCCATCTACTATTAGGCTGCCTACATATCAGGCAGCTGTAGAGATGCAGGCTAATATGACTCATCTTACAGCATTGCTCACAAACACTGTATTGTGACTTACCAAAGGAACGATCTGTCATCAGCATGCAAACCACCATCAAACATTAAAACACAAGATTTGAAACATCTATCACCTGTCAGATAATTTATTGGTGAGTTTATGTGAGAAACAGTGAAATGTTTTTTCAAATAAAATAAAAAATGCTTATATAACCATATTTGCAAAAATCACAGCGTGTAATAGGCACAGATTTCTTAATAAAGTAAACCAACAAGCATACAGGACCGTTTAACACTGGTGAAAGCGGCATTAAGCACTCCGCTCACGCCCACTAGCGATCGCCACTGCAAAATGCAGAGTTTTTTTATTACCATAAAGAGCCAAAAAGGCAGCTGGAATTTTGTCAAAACTATCCTCTAATTAATTTTTAGAAAGAGTTATTCAATGCACATTCCTCAGCTCAATTAAATTAATCTACTGTACATGAACAGGCTGTTTGAGTAATGAGCCCTGAATATTTTCATCTAACAGTTTGGGCAATCTAAGCAATTATTTAAATTATTTTAATCAGGACAACTGTAGCAGGAGGTCTTTGTTGATAACAAAATAATTAAGAACTCCCTTGGACTTGCACCTGAAGGAAATGTGGCCTAGTTTAACTTTGGTGGTTCAGACACAAACCAACAACAGAGAACGAGGAACAGTTGACAGAAATCGAGCAAAAATAAGATTCTGAGATCAGTTAGATAGATGTTCACTAATACAATCGCCAACATGTCACAGTCTTACCTGCATCTCTGCAATGTTGCCTAAATAGTCTCAGGTAACCGTAATATGAGATCTTGTCACTCAGACGAGCATTACTGTGCAGAATGACATATTCTCAATGCTTAAGGCCATTTTTGAAATCTAAATTAAAATCTGAGTTTGACAATTCTATCTGCAAATATATGTGTGTATATATAATTTTTTTTAAACCTAGTCCATCCTTGGTTCAACTGCCAACTTGAATTAAATAGTACATAGTGGGATGCTACAGTATTATTTGACCTGGTCATGCTATTGGCCATAAAAATAAAATGATGCAATGCTTTTCTAAAGGTATGTAGGTCTGAAAATACTAGTTATTTTAGTTTATTGCTAGGCTGGTGCTGGGCAACATGTATAATTCAGTTTTAGTGAATATAAATGAGACATTACTGTAATGAGATTAAAATTATGGGATGCTTTCATAAGGGAATATAAGTGCATAAAGGCAAAAAAGGCCTTTTTATAATGTTGCAAGGTGGTTGCCAGGAAATCTGCCATAATATATGATGCATAAATTAATTTTTTTTAGATGCAATTGTCATGAAATAAATATTACAAAGTGCTTTTATATGGTGTTATAGGTGCATAAATGTGAAAAAAAAGAAAAAAGGTCATTTTAGCCTGTTGATTTGTGGTTGCTAGGCATAATATTTGACATAGATACAGTCCATCAGTGACTGAAGACGTACCCGTGTGCCAAGTTTGGTTGCTCAACTGCTGAACGTTTAGGAGGAGTTGGCAGACAAAGAAACAAACACACAGACAGATTTTGTGTATTACAGAAAGATGAGTGTAACTTAGACTGCTCATGCAACAAGAATAACCTTTCAGTCATCTTTCAGCATTTTATAATTTCATATATCACCTCTCTATTATGAACTTATGAGGACAACAATGTGGCCATGAATAGTTGCAGCTCTTATTAATAACTGACATTTAAATTCTTATGTGACAACAAAATGTACTTATTAGTTTTAGTTTTAACTTCTAATAACGTCATTAAATGCTTTATGAAAGTATAATTAATAATCGGCAATAATTAAGTTATAAGACCTTTCATTATGTCTAGCCCAGTGCAACACTTTATACAGTTTACTGAGTGATGATTAAAGATAAAAATGATTAAAGTTCACCAGTGGGACGTGAACAGGAATTTGAATTCTTCAGTATTAAAGAATAAAGAAATATCTACGTAAGTGTCTAAATTCTTAGTATAATCTCAAGCAGCATAATGGGGCCAAAAAGCAGGAGTGGAGCGAGAGAACAATTCCTTTCTTTGTGAGCTCACCGTGTTTTAATTATCTGTCTGGCACTTTGAAGTGGCCTTGAGTTAATGAAGCATTTTAAAACCTCTTACACTAAACGATGAGGAAAAGAAAAAACTTCCTTCTGACAGACAGTTTTGTTCTTTTGTTAGTTTGCCCTGGATAATTCCTAACAAAGTAACAGGCAAACGCACTAAAGTAAACCAAACCTTCGACTTAAGAGACGTTGATATGTTTCTTATTAACTAAAGATTTTTTTTTTTTAAACTAAAACATAAATTTGGTACAGACACAATACAATTTCCCAAACCCAAAATTGAAGCCTTCAAATTGCTTGTTTCACTTTCCTATTGCTTATGAGTATTCATCATTTCACAACAACGCAGATGGAAGAAATTCAGGACTTTTACTACTTTCCCTGGAAGAACAATGAGAGCTCCACTTTCTGTCCTGAATGCTAGAACATCTTACAATTTGAACTGAACTCCTACAATAAGCAGCCGTTTGTCTCCAGAGTTCTCGTGCACACCAAAAGAGCAGGGCAGGTGCTGGGCTGAGAAGCATATAAACACATGAAAATAGTCAACAGTGCAATACTGCAGAATCCAGTTTTATTCATTATTGTGCCTTGGTACTGTGTAATATATCTCTTCTTCAGATCGACTTCAAAATTAGCAGTCCACAGCCTTCAATATGTTCTTTGTAAATAATAAATAAATATACATGAAGTTTAAATTCTGTACTGACATTAAAATCCAAGTAATTGCAAATGTTTTTTTTTAGTTTTTCTTGCAAAAGTACAAAAAAGACAGAAAATTCTCCCATTGCTGAAACCAGTGTAAATGTCAAAGTTATGATGATGATAATGTGAACTTTGCTAACATCCAGTAGTTGAGAAAGAGCAGCTTGCCTAAATGTCCACTGTCCTCGATGACCGGAGTATTCTCTGCAGAGACAAACGGCAAAACAAGTTTTGTGTCTGCCTGCGAGGCATTGACATCCTAATTGTTTCCCCATGTGGACCAACAGCATCATTAAATATGAAGACATCAAGCATCAAAGCCAGGCGCCATTGTGCAATGAAACTGAGCAATGACGAGACAGCTTCTAAAACTGAATATCCGGGGAGGGAATTCAAATCAGATAAGAAGCAAAGTTTTGACTAATACAGAAAATCAGAAGAAGCTGGAAGGCTGTCGATCCCTGGTGTTTTTCCACTTACAGATCAAAGATGAGAGGGCTAAGATATTTAACCAGCTGAATACAATCCTTAATGATGACCGACAATTGTATTGACATATGCTTGTGAGTGTGAGATTCTGCTGTCTTATGATATCCCCATGGGATATATTACTCCATTTCTAAAACGTCTTGCAGGGTCAAGTGCCATTAAAGTCTTCTATCGATCAGGGTGAACTGTTCTTCTCTGAAAAATACTGCGTTCTGCCAGGGGAAACATTTTGCCAGCCTCCTCTTATCTCATATTTGCAATTCCAACTTAACATAGCACCCTTACTATTGAACGCAAAATCACCCGAGTGCTTCGGTCTAGCAGTTTCCAAGCAACCCTACTGCAATTGTGCAGCACAGAAACAAACAATAGCTGCTGGCTCCCTTATTTCTTCTAAACAGCCACAGCCAGCACTGCAGGCAAAGGATTTCACATGGCTCAACAAATTCTCTGGTATTCTGGATCGCGGCCCACCTCTGGTGGATAATCTATTTGATTATTAGGTTTCCCTGCATGTCCATTGGGTGATTTATTAAGTAGCATAATTTTGGTTAGCAGTCTGAGCTAATTTTGCGGTGGGTATTGGAGGCGCTGTGTGTCCACAGCTGCAGACGTCTGACTTTCTCACTGAAGAAAAACAAATATAAAACCCCAAAACATTTACGTCCCTGTTACACGTGTGATATAAAAAAAAAACACCCTACATTATCTTCACACTTGAATGGTCAACACTGTCATCTCACAGCAAGAAAATCCTGGGTTGGAATCTTCCACTCAGCTGGGGCTTTTCTGTGTGGAGTTTGCGTGGACTTCCTGTGCAGGAAATCACTCCAGTTACTACGGTTTTCTCCCAGAGTCTGAAGACATGCATGTTCGTTGAACTTCCTAAATTGTCTGTAGGGTGTGTGCTTGTCTGCCTGTTTGCGTTTACTCTGTCATGGACTGGCGAGAGCGTGTGACAGCTTGGATAGTATCCAGCCCCCACACAACCCTGGACTGGACAGTCTTGCCTTTGGGTTTTTGAAACAAACAGTAGGTTTGGCAAGTTTAGCTTCCCAGCCGTTCAGCTGATCAAAGGTAACTGGTAAAAAAGACAAACTTAAACTTTTAAATAATATTCCCCAGGGGAAAAAAATAATAAACTGAATGTTACAGCACACTCTGATAACTTTGTAAATATGTAATAACACTTGTCGTGGAAGAAGCGTCAAGCTGGGAGTCGAAAAGTGATCTCTCAGTTCAAGTGTTATCTATTGTGATTGACTGCTCACTCCTCTCTAATCCATTCCATAGAGATTTATGGCCAAGTGGAACGGACTGTCTACCAGGCAATTACTGTCAAGTGGATCCTATTGCACCTCTTTGTCACTCTAATACTAGAAATTTGGTTCTCATTAGATGAATGTCAAATGGAATTAGGGCTTTAATTTATTTTGTGTGACATCACCCATTCTCTCCAAGCCCATCTTTGAGAACTTCTTTTCCCACAGCTGCTGGTCTCTTCACCTTCTTTGGGATGGCAAAACAACCATCTTACAGGAAGAAAAGTCTTTTGCTTGACGCGCTTTGGCTTAGAAAACTAGACATGAATATTATGCCTATTCCCAGGTCCACACTCTTCAACTCTATTACAGTAGCTTTATGTGATTTATGACTTGTAATAAGCCTCATTTGTCTATACTGGGTCTTAGTTATCTATTGACTGAAACAATTAGTTCTCCTCCTGTTGAGCCTACCCTCTCTTTGAACCAGCTTTCCTTTGATTGGTTGCCCCTCGCAAATTAAAGGTTTGAAAAGCAGTGGGTAGGAATTTGACGTTATTACATATATCTGCTCACTGTTATCATACAAAGAGTCAAGGCTAGTAAAACCTGACTGAAAATGAGGTTTCTGAGCAGTCTGACACCCGACCCTTGAGCTCACAGGGATTACTTGTACATATGCTAATCTCATCATTTGAAACTTTGGCTATATTTAATATGAGCATCCACTATCCTAATAACACATACGACAAAAAAAAAAAAAAAGGAAAATCCTAATAGTTCGACGGAAACCAAAATAAAATGTGCGGAGTTTGGTGTTGGGAGTAAAGATAATCCAGCATATAAATCAAAAGATTTAAACCGAAGTGCATAATTTTGTTTATCGCCTTGTGCGTCACAGTGGGAGATGTGATGACGCTTTGGCAGAAGCTGACGAGACGTTTTAGACAGGAATCTGTGTTACTATATCCGGGGGGATATACTGTCTCCTCATTGCAGCGGAGGAGCATGACCTGCAGCTGGGCCTATCAATAAAGTGTGTGTGTTTGTGTGTGTGCGCGTGTTCAACTAAAACTCCAAGAAAACATCAATTCTTGCAATATCTTGACAGCTACAGTATAAACAGGAACACCATGGTGCTTAATAGTGATCTATAATCTTTGTCAGATGGCACTCCCCCTTGGATTGTTGCATCATTAACAGTGTGAGACAGCAGGCTGCGACAGAGAGGCCAGCACGGACAATGACATGCCCTCGTGAGCGACGCACAACTAATGAGTGCGTTCAGTGTGCAGTCTCTGTGTGTGTACGGGTGAAAAAGAAATGTAGTTTGTGTGTGTGTGCATGTGCTTTTCATGACATATAACTTGCAAGTGTTGACTGTGCCAAGCCAGTATAAAAAACCACAAAAACAACACGAGCTTAGGGGTTATCACTGTGATGCTGGGGAGACACATATGAAGTCTGAGAAGTGAGTGGAAAGCATTCAGTGCTTTATAAACACCTTTGTGACAGTAGTACTATAAATCTGTAGACATGATCATTTGCTTGTTGAAGTTCTGAATGTTTTCTCGTTTTGCGTTTTGTGTCTTAAGACTGATGCCAATACCGATATTTGGTGACCTAAAACATCGATATTCCGATACATAGGCCGATACTTTTAGTTCTTCCAGACACAGGAAGCATAAACAGATCTCCCAAACATGTTTTATCTGTTGTTATTTATTCTGCTCGGATCAGCTGACTGTTGTGTTTGACATAGTCCACATGCTAACAGGGAGGCTCCAGAGTGCCCTCTGGTGGACAAATTATGCAACACCAACACTTATAATTTTGTTAAAGGGTCTTTTTCACTCTCCTTTTATTTTTTTAAAGTTAAATTTATCAGCTGCTATATATGTTTGATATGGAGAGATCTGAAAATATTGGCTAATATTGGCTGAAAATAACAAGCAGGTGCTAGTCAGTGCAGCTTTTTTCTACAAGCAAGCTAATGTCAGATTCGTCGTGCCAACACACAAATGACCCGACTTCTCATTGTAGTTTCAGTGCCAAGCCCAAAAAAGCCATCGTCCCACCGTACTCGAAAGATGAAAACCCCATGATCAAGCTTATGGGCACGCAAAGACATATCTAATCAATGTATCACGACTGAGGGTAGATGGTAGAAATCGAACGGGGAAAAAAGGGAAATAATTTTCAAGCTGTATGATCTTTTCTTCATCCCTGGATCGATGTGAGCAGTGAAACTGAATACGTAGCATTGTATACTCACTCAGAAGCACCAATAAACTGCAGGACAACAAGCAGTTGTTTGTGCTGAGAGCTGAGAGGCATGTAATCTCTGGTGCACAGCTGCTAAAGAGAAGGAGGTGACAGGACAAACAGATGAGATGGAATGATAAAAATTGAAAGACGTGACGGCGAAACAGTTGCACAAATAAGTGCGATAAACCAACGGACTGATTGAAAGATGAAGTACTGTTGGTTTGCATAGGGAGAAAAGTAAAAGGTTAGTCAACCCGGAGGTGGCTTTCCTATCATTTTGTTGCAAAAGGCAAGCCTTTGTCAGCGCTCCTCATAACGTTGCCTGCAGCAACGGCTCTCAACAGCTGTCACAGCTGAACCTTCTGGCAGCGATAATATGGCTACTGATGGGGTTCGTGACATTATTCTGATATGGCAGTCGTCTAACCTACCCCAAGCAGTATCACCAAAGGAGGTGAATTTTTGCAAGTGAGAATTTTAAACAGATGATAATTCTACACAGCATCCATTTCAAAGAAATAGACCGTGCGTGTGATTAAACATTATGTAACAAGTGTTTTGTGTAATACAGCAACACATCCCTCCCACTCATGCTCCCTAGCCGCCCAACCTTTCAAACACTTTAAACAAAATAGTGAAAGTCCACAGTGAGTGGACTTGAAACAAAAAGTGTCAGAGCCAGACTACCCGACAGGGTTTCAGAGAGGTAATCAAGAATATGAGAGGTAGAGAAATGGAACATAAACTAGGAGGTGATCTTTTACTTTCCCAGTGGAGTCCTAATTTAAACTGAAGGCACGCTGTACCTGAGACCAGATGAGATGGAATCTCGCTGGTGCTCATATGGGACTCCGTGTCATTACGAGCACATTGGTTTTGGAATCAGACAGTTGCGATGGCAAATCAAGTGAACAAAACCGCAAGGATTCAGCAGCTCAATTGACATGCAGTGTGCAATTAACTTTATAATGTGTTTACAAATGAGGTCTTCCCTGTCACGATCTCTGGAGTGTGTCAGTTTATGTATCTGTATGCAGGTAGAATCGTTTCTGTACTCTGTAGAAATACATCAGCATGTTCACTGTGCAGTTAGGTTACCAATCTTTAAAAAACAAGATAGAGAAGGATTTATAGTCCACCTCATCTACAAGAACCAGCTTCTGCGAGATTTATGTGAGTAGATCGTGATGTAAAACACAGAAGAGTAAAAGGAGATCAAGACAAGGATGAAAAAAGCGAAAAAAATAGGGAGTGCTGTGTTAGTTTGGAATATAGGGCATTTTTCCAACATTAGATGATTTATTAAGATGAGCTAAAATAGCTTTGCATGAGACAAGATGGGCTGAAAGCATTTGCCACTACACTGGAGAAAGGATGGAAAGTTACAAAGCCAGACTGCATCGCTCCTCCAAGGTGGTTGGAAACAGCTCTTAATCAGGGGGCAGTGATATGATTTTGCTTATTTGAAATATGAATGTACATCCGTGTGCTTTCGGGTTAGCACGCTTCTGTCTTCTGAGAGGCCTCGTGGACTCACAGAAACAGAAATGCCTCAGTGCAATTCGACTCAGTTCTTTTTGTTCTATTTATCTCTCCGCTTTCAGTTTGTCTGTTTATCTGCGTCCATTTGATCAGCTGAAAAAGTGAGCACATCACCCGCAGCCTGTCTGATATCGGAAAACAGCTCACAGTTCACTCAGAAAAGTACTCAGGTGTAAATAGTCACTATTGGGCCCCCTGAAGGGAGAAAACATGCAGCAGCATACAACAATTTAAAGTTTAGATAATTCTTTATTCTTTCCTCCGGCTTCATGATTCATAACTCTGTTTTTTGCTTTTTGTTTTCTTCTTCTTGTCAGACCACCTCCAAACTGTGAAGCTATAGAGACTACAAGCAAGTAGCAAGAAAATTGCCATTATGGGGTTTTGTAAAACAAAGCAATAAAGTGCTGCTAACTGTTGAGGGAAGAGAAAAAAGAAGAGGAAAGTGAAAAAGAGAAAAGTGCCAATATTTTCGGGCTTTCGGTGTATATTCAGTCCAAAACTTCCTGTTTCGGTGCAACAACCACAGTTCACAAAGGTGGAAAGATTTAAAGTTATTTTTCAAAACAAAATCCTGACACGACAGCCGTTGCTTTCCCCATTTACCAGCACGCAACCAAAGCTTTCTCCAAAGCAAATGATTTATAGCACTTGTACTAGAAGCAGACTGCAAACGGAAACCAAGCAGGGTAAAGAACAGAAAGTCGTATCCTCAGCTTATTCACAAACACAGATTACCAGGTAAGGTAAGATATCTGTATTTCTTTACCTAAATACACACTTACTAACACATACTAACAAGTAGCTGCCTGTAGCTACATCACACCTGACATGACGCTTACTCGTTGTTACTTGAGTAACTCCAAAAGCACAGTGGGAGGCAGAGCTGTCAGTGATCAGGCTCCATTCCTGTGGAAGAAGTTCCCACTTTGGGTTTAGCTGGTTTAGCTTGGGTGTATAACTTTACGATGAGGCCTATAGTAAAGGTTCGCTCAAGTGACCTAGAACCTTCCTTTAGCTTTGCTGTTTAGGCTGCTAGACGAAATATCATGAAGTACTGAACACATCTCCTCTACTTTGCTCTGCATACATTCATATGTAACTATTGCACTTGATTAGCGTTCACTCTTTCTCTCTCCTGCAGTTTGGGCTTTTTCCTTCCCCGTCCTTGCTCTCTGTGTGTTTTCCATCAGTATCTGTACCTCAGGCGCAACACGATCCTTATCTGTGGTTACTGTCCCTACCAGCCTGAAGGGAGTTTATTGTTATTTAGTTTGTTGTTTCTCTTCTGTCTTTGCCTCTTAGTTTTTCTCTAATGCTAATGAGTTGAGGCAGATGGTTGCCTTTCCCTAAGCCTCATCCTGCCTGAGATTTGGTCCACTGCAAAGGGAGTTTCTTCTCTCCACCACCACCAAATGCACACTCACACGGGATTGTAGGGTTTCTTGCTATGATAATGCAAAACAGGCCACGAAAGGCAGGCAAATAAAAGGCAGAAGCAAGAGATGACAGTTGTATGATCATGTAACAGGAGAGACAGACTGCAGAAAGACATTATCAGGCAAAAAGTGGACTGCACCACACTAATTGTCACTATGTAATATCAGTGCGAGGAGCAGCGCTAGAGAGCCCTAATGGAATAACACACATATCCACCCTGGCCTGCCCATTTAAACAGAGGGAGGTGTACACGAGTCTGAGTGACCACCGGCCAGATAATGATGACCCATAATGCATGTTGTGACACCGGCTGTGGGCTCTCTAAACAATGAGACCACTCGTACAGCATGGTCAGTACGGACAGAATGGATGGCCAAAAAGTGAGAGGAGCGACATTAAGAGGAAAGAGGTGCATAAGGATGGGAGGACAGAGGCGTGAGATGGTGTGTTTGTGTCAGAAAATGAGACAGACAATGAGATAATGCACGCTGGTAAAAGAGTGAACAGAAGAGAAGGTGAAAGAGGAAGAGCGAGACACAGTCTTACCATATCAATGAGGCTCTCCTGGATCCGGTTCAGTGTGGTTCTCAGTCTGCTGCTGATAAGGCCCAGACCTGATGACTCATACTGTAGAATAGACACAGACACAGAGTGAGTGTTTGAAATGTGCACACAAATCTTCCCTCTATAAGAACACACACTTCAGCAGAGTGTAAAAATCACGCTCACACCGGGACATCTGCTCTCATCTCACGTAGTCGGAGACAAAAGAGACTTTGCTTTCTGCTTCTAGCCAACTCTAATCCTAAAGAGGGAGGAGTAGCTGGGAAGAACCAACATCAACAATCAGACAATCACGCTGACAACAGAAGGTGACAGACAGAGCTCAGAGAAAAATGAAGCGGAGAGGGTGAAAGCGAAGAAACCTCAACGCAAATGCTTCTGAAATCACTCCGAGATGTGCTCGATGTCGCCTGTGAAAGCAAATCGGGCACATCTTAAGGGCTTGAAAACAACCACACCACACATGCTGGATTCTCTAAGCAGCACAACCATGAAGTAGTCGGAACACTTCAGGTTGTACCTCTTACCAAGCAGGCAGGGCCCACAACCCTGGCGGTGCCCGCCTCTCTGCTGCCGTGAGCTTGCAAAGATGGGCTTGGGACGGGCTTACGGATGACGAACGGATAGCAAGAAAGGAAAAACAAAAAGCAAAAGCTTCAAATTAAAGACTCTGGAAGAAGAAAACACAACTAGAAAAAAAAGAAATATGAAAGCAAAC
The DNA here is from genome assembly GCF_963576455.1 of Neolamprologus multifasciatus. Classification (NCBI taxonomy): domain Eukaryota; kingdom Metazoa; phylum Chordata; class Actinopteri; order Cichliformes; family Cichlidae; genus Neolamprologus; species Neolamprologus multifasciatus. Next base: position 20,498,816 of record NC_140459.1, on the reverse strand, counting down.
AAACATAATTCGATTAAATGAAGTATTGAGTGGAATTTTTCTGTTCACAAACTTTTTAAGTTTTCCATTTATGACCAGCAGGAGCTTAGTAAACTGGGACTCATCAGTTTGTAGTGTGTAGCAGCTGAACACGCAGAGAGGTGGCATTGTGAAAACCTGATGCCCCTTTAATCTCTCTCAGTTTAGTAACATCGTAGAATTGAGTGTCACTGCTGTGTGTGTCTTTATTGTTTTTTGTTTAAGCTACAAATACCAACAGACCAAATGTTCACAGACCGCCTTGTATAAAAACTCCATGAGACGTTTTGTTGAAACTGAACTTCTTTTTCACATATTAAATGGGATGAAATGTCTAGTTAAAAATCTTTACATTGACAGAAAGGGCAGTTTCACTGGTTTTGGCCCAACTGAAATCAAAGCTGCTTGTATGTGTGTGGCATCCCTGACCTTGATAGTCAGTGACAGACTTTAAAAAGCTCTCAGGTTGTTCATATTGCTTTTAGAAACTTGTAAACACATGGAAGGAAGGAAAGAAGGAAAAACACACATCTAGTAGTTGTCGATGTCAGCGTGGGTTTGAGATACATGCCGTTTGGCAGAGGCTGTTCAGAAGTGACCATTGTTTCGGTAGGAGGAAGTAGAAGTGACAGTTTTTGGGATGTAGGGTTTTTTTTGGCTTCAGTTTTCAAGATTCTGGTGCAGTCGGGCGTTGTTTGGTTTTATTGTAGGCCACAGGTGAAAGTCTGTGCTGCTGCACAAGATAAATAACATCCAGTACGAGTGGCAACTAGGAGTTGAGAGTGAACCCCTTTTTCATTTCAGTAGGCAGCCTTTACCCCCGAACATTTCTGCCATCGTTACTCAAAATGAAAATATTCTATTGTCCCCATTTGCCTTCCATCTTTCAATTCACACCTCTTTTTGCCCTTTTCTTACTATAGCCCTCCACGGTGTCTTCCCAGAGCTAAAACCGAAGATTTTTCCCCCCCTTGAGGTTCAGCTACAATTTTCAAACATTAATCACTTTTCTCAAAACTGTGTTAGCAAATCTGCCTGTCACAGCCCCTGGAGCAGAAAACCCGGCTACTATTGACGACGGAGAATCTGCGACACCGTCAAAAGCGCGGCTTGCCTTAACAAGGCAAACACACACAGATAATGAGTGTATTTACCCTTTTGAATATTAATGCCACACATTACTCTTCAAGTGGGGGAGTCAAGCAGGCCCATCTTGATTCCAGTCGTGTAAGGAGAGCAGAGCCTATAGGTCAAAACGCCAGCCTATGCTTTTTAAAGATTCATGGGGACATTAGCATTTGGCTGTCGGTGGCTCTTCAAGTGAGACCATTAATGAAAATGGCTGGGTTCATGAAGTGACACTTTGAGGTCTAGAGTGGATGCAGTGGATAAATAGTGGCGGTAAAAGTTACAGAGTGATGTAAACAGAGTGAAAATGACACGGGAAGATGGTGAAAGTAACAAGCATGAAGAAGAAAAATTCGATTAAGCTTTTGGGAATGTAGACGGTAGAAAGAAATGGCTGAAGGAGCCGGCTTAAGAAACAAAAAAATGATATACGCTTAAAGACAAGGTAGGCAATGATAGTGAGAGGCTGACATATTCTGCATCGGTGACAGTGACCCACTGACAACTTATCAACTCTCAACCTTTCCTCATTTCTCCTTGACACACACACACACGCACGCACCCACGCACCCACGCACCCACGCACGCCAATAATCCGAGTTGGAGGGGCCCCCGTGGAGCTTTCATCCCCGTTATCTCTTCCACCTCAACAGGATAGAAGTCATTTTGTTGCCATCATTATTGCATCCCTGAGGGTGACACTGACACAAATGCTGTTTTCTTCTTTCTTTGTGAGGCACAGTATAAATGACATAATAGCCTTTAGATTGAGTGGAGGGACCGGGCTCGCAGACTGCATCCTATTGTTCAGCTTGAATTTTTACTGTGAGACAGACAGTAATGAGAAAAGATGGAAGCAGTGGTTATTTCACATCTCACTGTATATCATCTAATAAACATTAAAAAAAAAAAAAAGAAATAATAAATGCAGGCAATCTCCATAAAGCACCTTACTACTGATGCAGCAGAAGTAATATTAAGCAATTTGTGCCAAGAAGTTATATTCTGGAGCTTTGGAAATGAGTATGAAGGTAATTTCACAACAACATAACATCTACACTGCGACCGCAGACGCAGTCGGCATTACAATGAGCAAAAACAAAAACTCTTGATTACTTGTGAGGTTTACTTAACTCACAGGATTATACTTTTTCCCCCAGCTTTTCCCTGTTTCATCTTTTATGGAGCTTTTTTTTTTTTTTTTTTAATTTGCCATTATTGGGAAAGACATTTAGATGCAACTGGAACAATCAGAAAACAGCAGTCAATGAGGCAACCGTGGAAGCGCCAAAAATAAATGCAGTTGCTGGAGTGGCCTCTTGAGTCTGTCTCCAAAAGTGAGTTAAGCAACACAGACTCCAAATTTAAAATTCCTGACTTCCATCAATTTTCTGCCACTTATCTGAGTCTGGGTCACGGGAGCAACAGTGTAACCCCCAGCTGTCTTTTCAGCACAGATATATAACCCTGTCAGCATATCGTGAGTTTGCCCAGAGGACATCTTCCCCATGGCAGATGACTGACACACCTTTCAATCTGAAGGAGTAGCAGCTCTACTCTAAGCTACCGAGCTCACCGCCCCATCTCTAAGGGAGAGCCCTACTAACCTTCAGAGGAAGATTGTTTCTGCTGCTTGTATCAGCGATCTCATTCTTTTAGACCATAGGTGAGGGCAGAATGGAGATCGACCAATAAATTGACAGCTTCGCTTTCACACCCAGCTCTGTTTTCTGTACAACAGACTGATACAGCATCTGTATCACTGCAGATAATACATCAGTCGGTCTTTTTGTCTTTTTCTCCTGCTCCGCTCTCTCCATCACTTGTGAATGAACTTCATCACTTGGGACAGAAATTCCTGCCTGACCAGGGATAGGTAGTGTTTTTTTTTTCCAGTTAATGATCATGGTTTCAGACTTTGGAGGTGCTGATTCTTTTTCCCACTTTTCTCATAAAAACAGAGAAGTGACAGAGTCTGACACTTGGCTGCGACTCCAAAGTTTTCAAAAAAGTGAAGATTGCCTTCCTGCTATCTAATTGTCTTAAATATCGAGAGCACAAAACTGTTAACAGGAGAATATGTGGGGGAAAGAGAGTGAGAGACAGTCAGTGTTTGAGTTT